>NC_057714.1:66096113-66208734 GCF_004010195.1 Chiloscyllium plagiosum
TGCCTACCTCTCTTACCTTTCCTGGAGTTAACCCATCTATGTGACTGCATCTGAGACTCTTTCCCCCCCCCCCCCCCCACACCTTCCTATAACTGCCATCCATCGCATACTGTTGCTGTAGCAAATTCCTCATTGCTTCTAACTGTCTCTCCAACCGATTCATTCGATCTGATAAGATTTGCATCTTATGGCAGATATAATCTGCAAGTAACCCTTAAACTCTCTTTAAACTCCCACATCTGACAAGAAGTACATATCACTGTACTAAAGGCCATTTTTGCTCCTTCACAATCTACAGACCCAGAAAATTTTGTATTCCTCTACAAAAAACTGTCCCAGGTTAAATTAATAGTTATGGCTTATATTTTAAGTTTAATCAAGAGACATATCTCCAAAAACATATAATCAAGAAAGAACCCACTCTACTCACTACTGCAGCTTTCCTGTTGGACACACTTAAAACAATGATTAACTTATCTGATTCTGTACTGTGAACTTCGCCCAAACAGGTTCCTCCAAGATTAGTTGTGAATTTCACTGTTTGTTAATTTTCCCAGATGCACTCCAAGCGATACATGAATTCATAAACAGCAAAGGCAGTAACTGTGCAGGTTCTCTCTCTCTCTCTCTCTCTCTCTGTCTCTCCTGCACTGTCCTCACCATGTGATTCATTTGTCTGTACTTCACCCTTTTAAAACTGCTGTTGTTTTGAGGTTTTTTTCCAAAGTTCCAAAACAATGCAACAGCATATGAAACAGTAATTGCTGCTCCTGAATTCGAGGAAATCACCTCTAGCACCTTGAATACCTCAAAAAAGGAGCAACTGTTACAGCTGTTAATTCCTCTTAAGTTCCAGAGACATAATGCATGCATGTGACTATTTTTTAAAATTGTTTTTGAAAGCATAGATGATGCAAGTCAAGTTCCAGAGGGAAAGCTGCCAGACCTACATTTTAGAGGAAATAGATTTGAGTATTGAGGTCACATACCCCTTTATTCCACATTCCTCAAAATTCATCAGATCCACCTCTCTCCCCATTAGCCCTAAGAAATTATTTCAGGTTTACAGTTGAAGCAGATCTATGCTATATTACAGGTTTAAAGCTTAACTGGCCACTAAAAAAAAAATCACCTAAGTTACAAAATGAACACTATTTTGGAGTTTGCTATGTACTGTCCTCTGATCCTTCATTATAGTTTCCTACCCCACAACATCATTATCAAATCAATATAAACCAAACACAGTGAAAGAGAAAAAAACAGTCTTAAATTATGGAATTCATTTTATTAAAATATCTATTATTAAAGAAGCTTCTGTCTTTGAGGAATATCAATAACTTATTTTAACCTTATGTAAAGAGGCAGAGTCCAAACTAAAAGGCATTTATAACTAAGATTCATAAACACATTATAACTCTTCTTACATATAAAAGTCTTCCAATATCTAATTAAGAATATACTTCAATATAGGAATGGTCTTTCTATTTGCAATATTTAACTGTGTACAAAAAGCTATTTCAATGCTAAATTGCACAAGAAAACTATTGATTTAAGGATCAAGGATTGGAATTCGCTGATTAAAAATATTTGAAACAAATTGAAAGCAATACTGTAGGATATTATTAAGAATGTCTCTTCTGACGTGTATTTCTCATGGTATTGCTGCAAAACCCCATTTTAGCAACAAAGGAGCAACAAGACAGCCCTTACATCATCGACTTCTGAGCAAGACCTAGCAGCTTGACATGGTGAGGCTCATAAGCCAAACGAGCTTTTTCAGAAATTAATATGAAGAGCTATATTTTTAAGAGATTATAGAGACAAATACTCTAAACATATTTTGGTTAAAAACAATAGTTTGCCCTGATATGGCACTGAGTAATTGGTGTATAGTTTGTAACTTCTAAACTTTTCAAGCTCAATAGACCATTTAAGTTCATTCTCAATCATATATGGAATTTCCATTAAAAATTCAGTTTAATTTTATTTTGGCTTGTGTTATTAATACAAGCATTTTGTTTCCCTTCCTAGTAGTTTCACTGTACATGAAATTATATTTGGAAAAGAAATTAAGCTGAATAGAATTATATAATGTATTAGGTTTGAAAAAGTTCACTTAAATTGAAGTAATCATTTATAAGAAATCCTAACGGAATGAGAGAAAATGTGTTTGACACTTTAATAAAAATGGTTCAGGCAAAGATATTATCATTAATTTCAGAAACAAAAGGCATTTTTAGTTTGTTAAAAATAGGCAGGTTTATCAAGTTGAGATGGAATAATAGGTCTAAAAATTGACAGTGAGTTTTTCATTGAGAGTGTCTTAAATTCTTGAGAATACTCAGAAGTCTATATTTTAATCTTTAGATAGAACCCTTAAATCTTCACCATTCCCCATCTGATATTTTAACCAAATGGGAAATCTCATCATCAGTAATGTTAACAAACCAACATTGGCTATACCAAAGCATGAGCATTCCCATCCTTACGTGTCCATTTATATAACATTATTTTGTTAAATAATGATGAATCAAAATCTTTAAGACAATACATTAAGATGATACTTATTTAAATCTTAAATAGAAGCTTCTTTTCCTTCACCATTATATACAGTAACAACACTCTCAAAGAAGGACATTTACAAAATATCCAGCAATTTACAGATTAATAGTGTGATATTTCACATCTATAGAGACTTTTGCACAAATTAAACCATCACTGAGAACTACTACCTTCCATGCCGAAGGAAAGCTGCTACCTTCTGTGGAGTTGAATTCCTTGAGATAAAGCAGGGTTCATCTGATGTGCATGGAGATCTGCATTCCTCAAAGCTGCTTTCTGGGCACGTGCTTTCACCAGATTGTAAAGAGCCAGATGTCTTACATGTTTCTGTGTCAGTATCACTTAGTAAAGCAATGCATTGATCATCTGAAAATCCCACTCTGTGTTTTGGTGAATGCCTAACAATAAATTCAGATGGTCTTAACTTGCTTTTCTGTTCCAGTAGATCAACACTTCTTATTATGTTTGCCAGTGTTTTCACCTGTTGTTTTACTTCTCCCTTTTTCACCTGAACACATTTTCTCTGCATTGGTGACTTGCGATACTTCCAGCATATTCTGCAAATCACACAAATGAAACAGTTAGTCCCAAAAATTTGCTAATCCTTTCTTAAATAAATAACAATGTATTGGCAATGAATACACTTCATGTAGTATTGCTTCCAGAAGTTCTGTTAGTGTAAATTGTGTGGTGTGCAACTGAAGATGGGTAGCTGGCAGACAAATAGTAGCAGTCGTTCCAAAAAGGAAGGGTGTGAACCTTTTAGGAAGGAATTCCAGGTAAATTTAAAATTGCTGGAGAAACTCAGCAAGTTTAGCAGAATGTGTGGAGAGAAAACAGAGTTAATGCTTTGAGTCCATTGACACTTCTTCAGATTTTCTGTTTGATGTGCGCCTTCCCTGAGTGACAAACAAATGCAAGACACAACATTATTGTGATGTTATTCATGGTAAAATAAATATGCTATCAGGACTTCTGATTTATATCATTAAATGAAACATTTTATTAAATGATATTGTAGGGGTTTTTAATAATATTGGATCTCATTCCATAATTATGTATATATGTGTGAATTAATAATATGATAGATAAGGGTGGAGTGGTAGATATTGTTTACATGGACTTTAGTAAGGCCTTTGGTAAGGTTCCACATGGCAGACTGTTTTGTAAAGTTAGACCACATTGAATCAAAGGAGAGCTGACCAATTGGATACAAAATTGGCTTGATGGTAGGAAACAGAGGATGGTGTTGGACAGTTTTTTGGACTGGAGGCCTGGAGTTGTATTCTGCAGGGATCAGTGCTGTGTCCACTGGTGTTTGTAATTTGCATAAGAAATTTGGATGACAACATAGGAAGCATGGTTAGTAAGTTTGCAGATGACACCAAAATTGGTGGTGTAGTGGACAGTGAACAAGGGTATCTAAGAGTACAGTGGGATCTTGATCAGTTAGACTGATGGTCCAAGGAGTATCAGATAGAGTTTAATTTAGAGAAATGTGAAGTGTTGCATTTTGGGAAGACAAACCAGGGCAGAATTTACACAGTTAATGGTAGGGTACTGTGGAGTGTGGTTGAACTGAGAGACTGAGAGTTTCAGGTAATACTTCTTTGAATGTGGTGTCACAAGTAGACAACATGGTGAAGGCGGTGTTTGGCATGCTTGTCTTCATTATTCAGGATATAGAGGTTCCGGTGTGGACTGGCATGGACAAAATTAAAAGTCACACACAACAGGTTATCGTCCAACAGATTTATTTGGAAATATTAGCTTTCAGAGTGCTGCTCCTTCATCAGGTAAGGAGCAGCGCTCAGAAAGCTAGTACTTCCAAATAAACCTGTTGGACTATAATCTTGTGTTGTGTGATTGTTAACTTCATTATTCAGAGCATTACACATAGGAGTTGGGGCATCATATTGCGGGTGTACAGGACATTATTGAGGCCATTTTTGGAGTACCGCTTTTGTTCTGGTCACTCTGTTATAGGAAGGATATTATTAAATTGGAAAGGATACCGAAAAGATTTATAAAGGTGATACCAGGCTTTGAGTTATAAAGAGAGGCTGGTTAGGCTGGGATATTTTTCTGCTGAGTGCAGGAGGTTGAGGGGTGACTTTATAGATGTTTATAAAATCATGAGGGGCATAAATAAGGTGAATAACAAAGGTCTTTTCCCTAGGGTATGGGAATTCAAACCAGAGGACATTTTTTTAATGTGACAGGGGATGGATTTAAAAGGAACCTGAGGGGGCAACTTCTTCACACTGAGTGAGTTTCATATGTGGAATGAGGAAATGGTAGGTGCAGGTACAGTTACAACATATATAGATACATGAATAGGAAATGATCTGGACCAAACACAAGCAAATAGGATTAGTTTAAATTGGGAAATCTGGTCTGCATGGACAAGTTGGATGGAAGGATCTGTTTCCATGCTGTATGACTCTTACTCGAGGCTTGATAGTTTTATAATTCATTATAAGTCGTTAATTTTACCTCTTGCCTTTTATTCAAAATTAAATAGAGAGGAGGTTAGTTCCGAAGGTGATCCATGATGAAATAGTGGGTGCTAGTTTGCAAATTCTGCATATATCAGAACTGACGAGTAGGAGAACTGTGGTTACATTGTATAAGAAGAGCAATCCTGTGTCTGAAGGGGAGGTGATGTAATTTGGTAGGAAGAGATGGATATTTAGGTGAGAACTAAATATTGAGTTCAATTATGCTAGGGCCTGAGCACCTTCTCCCATGTCCTTACTCCAACCTCCACACACCAGGCCTTGTCATCACAGGGGTTACTACCACAAGCAATCCACTATCAGCTATTATGGGCAGCATGGTGGCTCAGTGGTTAGCACTGCTGCTTCACAGCGCCAGAGACCTGGGTTCAATTCCTGCCTCAGGCAACTGTCTGTGTGGAGTTTGCACATTCTCCCCGTGTCTGCTTCCTCCTGGTGCACCGGTTTCCTCCCACAGTCCAAAAATGTGCAGGTTAGGTGAATTGGCTGTGCTAAATTGCCCGTAGTGTTAGGTGAATGGGTAAATGTAGGGGAATGGGTCTGGGTGGGTTGCTCTTTGGAGGGTTGGTGTGGACTTGTTGGGCTAAAGGGCCTGTTTCCACGCTGTAAGTAATCTAATCTAATCTATTAATGGTCCCTATTAGTAGCTATTCATTCTGCCAGACTGACCTTCATCTATTTTTGTGTCTGCTCAACTGTGTTTTTTCTCTCTTTCTCTGGGCTCCATCATTATCGATCATTTATTCCTTCTCCCCACCTTCAGCAGATATACCAATCTTTTACTAGCTTCTGAGCATTGATGCTGGAGAGAGGATTTTTGTGGATGTGGTGCTTTATCCTGGTTGGTATCAAGCTTTTGATTATTGTTGAAGTTGCACCCAACATTGCAAGTAGGCAATATTCCCTCACACTCCTGAGGATATTGGATAAGTTTTGGGGAGACAGCAGGTGAGTTACTCACAGCAGTATTCCCAACCTCTGACCTACTAAGACCTAATGATGTAATGATATTCTTGGCATGTCTCTCAGGGAATCATACAGCCGAGGAGGAAGAAGTGCTTGCCACTGCTGGACCTTCAAGTGTTCATGCTGCTGGATCATATTTCAAAGCAAACTGCGCATCACTTCAGGTGCTGCAAGCTCAGAACTGATCCTCATGCTGTGATGCTTGGTTATTATTACTGTGGATATGGAATGGAGAAAGGACAGATGGATCTCCAGTTTGCAGACACAGACTGAAGGTGTAGGTGGATGGGGTGATTAGAGAGGAAAACAATAACTTTTCCTGTGGATCACCACATGAGGTCACACCACTACACCAAGCCTGCCGAGATACTTGTTGGCAACCCAGGTCAATGCCATGTTCCAGGTGAGTGGACATGCACGACAACCCAGGAAGAAAGTCAATGACCTTCTGCACTCCATTCAGGTAAGTGCTATGATCTTCTGTCTGCAACCTGACACTTATTTGGGCCACCACTCACTCTATAACTGTCACTGCACAAGGCTCTCATCAACACTCAAAGATTATACCTCTCAGTATTGTCATTATGTCTACTCAATGGCTCCTAGCCACCTCCTCCTCCTACACTACTAACCTTCTGGCCATCTGCACTTCCTAATCACTCACTGGCAACCAATGTTCCTCCTAATTTGTCTGTCTTCAGTACAAACCTCTAAATACCTTGCATGGCAGCAACTTCCAAAACTGGAAGTCAAGGCTGTAGCATGTGAATTCACATGAATGGACCCTTAGAGCTCAGAGAAGGTATATGACTGTGATTCTCCTGCTTCTGCATCATCACTCACTGCTCTTCCATCTACTTCCATTATACTCAATCGCTCCCTCTGTCTCATTGCAGGAGAAAGTGGCTTACCGGACTGATTCAGGTTGCACTTACATGTCAGACTGACTGTGTAGTTTGAATATAACAATAGAGCAATAGTGTGTGTGCAAACTGTGGAATTAGCCTCGAGTAGGTGTGAGAGGTTTAAGAAAACTAATTGTGTGGGATTGATACCAATGGGAAGATGAGTGCAACTGTGAAAAGCATGATGATGCAGTGTTTCTCATGGATGGGGAAGAGAAGATGCTGCTGGGGTGGGAACAAGAAGAGACACCCAGGATAGCAGCTGATGCAAAATAAGGAATACACTTGATCCACCGAACAGGGCTAATGTAAAGGATTTCAGATTTAGTGTGAATATTACTATTGCCTCAAGCAAATGGTTAGGGGTTTAAAATATAGTATTGCTACTACAGGTTTTGCAGTTCAGGAGAACTGAACAACTAATCTTGCCTACCTCAGTCAGCAACGAAGATGTTTGCATACAAATGAATATTTTTAACTCTGTTCCAAATGGTCTACCCCTTATTTTTAAACCGTGTCCTCTGGTTCTGGACTCACCCATCAGCAGAAACATGCTTCCTGCCTCCAGAGTGTCCAATCCATTAATCATTTTATGCGTCTCAATCATGTCTCCTCTCATCCTTCAAAACTCAAGTGTATACAAGCTAGGTTGCTGCAATCTTTCAGCATATGATAGTCCTACCATTCCAGGAATTGAGCTTGTGAAGCTACGCTGCACTCCCTCAATAGCCAGAATGTTCTTCCTCAAATTTGGAGACCCAAACTGCACACAATACTCCAGGAGCGGTCTCACCAGAGCCTTGTACAGCTGGAGAAGGACCTCTTTGCTCCTATACTCAATTCCTCTTGTTATGAAGGCCAACATGCCATTAGCTTTCTTCACTGCATGCTGTATCTATATGCTTGCTTTCAATGACTGATGTACAAGAATACCTAGATCTCATTGTACTTCCCCTCTACCTAACTTGACTCCATTTAGAGGTTTTACCATTGATTAAAAACTTAAATGTGTCAGTCGTATAAAAACAGTCTACAGTATTGGTCAGAGGCTGGGAATTCTGAGGCATATAATTCTTTTCTGATTCCCAAATGCCTACCCACTGTCGACAAAGTACATATCAGGAGTGTGATGGAACACCTACCACTTCCAGCTTCAATGCCACAAGAAGCTGAAAAATATCCAGTTAGTTGGCCTCCTATCCACCATATTCAACATTCGATCCTTTCACCACCAACGCAGAGTGTATCATTTACAAGATGCTCTGCAACAATTTATCAAGTCCCTTTGGATAGAACTTTCCTAAGCCATTACTATATTTTCTAGGACAAGGGCAGCAGATACCTGGGAAGTTCCCTTCCAAGCTACGTAGCATCCTGACTTGGAACTTTACCGCTGTTCCTTCACAGCTATTGGGCCAAAATCCTGGAACTCCCTTCCTAACAGTGTTCCTATTCCCATGGATACAAGTGGTTCAAGAAAGCAGCTCACCACTGCCTTCTCAAGTGCAGCAGAGAATGAGCAAAAAATTCTGGCTTAGACAGTGACACCCACATTCTGTGAAAAAATAAAATAAATATATAAATTAACTGCTTGTCGTTGCTGGGTTATTTAATTATGATTGCTAGTCATACAATGCACTGTAGTATCAACATGAGATATCATGGAAAGAATTTTATTAGCTGAATTATGACATGAATGACTTTCTGACAAATATGTAGAGGATATCAGCAACCAGTCTGTCTCCTTTTCTATAACTGCTGGTGAAGAGTTTTAAAGCAGCTTTGGTAGTCGCCAAAGGCCAAAGAAAATAATTTACCGCAATCAGTCTAATTAATACTTACATCAAAAGGATAATGAGAAAGATGCAAGTTCCTACTGATGATGCCACAGGTAATATCCATGGATACATAATCCCTTGGAATCATAAAAATATTTTTAGTTAAAAAATACATATTATTATGTAGGATAAAACAACTAAATTACAAAATCTGAGAGTTGCGAAGCACTGAAGGAATTGCCACCTAGTAAAATGCTGAATTAGAAATTTTAAAACTGTTCAGAATATCCCGTAATTTCCACTTTGTAGCAAACAGGAGGCACTTGCAAACATCAAGATGTTGATGTAGGAGATAATGGGTACATAGTCTGGTGGAATGGCAGATACAGGGCATATGTAACACAGAGAAATGTAAAGTCGTGCATTTTGTTAGTAAGAATGTGGAGAGATGCTACAAAATAAAGGATACGATTCTCAAGGTAGCGCAGATGTGGTGATTCAGGTGTACATATGTACAAATAGTTGAAGGTGACTAGACAGATTGAGAAAGCAATTAATAAGGCATTAGAATCCTGGACTTTATAGATAGAGGCATTGCATATACCAGCGAAACATTTCGACAACTAACATCCAACAGCTAATGAAGGAGGAGATGGTTACAAAACACAATATAAAAAGCATTTTTTTTTTAAATTGAAAATAAACTTACAGTGACATTCCTGTTGAGAAGTTGCTCCACTTCTGTCAGTAGCTTCATTTCTTGGGCAGTTTGTGCATTCAGTTTTTCCATAATGCTTGTTAAATGAACCAAAGGCACATGGAGTGCAGATAGTATCTTGTCTTGCACTGAAGTGTCCAGGTGGACATGCAACTATTTAACAAAAAAAGTGTAACATAATCACAGCCTAAACATTTTATTAATAGACATGTAACTGACAAATGCATTTACCTTGCTGTCCTTCCAAATAGACCATTTCAAATAAAGAAAACACCATAAGTCAGTGCCTATGTCTTTAAGCATTGAAAAGAGGAAGACTGAGCCTGCGGATTTATCTATTCTATTAACTAACATTTATATGAAGACAAACTGTTAAATTGACCAGGTCTAATCTGTAACAGGGGAGTGTTTAACTCATTAAATGTGTTACCACTAGAAATTTGCTAATGGTTAAGATTCAGACCAAAGTTTTTCTGTGTGGTGCCATTATTGGTATTTACTTGGCCTTGTTATCGTTGCTAAGGTGAAAGGTGACTATTTAATAGAATTAACAGATGTAAAACTGGAAGAGTACTGCAAGTCAAGACAGCAGCTGAGGAGAGCAAGAAAGTCAATGTTTCAGGCCGCAGCCCTTCATAAGGACTGGGGAAGGGCAGGTCCAGACTAATGATCTGGGGATATGGGGTCTGGCTTATATTTGATTCCAGATTCACAGCAATGTGGCTGACTTTTAAATGCCCTATGAAATGGCCTGGCATGCCACTTAGTTATATCAACAGCAACAAAGCATAAAATAAATGGAAAATTCAGCATTTTCCAGGGCATTAGAAAACAACAATAGCAAACCCAGCCCTGTCCACCCCGAAGCATCCTCCTTACTAATGCCTGGAGGCTTGTGCCAGAATTGGGAGAGCTGTTTCTCAGACAAGTCATGAGACAGTCAGAAAAGTCATGCTCAAAGAATCATACCTTGCAGCTAGGTATGCTCTTTCCACTTGTCCTATCACATTCAGTGATCTGTGCATTTAACATGCAGATCTTTCAACTCCTACACCCCCTTCAGAATTGCACCTGAAATTTTATATTCTGTTTCAATGTTCCTCCTATCAAAATGCATCACTTTGTACTTTTCTGCATTGAACTTTTTCTGTCTCTTATCCGCCCTTTTCACCATTCCACACGGTCCTCCACACAGTTTACAGTGCTTCCAAGTTTAATGTCATCTGCAAAGTGTGAAATTTTCCCCTGCACACCAAGATCCAGATCATTAATATATAGCTGAAAACTGACCCCTGGGGAACTCGACTAAATATCTTCCTCTAGCCTGTAAAACATCCATTGACCTTTCCTTTGTGTTTCCTTTCACTCACCCAATTTTATATCCATGTTGCTATTTTTATATCTTGATGTCTAACATTGAATCATAGAATTCATATAGGGTGGAAACAGCACTTCAGCCCAACAAGTCCACACTGACCCTCCAAAGTAACCCAGGCAGACCTACTCACCCACCCCACTACTCTACATTTATCCCTGACTAATATACCTAACCTACATATCCCTGAACACTATGGACAGTTTAGCATGGCCAATTAACCTAACCTGTATATCTTTAGACTGTGGGAGGAAACTGGAGCACCCGGAGGAAACCCATGTAGACAAGGAGAGAATGTGCAAATTCCAGACAGACAGTCACCCGAGATTGAAATCAAACCCAAGTCTCTCACAGGTCTGTTGTGTGGCACTGTATCAACACCTTCTGAAAGCTAATGTACACCACTATTACCATGACTAAGTCTTTCTGTTACCTCTGTAAAAATCTCCACAAGTTAGTTAACATGATATCCGCTTTAGAAAGCCATGCTAACTCTTCCCATTCAACAGATTTCTTTTCTACATGACTCTTAATTTTATCCTGAATAACTTTTTAGAAACTTCCCACCACCAAAGTTAAACTGTCTTTAAATGCTACGATTATTTTCATAGCCTTTCTTGAACAAGGCCATAATGTTTGCAATGTCCAATCTTCTGGCACATCCCCTAAGTGGAGGAAAGACTGAAAGATTATGGCCAGTGACCCTGGAATTTCTACCCTCACTTCCTTCAAAACCTTTGGATGCATCTGATTGGATCCTGCTACCTTGTTAATGTTAAGTGCTAATAATCTATCCAAGAATTCTGTCTTGTTAATCTTGAACCTTTCTAATGACAGAATTTCCTCTTCTGTCACATGGCCTGGCAACATTCTCCCCTATCATTTTCTATGGCCCAACTATCTTCAGCTACTTCAACATTAACCTCCCCAAAGGGAAAGCCATTGCTTAATGTATTATTGCTGGACTGTTAAATTAGAGACCCAGGCAATGTTCTGGGTACCTGGGTTCAAATCGCATCACAGCAGATAGTGGAATTGAATTCAGTAAAAGAAAATCTAGAATTAAAAGTCTACTGATGACCATGAAACCATTGCTGATTGTCAGTAAAAACCCAGCGAAAGGGGGTACTGCAGATGCTGGAGATTATAGTCAAGATTAGAGTAGTGCTGGAAAAGTAGTGCAGAATCCGAGGAGCAGGAAAATCGACATTTTGGGCTTTTTCTTACTCGTCCGATGCTGCCTGACCTGCTATGCTTTTCCAGCACTACTCTAATCTTGTCAGGAAAACCCCTCTGGTTCAGTAATGTTTTTTAGGGAAGGAAACTACCATCCTGACCAGGACCTAATTGTGGCTTCAGACCCACAGCAATGTGCTGACTCATAACTGCCCTCTTGGCAATTAGGAGAGGGCAATAAATGCTGGCCTGCCGAGCAACACCCTCATCCCGTGAATTAATAAAAGAATGGTGGAATTCATATGCTCCAGAGTTGAGTTGAAATGTACTTTTTGTTTTTTTTCCACCAGTACAAACACAACCACTGTTATTAACTTTGGAAACTACTAGAGTGAAGCTGCTTTAATTGGCCACAACTTTTAAACTCATGCAGGTGTTTACTGCCTTGGAATAGATGTATAACTCACACTGGTTGCATTCCTACCCTATACATTAGCCAGCACATCATAGCTGGGTATACATAGTTGCTTTTACTACCAAAGTGGTAGTAGGTACAAGGCCCAGTTCAAATTACATCCCTGCTAGATGTGTGTTATAATACATCTGAACAGGCTGATTAAAAATATCTATGCATGACATAAGAAAACAATGGTCATTTGCCAAGTACATAGGTAAAAATGAAAGATTGGTGCCATATGCAGAGTTCAAACACAGTTTTAAAATTTTCCTGACTAAAACTGTTCAGTAGATTAAAATGAAATTACCGTACCGATTTCTGGCCCGACTAACTTTATGCAGTCATCAACAAAGATACTTACTGTACTACTTCTCTAATACTTCTACTACATATTGCCGCGAAAGCTGGGATATCAATTCTATGCACATTTAGTTCCAAACTGAGGATGATTTAATTTATTGGAGCATGACACAAAGTAAGTATTTAGTGATTTGAAACTTACCACAACATCCTACACACTTATCACTTGTTATGATGTTTTTGCCAAATCCTGGTTTGCAGTGATCCACCTTCACACCATTTAAAGAGTTAGCGATATATTGAATATTTTGGAATTTTCCTTTAAAGGGGTAGTCCTCAATGAATGATCTGATTCGTGTGTATGCCTGTTGAAGAATAATGAAGAAAGTCTTGAAGTCCCCTTTGAACTTGATATCTTCATTACTACTTTATGAAATCCATTTCACAAAATGACTTCTCATCAACATACAGAAACTGTCACAGCAGGGGATACTTTTCAGAAATTATTTGACACAAACTAGGGTTTTATTCTACAATGTTTTAATATTTAATTTTGGAAAACTTGACTTGTCCAAACCAGAACTTCTCGTAATCTTAATGAAAAAAAACCCAGTGAAAGAAAAGTAGGTCCAAATGCAAAATGGAAGCAGGGGCTCAAACCTGTCTTTCCTCTGCTCCAGTCCCTAAAGGCAAGTATAAAGTACATAATTCAAAGGAATTTCAGTCATATTTCCTTCTTCTTTTCATTCAGATTGATTGGTATTCCCACTTAAAACAAGTCAATGGCTTTTAGATGAAATTTTAATCTCTGTACTGAATCATTGGGAAGAAGTCCTACAGCTTGATATGATTGCATTTGTATTTATTTTAATTTTTAAATCAATTATTTCCATTACATTTTACATACCTAGACATAGAGCATAAGTCCTATGTTAGATGATTCAGCTTAACAATGTGTATTGTTGTACAAACGACACTTGTTTTTTCATCAGCTAAACAACTTCCTCTAAAATGGTTAAATGCAAGAAAATATGTACAAACAGGTCTGAATAATTTTGCAGGAGTACACTCTCAATTTTGCAATGCTTGGATTTGATTAAAAATTAAAGATCTAAAAAGTCTGAAGTCAAGCCGTCCATCACTGTACTATGAAGTATAATATTTGAAGTATGAGCTTTATTGAAGAGCACCAGTGTTAACAATGGCTGCATTATATCATGAAAAAGTTAATTTTGAAAGAACTGATTTGATGTGAATCAGTTGTATGGGGTAATTAACATTGGTTGAAGAACAGCAAGTGAACAAGTGAAGCAAACAACAATAGCTAGAATTTTCCCCTCACTGTTATGGTATGAGAAACAGCAGGAAAGTTGGAAAAACTTGAAAAGGATGAAAAATCAGCACTTTGACATTGAGAAAATATTTTGCACATTTTCTTAACAATCCTTAAATGGTAACTTCAGAGTCTCCCCATTAAGCCATAACTACCTCTTTTCCATGCATTTGCATCTCATTAATACCCCACTCATTTCATTTATAGAAATGTAGCAAACAAGAGGAGTAGGCTGTTTGGCCTACAAAACTCTCTCTACCATCATGGCTAAGTTTCAATGGTAAAACTGTCCTATGGAGCAACTATTCTCTGCTTGCCCGAGAAAATAGACAGCTCAAATTCCCAGTATGGAAGTCAGAGCGAGTCACAATTGGCTAGGTGATTGCAGATGGCCACTTGCTTGTTCTGACCTTTGTCCAACTGTTTCTTCATAACATCCCTGAATGCTCCATGGAAACCATTCTACTCTAGCCCTAACTTACGCAAGTGGGTGTCAACACACCACCAGTTTCGCTATATCATCATGCCTGCTCTTGGTCCAAGTCACCCACCACTTCAGCCCTCCAATACTAGAATGTAAGCAGAGATGGTAGGGCTATCCTATGAGGAGAGTTTGGTTCAAATGGACTTGTATTCACTTAAGTTTAGAAGAGGGAATTTGAGTGAAACATATAAAATTCTAATAAGGCTGGACAGACTAAATGCAGGGAGGATATTTTACCCGTCTGAGGAGTCTTGAACTAGGAGTTACAGTCTTGGGATACAGGGTAGGCTATTTCGGACTGAGATGAGGAAAACCTTCCTCATTCAAAGGTTAATGAATCTGCGGAACTCTGTACCATGGATGGCTGTGGAGGCCAAGTCAGTGAATATATTCAACAATCAAAGGGTATGGGGAGAAAGTGGGAATGTGGCATGGAAACAGGATCAACCATGATTATATGGAATGGTGCAGCAGGCTTGAAGGCCAAATGGCCTACTCCTACTCCTAGTTTCTATGATTCTATGTTTACTTTGCAGCTCAGGATCACATGATTTGTGTGTAGAAACACGCACACACATTCATTTCAGGCATCTGTGTAGGATGCATTTATGGGTCTTGGCTTGCTTTCTTTGAGTTCACTCATTTTCTGCTTCCTTGGAGGTTGCCAGTCCCTCCTATCTCACATTGTTTTCTTAGCACTTGCTCAACTGTAAAATTAACGTCAAAATGTCTGAAACAGCTTGTAAAGTGGGCAGGAGAAAGTTACTGTTGTTTCCTGTTGGGGCAGAGTAAATCTCTTTGGCCAAAAAAGTAAGATTAATTTCAATCATCAGCTTTGTCGAGTTCCATGAGAATTCTTCATCACAAGGTCTAATGAAAGATCTCATTTAATCTTACCAAATGTGCCTCATTAGTTACCTACCCTAACTCTCTGTTGCCTTTCTCTCTTGCTTCTAACCCAATTCTAACACTAACTGGACAGATTTGCATCCCTGTTGCCCACATCATTTTAAAAGGCCACTTGCATTGGCAGTCCAGCCTTGCCCCTCACCAGCAATATAATGGCGCACAAACCAGAAGTCATGCTGTTCCTGGCACATAGCCAGCATGGTATATTTACCCCTCGTACACACAACCTCTTTGTGTAACGACTGGATGCCGTTTAACCAGCAAGCTACACAGGTTACCTGAGCTTAACTATATCCCATCTAAACAACCTCTCCCACTCACTGCTATACTGTTCCTAGTGCTCACTATAGACGTCATCTTGTCATTGTCCATTGAGGAAATATCACATACAGCTAAGCAATCTGGTTGTTTGGACTTTGAGGTATCCCCATCTCAACATGAACAGTAATGCTCTTCCCCAGCTACGAGTCATCTCATACAAACTGAGGAGATGCTATTCCATTGCCAGTCTTGGACCTCTCAGCCCAGTTGTGGGCCAATTTCTTTTACAATGAGACAAAGGCAGGGGTTGAGTATAAGTGAAGTGATGTAAGAGAAGTTAATGTTGATGCACAACGAAGAGGTGGTGGGGTGTTCCCCTGAATGAGAAGGCAGAGCAGAGGTCAGGAAGAGTTAGTGGTTTGGGATGAAGAGACATACTGCATGCAGTGTTAAGAGCTGTAGTCCATGAACCTTGGTGAGATATATGTACAGGGCCAGGGTTAGACTGAGTGGTAGCAGAGACACTTTAGTGACACATGCCCTTACGGAGTTCAGAAAATCATTGACCTTTTCCTGCAAATGGTGGGTATTCCTTCTGATTCAGACACAGTACTGACCTGGGCTACTATCTGGGTCTAGGCTGTCTTGGTTTAGTGACATGGTCTCTTGTGACAGTCTGTAGGAAAATGGATGTCACTCTTCTCCACCAACCCATTCACCATTATGGCCAGGTTCTTATCCCTGAGATGATATGCCAGTTTCCTTTTTTACCATGTGATAATGGACAAGCAGCACCGTATGAGGACCAGCTCCAAGCTTGCAGCTACTGAAGTGCTCTGTAGCTGGACTTAAAACAGCTTCAACAATATAAACATATAAAGATCCCATCAACGTTAGGCATTTCTGCTTCTCCTGTCATGCAATTCCTTGAGAAGAGAGCTGAAGAGCCCAGTTACATAATGAATGAGTTGAAGAGCAGAAGATTACCTGAGAAAAGCCTTGGCAGACTATTCTGAAGATGAGTCATACCAGACTCGAAATATTAATGCTGTTTCTCTCTCCACAGATGCTGTCAAACCTGCTGAATTTCTTTCTGTGTTTGTCTACAAGACTCTATGCTTGTTTTACACTTAATGTAGGTGCACGAGTTCTGTTCTTAAGGACTGCTGATACTAACAATATGGATGGATTTATCAGAACATTGGATAAGCATGTGAGACTAGAGAATAGAGGTTATGTTGATGCAATTATTTAAATGAGAATGAATGTGAAGTTGACTGAAGCATGAATAGCAGCATGGACTGTTGACCTATTCTGGGCTATATTTTGTGTAATATTATACAAAAATAGCCATTACTGAGTTTTGAGAAGATTTGTAGTTCAGGTTGAGGTTCTGAATGTAGGTTTGCTCGCTAAACTGGAAGGTTTGTTTTCAGACGTTTCGTCACCATACTAGGTAACATCTTTAGTGAGCCTCCGAATGAAGCACTGGTTTTGTAATCCGCTTTCTATTTGTATGGTTGAGTTTCCTTGGGCTGGTGATGACATTTCCTGTAGTGACATCATTTCCTATGGTGTCTAATTTCCTGTTCTTTTTCTCAGGGGTTGGTAAATGGGATCCAAGTCAATGCGTTTGTTGATAGAGTTCCGGTTGGAATGTCATGCTTTCTCGTGTGTGTCTCTGTTTGGCTTGTTCTAGAATGGAAGTGTTGTTCCAGTCAAAGTGGTGTCCTTCCTCATCCGTATGTAAGGATACTAGTAAGGATACACTAAAACAGAAGCTAATGAACTTGAAAGACCATATACAGATAACAAGCAAAACGAATGTCATCTATAAAATACCTTGCAAGAACTGTAACAAACACTACATTGGACAAACAGGCAGAAAAAATAGCAACCAGGATACATGAGTATCAACTAGCCACAAAATGACACGATCCACTCTCACTAATATCCTTATATACGGATGAGGAAGGACACTACTTCGACTGGGATAACATATCCATCCTAGGACAAACTGAATAGAGACATACACGAGAATTCCTAGAAACATGGCATTCCAGCCTGAACTGTATCAACAAACACATTGACCTGGCCCATTTACCACCTTCTGAGTAAAAGAAATGGAAATGTCATCACCATAGGAAATGACATCACCACAGGAAATGACATCACCAGCACAAGGAAACTCAAACATATAAATAGAAAGTGGGTACACCACCAGTGCTTCATTCGGAGGCTCACTGAAGATGTTACCTAGTATGGTGACGAAACGTCTGAAAATGAACCTTCCAGCTCATCGAGCAAACCTACATCCAAAAATAGCCATATATTATCCAAATCAATTCTCAAAACGATAAGAAAGTACATATCTTCTGCTTGCCTTCAGGCTGTCCAATATTTCTGTATGGTTTATTTACAAGTAACAGCACTGGAGACTTATATTTCAAAAAAAACCTAATGTGTAACAATTTTATTATTGATAGCACAAATAAAAGGATGGATTACCCACCTTTACATATAGTAGTCATCATTCTTCAAATGTAATATTAGAGTGTACAGATCATGGGTTGAGGTGAGATACACAACTAGGAAAATCAGAGGGAGGTTTGTCCCTTTGGGACTCCAGGCCAGAAGCCAAAATATGTGACCTTTCCTTATTGCATCTATAAGACATTCTCTCGCTGCTGCGTTTTCTTCCTTTCTTGTTGACTAGAGTAGACATCTAATATAAGATTCTGTGAAAAGATCCATAGACATGTTCCCTTAGAAACCTTTGTCTGCATTAAATCTTCAACACGGATTGGAATAATTTAAATATTTACCACTTCTGTTCACTGTAAAACTAAACAGTAAACATAAAATCTACATAAGAGTGCTGTAAATTATTGTTGATAACTACGGAGCTACACATAGCAGGCAATAATAACAACTTGAGTTTTTATATCTTCTTTAATCTGGTAACATGTCCTAGGACACTTAATATAGAATAAAATACACACCAGAGTGATAGAAGAGAAATTTGACGCTGTGATCAAAGGAAAGTTTAAGAGTAATTAAAGTATGTCACTTATATGGCTAAATACAATTGTACCTCAGTCTGAAGGTACAATTTATTCTCACTGCTTTTTGATAGGCTGTAGAAAGAGAGAGAGAGATAGTAGCTGAAAGGGCTTAGAGTCCCAGAGAGTGCAATTTCTGAACATGAAGATACATAGAGGAAGTGGGTATGGAGTGAAGGTCAGAGGTTAAAGAATAGCTAACATTCATTGATGCATAGGGCTCATGGAAGTTACTGATGCAATGAGAGATGGGGCCTTGGATGGATGCAGTGGATGTGCTTGTAATCAAAAATAATTCATTTGAATTCTGTGTTAGAATCAGGAACCAATTCAGACTGGTAACGACAGGAAAAATTGTGAGTCAGGGTTAACGTAAGATTAATGGAGTTCTTGTAGTCTTGGTTAACTAAGTTTACTTACATAAGGAATTAGAATGTCAGAGTGTTAGAAAAGTGGAAGTTTGAGGAGGTTAAGACATGGATAAAGGTTTTGATAATACTGTAAATGACATAATGGTAGAAATGTGAAAATGAATAGTTAATAAATGGAGATTAAAGCTCAACTCAAGCCACTAGCAAAAAAGATATTGCTTATCAATATCTTTAACCTGAGGAAGTAGCTGACGAAGGAATGTAATTGGGACTAATGGATAATAAAACAGGTTGCTTGCTCTCTTACCAACAATAAATTGGAAAATAGTACTTGCTTAATGTTGGACAGCAGTTGGACAATAGTGGAAAGCTGGTGTATTCAACTTAAACATGGAAGTTAACTACCCAACAGATGACCTGCATTTGCATTGCTGTCCAACATAAGTCTCTGACCCCTTGTCGACAGATGATATTGACAAGACATAGCATGCAGTCACGAAAAAGGAGACAGCTAAAGATAGAACCTTGGCATTCTTAGGGTGACTGTGAAAGGACAGGAAGCATAGTTAAGTTGTATTTACATAGAATCTTAATCACCTTTCACCTGAGGGGAAATAAATCACTGAAGTTTCACAGGTGAGAAATAGTATATAGGAAACTTAAACTTAATTGAAATAATTGAGGCGGCACGGTGGCTCAGTGGTTAGCACTGCTGCCTCACAGCACCAGGCTGCTGAGTTCGATTCTCGTCTGTCTGTGTGGAGTTTGCACATTCTCCCTGTGTCTGTGTGGGTTTCCTCCGGGTGCTCCGGTTTTCTCCCACAGTCCAAAGATGTGCAGGTTAGGTGAATTGGCCATGCTAAATTGCCCACAGTGTTAGGTGCGTTAGTCAGGGGTAAATATAGGGTAGGGGAATGGGTTTGGGTGGGTTTCTCTTCGGAGGGGCAGTGTGGACTTGTTGGGCTAAAGGGCCTACTTCCACACTGTAGAGAATCTAATCTAAATCTAATCTAATAGGCAAGTAATTTGCCCCTCTTCATTTGATTGTGCATTTGAAACAGCTTTTCTTGATTGTATATTGCATGGAAATTTAATTGTTTTCTTGTTTTAATTATTTAGTGCCTCTCTAAAGGGCACTTTTGTGTCAAAATGATGGTGTTCTCAATATTTGTAGCTAGAAATATTGAAGTAAAGCAAAATATTTAGGATGTTTATAGGCATTACTATAAATTAAAGACTGGAGTTGTACTTACAGTCATAAAGATGTACAGCATGGAAACAGACCCTTCAGTCTAATTTGTCCATGCTAACAAGATATCATAAATTAATACCATTTGCCAGCACTTGGCTCATACTTTTCTTAATCCCTGCCTATTCACATACCTATTCAGATGCCTTTTAACTGTTGTAATTATACCAGCCTCCCTCCATCACTTCCTCTGGCAGCTCATTCCATAAACTCACAACCCTCTGCATGAAAAGGTTGTCTCTTAGGTCCCTTTTATATCTTTCCCCTCTCACCCTAAACCCATGCCCTCTAGTTTTGGACTCCCTGGGGAAAAGACCTTGGCTATTCACCCTATACCTGCCCCTCATGATTTTATAAACTTCTATAAAGTCATCCCTCAGCCTCTGACACTTGACAGAAAATAGCCCCAGCCTATTCAGCCTCTCTCTATAGCTCAAAGCCTCTCTCTATAGCTCAAACCCTCCAACCCAGGCAACATCTTTGTAAATCTTTTTTGAGCCCTTTCAATTTTAATGACCTTTTTCCTATAGCTGGGAAACCAGAATTAAACGCAGTATTCTAAAAGTAGCCTAACCAATGTCCTGTACAGTCACAACATAACTTCCCAACTCCGATACTTAATGCACTGACCAGTAAAGCCAAGCGTACCAAGCACCTTCTTCACTACCCAGTCTACCTGTGACTCTACTTTCAAGGAACTATGAGCTTGCACTCCAAGGTCTCTTTGTTTGGCAACGCTCCCTAGGACCTTACCATTAAGTGTATCAGACCTGCCATGATTTGTCCTACCAAAATGTAACACCTCACATTTATCTGGTTTAAACTCCCATCTGCCACTCTGGCCCATTGTACTCTGAGGTAACCTTTTTTTTGCTGTTAACCACACCACAAATTTTGGTGTCATTTGCAAATTTACTAACCATAGCCATACTTGTAGTCTTTCACCATGTGATATGGCAACCACCTTTTTAACAAAAAATCAAACATGTAACTGTTAATTTTTTTACATCCAAGTAAGTAATGTTTATAACCTTGATGCCAAGATAAAATTATCACACTCCCAAGGGTGCAAGTTTTTTTTTTGTCTGAGGCCTGAGATGAATGTCTCAAAACAATTCCCACTACTTATATAATACTTCTGGCCTCATAAAAATAAATCCCAAGTTACTTCTCAGCAATGTTACCAAACAAAATCTGTCAAAAAACAAGACATTCGTGCAAGGCAAGATAATGGTGTGGTGGTAATGTCACTGGACTAGTAATTCAGAGGTTCTGGCTAATGTTCTGGGGACATGGGTTCAACTGATAAATCTGGAATCTAAAGTTAGTTTCAGTAATGACCACAAAACTGTTGTGAAAAAGAAAATCTAGTGTCCTAACACACTTTAGGGGAGAAAAGTTTCCATCCTCACCTTGTTTGTTCTACACATGACCCCAGACCACAGATATATAGTTGACTATTAATTGCCCTCTGAAATGACCGAAGCAGTCAGAACAACGGCAGTTAAGGATGGGCAACAAATGCTGACCTTGTCAGCAATGCCGTCATTCCATGAAATAATTGAAAACCATCCTTTCAGTGCCATTTTGTCAGAATCCTGAAACTCCCTTCCAAGAGTAACTACACCACCAGTTCTCCAATGGTTAAAGAAAACAATACACCACCATATTATCAAAGGCAATGAGGGACAAACAATAAGATTCCATCCTTGCCAGCTGTGTTCACATACTATGAGAGAATGATGAAGGAATTGAGGGCATTCTGGCTAGATTTGCAGATGATACAAAGATAGTGGAGGGGCAGGTACTATAGAAGAAGTGAGGAGGCTGCGGAAAGATTTAAATAAGTTAGGAGAGTGGGAAAAGATGTGGCAGATGAAATACAATGTGTGAAAGTGTGAGGTCATGCACTTTGGTAGGAAGAATAGAGGCATAGACTATTTTGTAAATGGGGAGAAAATATGGAAACCTGAAGTGCAAAGGGACTTGAGAGGCCTAGTCAAGGTTTCTCTTAAGGTAAACTTGCAGGTTGAGTCAGTAGTTAGGAAGGCAAATACAATGTTGTCATTCATCTTGAGAGGACTAGAATATAAAAGGAGGGATGTACTTCTGAGGCTTTATAACACTTTGTTCAGATCACATTTAAAGTATTGTGAGCAATTTTGGACCCCATATTTCAGGGAGGATGTACTGACCCTGGAGTGGGTCCAGAGGAGATTCACAAGAATGATCCCGAGAATGAAAGGCTTAATGTATGAGGAATGTTTGAGGACTCTGGGATTATACTTGATGGAGTTTGGAAGGATGAGAGGGGATCTGATTGAAACTTTCAGAATAGTGAACAACCTGGACAGAATGGAGGTTGGAAAGATGCTTCCATTGGCAGGAGAGACGAGGACTTGAAGATGTAGCCTTCGAGCAAAGGGAAGATCTTTAGAATGGAGATAAAGAGATACTTCTTTAGCCAGAGAGTGGTGAATCTGTAGAATTCATTGCCACAGAAGGCTGTGGAGGCCAGGTTATTGAGTATATTTAAAACAGAGATAGGTAATTTCTTGATTGCCAACAGGATCAAACATTATGGGTAGAAAGTGGGAAAACGGGGTTGAAAAGCCTATCAACAATGATTGAATGGTGGAGCAGACTCGATGTGCTGAATGGCCTAATTTCTGCTCCTATGTTTTAAGATCTAATACAAAAAAGACAGACAACTTGGCCACATTTTAAAGAAAATCGTCAAAGAGCAAAGACAGTAGATAAATTTAGGAATCATTTAAGAAGGTATAACTTCCATTGGTTGCACTATTAAAATCAAAGTTCATAAAGAGTCCAGAACAGGAACAGCACAGATAACTTGGAGGTATGCCAGGCTAGAGGAGATTACAGACATGAAGAGGTGGAGGAATGGGGTACAAGTCATAGAGGTAGTGGAAAGATTTGGAAACAATTATCAGAATTTTGAAATTGAGGATTGCTTAACTCAAAACTAATACAAGTTAATAAACATACTGTAATGGACCAGAATTGGCTTAGTGGCAACACAAAAAGAGGATGATGGTCTAAGGGTGGTTTTATATCTGGAAGTCTGTGTCTAGTAGTGTACCACACTACTTTGCTGGCTCCCTTACTGTTTGTGGTGTATATTAACGATGTACACATGAATGTAGGAGGTATGATCAGAAAGCTTGCTATGAAAATTGATAGTGTGGTAAATAGTGAGGTGGAAAGCTATAGATTACAGGATGATATAGATGTTCTGGTCAGATGGGCAGAGCAATAACAAATGAAATTTAATTCTCAAAGTATGAAGCGAGGCGTTTTGGGAGGACTAACAGAGCAAGGGACAACATGATGAATTGTAGGATTCTAGATAGTTGTTATGAAGCTGAAGGCATGTACTGTACCTTTAGGAGAGAGTGAATGCGAGTGAATGCTGATCTGAACTGCGAGCTTACAGGCACCTGTATATATGACTAGATGATAGTCCCAGACTGTACTGGAAAATTGAAAATATGCAACATTTGGCTGTGAAAGGGATACCTGAGTTGGTTGCTGTTTTGACAACAATTTCAATTTAACCAATCAGATTAAATTATGAGGAGAAAGTGAGGACTGCAGATGCTGGAGATCAGAGCTTAAAAATGTGTTGCTGGAAAAGTGCAGCAGGTCAGGCAGCATCAAAGGAGAAGGAGATTCGACGTTTCAGGCATAAGCCCTTCTTCAAGAGAGGAACATGGAGAGGAACCCTTCTGTTAATTAAACCAAGCACTCAGAAAATCTCAACTCACCTCGTAATCTGTTAAAATATGAGTGGCAGAGAACTCCAAAATTTCACTTTTAAAGAAAATAACATTAATTTTTTTTACTCTAGAGCTGAACATTAAACACCTATCCACAAATCTAAGCCCCCTTTCCCTTAACTGTTTGTTACTTGCCTCCAACTCTATAACAATATGCTGTTCCAATAAGACACTTATTAAAATTACAAAACCACACAGCTACTGTCAACTTCTGTGACTTCATTCTTCCGGCTGCTGAATTCCCTGGGTCATCTTTCTTTTTACTGCGAGTATGTTTCATATGAAATGGTACCTTTGATAGAGACTGTTTTCTAATTTCTTGGAGAACAAGATGTTAGATCTCCAGGCATTTCTGTCTCGATGCGGGCATAAGCCCTTCTTGAAGAAGGGCTTATGCCCGAAACGCCGATTCTCCTTCTCCTTTGATGCTGCCTGACCTACTGCGCTTTTCCAGCAACACATTTTTAAGATTAAATTATGACCCAGGATACTAAAACCCAATTGAGTTTGAATATATTGTTTTGCCAACATCAAACCAATGAGATGATCCGATGTTGAGAGGGGTATAAAATGCAGACCTTTTGAAAATTGGTCAGAGAGAGCAACTGCCATCGAGACAGAAATGCCTGGAGATCTAACATCTTGTTCTCCAAGAAATTAGAAAACAGTCTCTATCAAAGGTACCATTTCATATGAAACATACTCGCAGTAAAAAGAAAGATGACCCAGGGAATTCAGCAGCCGGAAGAATGAAGTCACAGACGTTGACAGTAGCTGTGTGGTTTTGTAATTTTAATAAGTGTCTTATTGGAACAGCATATTGTTATAGAGTTGGAGGCAAGTAACAAACAGTTAAGGGAAAGGGGGCTTAGATTTGTGGATAGGTGTTTAATGTTCAGCTCTAGAGTAAAAAAAAGTAATGTTATTTTCTTTAAAAGTGAAATTTTGGAGTTCTCTGCCACTCATATTTTAACAGATTACGAGGTGAGTTGAGATTTTCTGAGTGCTTGGTTTAATTAACAGAAGGGTTCCTCTCCATGTCATAACAGTTTGGGGGCTTGGGTCTGAGATCTGGGTAAATTTGGACAGGTTTAGATAGATCCAGTCTGAGATTTGGACAGGTTTAGATAGACCCAGTCTGAGATTTGGACATAATTGAACAGATTTGGGGTACAAAATATCCTAGAAGATTTAAACACTTGTCGATTAGTGTCTTAGATCCTTAAATAAAACGTAGGTGAGAAAATTTGTTTAATTTTGGTTACTTGTGGTTGGTCAAATTAAAAATGAGGAAAATGGCTCTTAAGATTACTGAAGAGGTTCTGGGGTTTGAAGATGCTTCCTAAATTTACCAAGAAAGTTTAGAAAGACAGAGGAAGGACAAACTTTTCAGAGAAACAGACAGGTGCAGTAGAGTTTGAAAAACCTGAATTGCAATTGAGGCAAATGGAGTTAGAAGATAAAGAAAGGGAAAGAAGATCCATGTTAGAGGAAAAAGGGACGGAGAGGAGGCTCACTGGTGATGTTACCTAGTATGGTGATGAAGCATCTGAAACTGAACCTTCCAGCTCAGTGAGCAAACCTACATCCAGAACCTCAACCTGAGCTACAAATCTTCTCAAAACTCTAATTTTACTGCTAGGCTGTATAAGGAAGTCATGGGTAGCTTAGGCATACAGTACTTTAAATCAAGTGTGTATCGTCCTGAATCCCAGGGAGCTTTGGAAAGGTGACATCAGACTCTGAAGGCCATGTTAAGAGTGTACTGTCAGGATAACCCAAATTATTGGGATAAAGGTGTCCCATTCATATTGTTTGCTATTAGAGATGCCCCAAATTATTCTACTTAGTTTACTCCTTTTGAGTTAATATTTGGACATGATGTAAGAGGGCTTTTGAAATTAATTGAAGAAAAATTGATAGGTCCAGAGTCAAAGATCTCACACTTGCACAATGTATCTGAGGCAAGGGATAGATTAAATCAGGTAAGTGAGTTAGCTAAACAGCACCTGAAGGGGGCACAACATAGAATGAAGCAGGTGGCAGATAAAAACTCTAAAATTCAGACATTTTCCCATGGGGATGATGTATTAGTATTGTTAGCAGGAGTACCCAGGTTTGAAAAAAAAGTTGAGTCAGGTAAACTATCTGTTAAAGATGCCGGATAGAAAACAAATTGTATCGGTCATGTCATGTGAATATTGTTGAAACCTTACTGTAATAGATTCAAGAAACTGGAGAAAGAGGTGTTAGTTACTGCCCCACAGAGTGAGAAATCAAATCCAGATGTCATGGAATTTGATGTGCCTCAAAATACATTAAATAATGAGGAAGTCTTTGAGGAGTGAGGTAGGTTAGTGAGTTTTCTGTCTCAGGAGCAAAGAACCAAGTTGAAAGGTTTGTTGCAGCAGAATGAGGACATATGCAGGAATAAGATAGGGAGGACTAATACTATTCTGCATGAGGTGGAAGTAGAGAATGCTGTTCCGATAAAACAACACTCCTACTGGCTTTATCCTCTCAAAGCCGCACAGGTCCACAAGGAAGTAGATGCGATGCTCAATGAAGATATCATCAAATCGAGTCAGAGTTAGTGGAGTTCACCAATTGTGTTAGTTCCCAAACCCGATGGGACTCAATGATTTTGTATGGACTATCGGAAGGTCAATGCCGTAACAAAATTGAATTCCTATCCTATACCAAGATTGAAGGACTGTATACACAAAGTTAGACAAGCCACTTACATCACAAAGTTGGATTCACTGTTTGGTTATTGGTAGGTACCTTTATCAGAGAAAGTGAAAGTTTCTGCCTTTGTAACCCCAAATGGGCTATATCAATTCAAAGGGATGCCCTTTGGAATAAAGAATGCATCAGCCACATTCCAAAGAATCATAAATAAAGTTGTGGCCAGATTAACAAATTGTGCAGATTATCTGGATGATGTTGTGATCTTTAGTGAGTCATGGAAAGATCACATGGTATAGTTGGTGGAGCTCTTTGAACAATTATGAGAAGCAAAACTGGTAATGAACTTAAAGAAAACAGAATTCGAGAATGCAGAGGTGATATTCTTAAGACAATATCAGTCGAGGAAGGTTGACTCCATGGAATGCGAAGACGATTGCCATTGAGGAATTTCCATGACCTTCCTTGAAGAAAGAGGTGCTTCGATGTTTGGGTCCAAGCTAATTCTACCAGAAATTTGTTGGAAACTTCAGCAATGTGGTGGCACTGCTAATAGATTTACTAAAGAAGAACACAAATTATGAGTGAACAGAGCTATGCCAGTCAGCATTTGAGAATTTAAAAGCAGTATTTGCCACCGCACCAGTTTTAGCTAAACCAAATTTTTTGAAACCCTTCAAAGTTGCAATCGATGCTAGTGATATAGAAACTGGAGCTGTAATGCTACAGGAAGATGATGATGGAACTGAACAGTCAATTAGCTAGTTTTCAAAGAAACTCAACATCCACCAAAGAAAATACTCCACCATCAAAAAAGAACCATTGAGTTTGGTTCTGGTCTTACAACATTTTAATGTTTATGTGATGAACAATATGTGACGGTTGTGTACACTGACCACAATCCTTTTACATTCTTGGAAAGATTTAAAGACAAAAATATGACACTATTTTGTTGAAGTCTTATGTTATAGACTTTTAACTTACAAATTATACATTTTGCACATTGTAAAAGTATGATAGCAGATGCATTATCATGGACTTAAGGAAAAGGTGTAGCTAAGATTTGACAGATTTCATATTAATTTCTGCTTACATATATAACATTGGTATAACTTAGATTAATGGCTTATCTATTTCATTGTAATGGGATTCAGAATTAGAAAAAGAAATGAAGCCATCTTTTCATTATGATGGCTCATTTTGTCTTAAGGGGGGAGGTGTTACGAAGTTGAAGGCATACGCTGTCTGTCTAAGAGTGAATGCTGTTCTGAACTGAGAGCTTGCAAGCACCTGTGATATGAATAAACGGCAGTCTCAGAGTGTACTAGAAAATTGAAAATATGTAAAATTTGGCTGTGAAAAGGATACCTGAGTTGGTTGTTGTTTTGACAATAATTCGAATTTAACTAATCAGTTTAAATTATGTCCCAGGATGCTAAAGCCCAATTGAGTTTGAATATATTGTTTTGCCAATGAGATGATCTGATATTGAGGGGGATATAATATGAGGACTTTATGAAAATTGGACAGCGAGACCAACTGCCATCGAGACAGAAACACCTGGAGACCTAACATCTTGCTATCCAAGAAATTAGAAAACACTCTAACACTCCATATGAAACATACTCACAGTAAAAAGAAGATGACCCAGGGAATTCAGCAGCCAGAAGTGTGAAGTCACATAAGGTGACAGAGGCTGTGTGGTTTTTGAAATTAAGTTGATGTAATTTTAATAAATGTCTTATTGGAACAGCATATTGTTATAACGTTGGAGGCAGGTAATAAGCAGTAAGAGAAAGGGGGGGGGGGGGGTTAGAATTGGGAATAATTGTTTAATGTTCACTTTTATAGTAAAAGTGAAATTTGGGAGTTCTCTGGCTCTCATATTTTAACAGTTTATGAGGCAAGATGTGTTTTTCTGGGTGTTTGGTTTAATTAACATGAGTTCACCTCTGTGTCTTAACAGTAGTTTAGAGGATCAGAAGGACCTTGGTGTGCATGTCCACAGTTCCTTAATGGCAGCAAGACAGGTAGACAAGGTGGTTAAGAAAATACAGTGGATATTTGTCTTTATTAGTCAAGGCATTGAATACAAGAGGAAGGAGATTATAATGGAGTTCCATATAATGTTAGTTAGACCATAACTGGAATACTGTGAACAGTTCTTCTCACCACAATATTAGGAAGGATATGATTGCACTAGAGAGGGTGCAGAGGAGGATCACCAGGATGTTGCCTGGTCTATGAAGAGAGACTAGATATGCTGGACTTGATTTAGCTATGAAGAGGGACAATTGGGCTGGAGTTTATTCAGTTCTGAAGAGAGACTAGATAGGATGGGGTATTTAAACTTGGAGCAGAGAGGGTTGAGGGGAGATATAATTGACCCTCAAAATTATGAGGGGCTTAGATAGGGAGAATTTGTTTTTCTTAATAGAGGGGTCAATGAACTGACACACAGTTTTAAGGAAAGGAGGTGGAAATTTAGAAGGGATTTAATAGAATTGTTTTTACCCAGTGGTTGGGAGGGGAAGGGTCTTGTACAGCACACAAATAGACCCTGTGATCCAACTCATCCACCTTGACCAGATATCCTAAATTAATCTAGTCCGATTTGCCAGCGCTTGGCCTGTATCCCTCTAAACTCCTCCTGTTCATATACCCACCCAGATGCCTTTTAAATTTGTAATTGTACTAACCGCCACCACTTTCTCTGGCAGCTCATTCCATACACGTACCACCCTCTGTGTGACAAAGTTGCCCCTTAGGTCAGTTTTATATCTTCACCCCCTCACCCTAAACCTATGCCCTCTAGTTCTGGACTCCCCCCCACCCCAGTGAAAAGACCTTGTCTATTCATCCTATCCATGGCCCCTCATGATTTCATAAACTTCTATGAGGTCACCCCTCAGCCTCCGGCGCTCCAGGGAAAACAGCCCCACCCTATTCAGCCTCTCCCTCCAACCCTGGGAACATTCTCGTAACTCTTTTCTGAACCCCATCAAGTTTCACAACATCCTTTCTATGATGGATATCTGTAATTACTGCCTAAGTGGATACTAGGGGCAGGAAACATTAAGAAATTTAGGAAGTATTTAGATGAGCACTTTAAACCTCATAACATACAAGGCTGCAGGCCAAGTGCAGGAAAATAGAATTAGAATAGATAGATGCTTGATGACCAACATGGACTCGGTGGGCTGAAGGGCCTTTGTTCTTGGTGTACAAGCTTATAACTCTGTGCCTGTATGGAACCTTGATGTGGATTTTATGGGGTGCTCGCTCTGATTTCTACCCCTTGGCTAAAAGGCTGGATGGGGAGAACCCATCCATGTTCCTGATGATGATTTCACAGCATTTTAATGCTTGGAGCAATGTTAGTTGCTTGAACATGAGACTTCCAGCCCTACTGTACAGTTAGCTGTAGTAGCAGAGCCAGTGGGAGTAGTGGTTACTGCTTGGACTGCAGATAATCCCACCATGCTGCAGAGCCCTGATATGTTTGAGGTTGAGGGTCTTGGCAAAAGGGGATAGAGCCAGAGTTCAAGAGGCCAGGGGAAGCGTGGGGTAAGGGGAGGTGAATTTGCTGGTGAATGTTTCCAATGGGCATGAGTTAACCTGCAAGATACGAGTCACTGTGCAACCACTCCCTCGCAGCTCTTTCCCCCCCCACAACTCAGGGCCAACTTGCCTGACTCCAGCACATGGAGCTAAACTGCCAGACCATGCTGACCATTATTCAGTCACTTAAGGGGTTCAGTAGTCCAATATCCAAAGCCTTCCCAGATCCTGTAAAATTTCAGAGAGATCAGGAGTTGGCATGTCGGCAGTGGAAAGGCTACCTGCTGGATTTTGTGCTTTTGAATTACCTTTTGTGAGAGTTACGATACAGACAGCAGAGTTTTAAGTACAGTCACATTCATGGTGTGTAGAATGAGGAGGTGAAAACAAGAGTTAAAGGTATTCTTACTGACACTAGTGCCAAAAATGGAGAAGCATTCCATTCTCAAGCACTGACATACGTACCCGAAAAAATTGCAAACCTATTAGCCATTTACCCGGATACAATTGGTATTGTTCAGAATGGGCTCATCAATCCATTGAGTTTTTCAACTGCAGGTATATATTGCCTCATAATTTTGCTGGGAAGGAACCCTCACAGGATTGACACTAAGCAAACCTGCAAATTTTTAACACGAAAGTACAGGAGTTAACCAAGAATTTCGTCTTTTGGTTATGTTCACCACATTTTCAAAGGAAACAAATGTCACTTTATGGTAAGTAACATTTATGACTCCTTCCAGTCTTTTCCTCTGTTCAGCAGAAAAAAACCCAAAGCAAATTCATAGGTTGGAGGATGATTCAAAACATTAATGTGCCACTGGCATAAAAATTGATAAATCTAAAAGTTTCAGCATCCTTTCAGGTGTGGCAATGCCATAAAACCATAAATATAAATTTCAAGTTTTCTTACACACTTTTACAGCAGCATAAAATATATTACATATTCAGCTGAATCGATAGGTTATGAAAGGAGAAAATAATGCAGACAAATGCAGCAACCTGTAGTCTTCTACACAAAGTAAGGAAAGATCACATGATTCCAGCTTAATACTTGTTAAAGAAACCTCTGATTTTCCTTGTTTTTGCAATTCATGCCTTATCAATGATGCATTGAATATAGTTTAATAAAAAAGCTGTTTTTAAATATATTCTTATATTATTATTTTTCACGTAACTCAACTTATGGAATATAGCCTTCAATGATAACTGGAAATTTGTCTTAGTCTTGCATTCGACCCTTTATTTCAGTAAATTGCACTGAAAGTTTATTTCTTGATTTCCAGCATTTCCTGTAACTTTTGAATGACAGAAGTGTCAAACACAAAAGATATGAACTAAATATCTAGAGAAGAGGGTAGTTGCTGTCTTAAGGCTTTTCTTGACACAATGTGTTGCCCCCAGATCATGCCATTCATTGCTATAACCTCCAGCTTGAATCCAAATAAGTTTTGAAAATGGTTCTAAGCAAGTTGAGAGTGACAGTCTCTGTCCATGACAGTGATACATGAACCGTACTCCTTCCCCTTCCACAATATATCATGCCAGCTCCTTCGGTGATTCATCAATTTTCAGCTCAATGTGGCCATGCTCATTTGACTTGGATTTTGCCTTGCTAACCATACTGGGATAAACTGAGGACTGCAGATGTTGGAGATCAGAGTCAAAACATGTGGTGCTGGAAAAACACAGCAGGTCAGACAGCATCCAAGGAGTAGGAGAGTCGACGTTTTAAGCGTAAACTCTTCATCAGGATGTGACCGGCTGTGCTTTTCCAGCACCACACTTTTTGACTCTAGCTCATCATAATTGAGCATCTTAGTAATGGCTTCTCTTGCTATCACTTGTATTGCCACAGTGAATTATTGAAGAATCCATTCATTTCCCCTCCTCTTTTACACACAAACATAGTAAATAGGGGCAGGAATAGGCCATTCAGCACTTTGTGTCTCCTCTCCTATCCAATTGATCATGACTGATCATCCAACTCAGTATCTTGTTCAAGCTTCCTCCTCATATCCTTTGAAGCCTTTAGTCCTAAGAACTATACCTACAACTTCTTGAACATTTTCAATTTTTTGATTTCAGTAGTTTACTGTGGCAGAGAATTCCACAGACTCACCACTGTCTGTGTGAAGAAATTCCTCATCACAGTTCTAAATGGCCTACCCTTTATCCCTAAATTATGACCTCCCTGATTATTGAGAACAGCCTTCCTATATCTATCCTGTCTAGTCCTTTTAGAATTTTACAGGTTTCAATGATATTCCGCCTCATTCTTCTAAACTCTGCTGAATATAATCCTAATCAATCCAGTTTCTCTGCACACATCAGTTCTGACTTTCCAGGAATCAGTGTGGTAAAGATTATTTGCATTGTTTCAATAACCAGAATATCCTTTCTCAGATAAGGAGACCAAAACAACTGCTTAAAATACTTTGGGTCTGGTCTTATCAATGCCCTATAAAGTTACAGAAAGACATCACTGCTCCTGGTACGTCACATAGATGCTGTTACTTGGCTAAAATGTCTGTATTCATCTGTCCGCTTCCATATACACTCCATTCACTCCACACTCAACCCTGAAACTGGATCTGTGCTATCAGAATGCTTATCTGACAATCAATCTTGAGTGTGCTGTGATTTTTGCCAAGTAAACAATTGAAGACACCATCTTTGGCCTGTCCACAGTTCCATACCCTCAATAAAAAATGCACCTGCTTTTTCTGGTCACTGTGTCAGCCTGAACCACCATTCACAAACACTATCGCCCTATTAAATTCTGAATTGAATCTGCCAATCCATACCATTGTTGCATAAGGGCTGCTTGCATCCATGTTTTTAATACTGTCCATCAGAATAGGCTTTTGGTCTATGAGTCACAAACCATTTTAAATCTACACTAGTCTCATTTTCCAGCACTTGGCCCATAATCTTGAATGTTTTGATGTCTCACGTGCTCATCCAAGTACATTTAAAAAGTTCTAAGGTTTCCCACCTCAACCACCCTCACAGGCAGTGCATTCCAGATCCCCACTGCCCTCTGAGTGAAAATGTTTGCTCAAACCACCTCTAAACTTCCTTCCTTTTACCTTAAAAGTATGTCCCCTTGTTCATAACCCTTCAACTAAGAGGAAAAACTGCCTTCCGCTATGTTCATGTCCCTCATAATTTTATACACCTCAATCAGGTCATGGAGTCATTGAGACATACAGCTTGGAAACAGACCCGTTGGTGCAACTCGTCCATGCTGACCAGATATCCTAACCTAATCTAGTCACATTTGCCAGCACTTGGCCCATATTCTCTAAACCCTTCCTATTCTTATACCCATTAAATGCTGTAATTGTACCAGCCCTCACCACTTCCGATGGCAGCTTGTTCCATACATACACCATCCTCTGTGTGAAAAGGTTGCCCCTTTGGTTTGTTTTATATCTTGCCCCTCTCACCTTGAACCTATGCCCTCTAGTTTTGGACTCCCCCCACCCCATTGGAAAAGACCTTGTCTGTTTATCCTATCCATGTCCCTCATGATTTTATAAATCACTATAAGGTCACGCCTCAGCCTCCTACACTCAACCTAGCAACATCCCCTTCTTTCTTCTATCCACCTATTCAATCTGATCCATCCTCTCTTCATAGTCAAACTGCTCTACCCCAGGAAACATCCTTGTGAATTTCCTTTCCATCCTCTTCAATGCAATGGCATCTTTATGATAATATGGTGACCAGAACTGCGAACAGTACTCCAGTTACTAATCAAAATAACCTCTCTGCACTTTTAATGTATGCCATGACTGATAAAGGCAAGTGTTCCATATGACTTCTCAGTTACCCTATTTACCTGTCCTGCCACCTTCAGGGATCTGTGAACAAGTACCACAAGATCCCTCTGTTCTTCTGAGGTTCTTAGTGTTTTGACATTCATTGTGTACTGCCTTGTCTAATTGCTGCTTCCAAAGTGCATCATTTGTTAAAGGCTTTGCTGAAGTCAATATAAACTATATCAACTGCACCACCCTCATCTACACACCTAGTTACCTCCTCAAAGCATTCAATCAAGTTTGGTTAGGCTTGACCTACTTCTGACAAAGCCAAGCTGACTCCCTCTGATCAAACATTGTCTCAACAAATGGAGATCAATTCCCTCCTTCAAAATTTTCTCTAATTGTTTCCTTATCACTGGTGTGAAACTCCCTGGTCTATAATTCCCCATTTTATCTCTACCCTTCTAGAGAAGTGGAATCATATTAACTGTCCTTCAGTGCTGTCCTATGACTACAGAGATATTAAAAATTTGGGTCAAAATTTGTAAATGTCTCCCTGATTTACCACAGGAGCCTGGGATACAACTCATCTGGGTGAAAGTGAGGACTACCAATGCTGGAGATCAGAGTCAAGATTGGAGTGGTGCTGGAAAAAAACTACAGGTCAGGCAGCTTCCGAGGAATAGGAAAATCAACATTTCGGGCAGCACCCCTTCATCAGGAATGTTCTACAATTCATCTGGACCTGGGGATCTGTTCACTTTTAAGCCTTCCAAAACATTTAATACCTTCACTTGCCCTATATCAAGCTACTCAATAACCTCAGAGTCCTTATTCCCGAATTCTACACCTGTATCCTCCTTCTCCAAAGTAAAGACTGATGTGAAGTACTCATTTAATACCAGGCCAATGTCCACCAGCTCCAAACCCAATTTGCCCTCTTGGTCCCTACTATTTCCTCTTCCCCTTAATGCACTTGTAAATAGCTTGGGATTCTCCTCAGTCTTACCCACAATGGTTTTTCATGCACTTTCTTTGTTCTCCTAATTGCTTTCTTAAGATCTCTCTTGTACTTTCTATACTCCACCAGGGTTTCCATTGATTTGCTACCAATAAACCTTTTAAAAGCCTCTCTTTTCCTTCATATTCAGTGTGAATATTCCTGGACATCCAAGCTTCCCTGGCCCTGTTGCTCCTACATTTCATCCTAAATGGAACATGTTGGGCCTGTACTCTTGTTAATTCCATTTTAATGCAACTTCTTGTGCTGTAGATTTATCCACAATAAAATATGCCTTCCCCTATTCTTAAACACTTTCTTGCAGACCATCTTTTTCATTTCTATCTCATCACATCTGCCACAAAAGCCTCATTCATAAACTTCAGGCCATCAAATTCTTTGTTGTCAATCTTTCAAAACGTTTATCCATCATTCCACTTTCACTAACAAATACCTCAGCTTCATAAATTTAAAATGTTCATCCAGGTGTTCAAATCTTTCCATGGCCATATCTCTTACCACATCTCAGTGTCTTGATCTTGAACTCTATTATTTAGATTCTGGCATTTTTCCTTTAAGACATTACATTTAGAACAGTTCTTTGACTAACATGTTGGTCATTCCTCCCAAACAGATTTTAGCTGAGTATTTGTTTCCCTTATTGAACTGGAAATATTGAATATAATTAGAATATTGGATTGCAAAACGTAGACCAAAATTTCATTGTTACCTAAGTTATTAAGCCACTCCAATACTGTAAGTGCATAAGACCATTAGATATAGGAGCAAAAATAGGCCATTCAGTCCATCAAGTCTGCTCTGCCATTCAATGAGATTGTGACTGATATCATAATCCTCAAATCCTCTTTCTTGCCATAACTCCATAAACCTTGAGTCCCTTACTGAATAAAAGTATGTCCACCTCAGCCTTAAATATACATAGTGACTCAACCTCAAGAATCTTCTAAAGAATTCCACACATTCACTACCTTCTGAGAAAAGAAATCCCTCCTAATCTCTGATTTAAACATGCAAACCTTGATTCTGAGATTATGATTTCTGGTCCTAGACTCAAGGAAAACAACATCTGTCCTATCAAATTCTCTAAGAATCTTGTATGTTTTGAAAAAGTCTTATCTCATTCTTCTATATTCCAACAGATACAGGCCCAATCTATTCACCCTCTCCTCATAAGAAAGTCCCTCCACACCTGGTATCTACTCTGGACTGCCTTCAATGCCAGTATATCTTTCCTTAGGTTAGAGATGCAAAATTGTTCACAGTATTCCAGCTGTGGTCTGACTAGTGCTTGTAGTCTGACTAGTTTTAGAAAAGCTTCCCTACCTTTATGCGCTATTCCCTTTGAAATAAAAGTCAATATTCCTTTTGCCTTCCCTATCACCTAAATTTGGATGCTAGCTTTTTGCGATTGTGGATGAAGACCATCAAATCCCTTTGTTCTGTAGTCTGTTCCTGCTGTGTTTCATTTCAGCATTTTTTAGGCCCCTGTGAAGCTTATGAGGTTGTTTTTCCAAGTTTTAGATAAGAACTACATCTAGTAGTTCATCTTGTAAAGTTACTCCCATGCTGCAAATATTTAATTCAATATTTAATATTTTCAGTTGCTGTAATGGAGCCTTGGATTCTGTCTGCCTGAAAGAAAGATCACCTTGGGACATCAATGAAAGATTGTTACCATGAAAACTTTCCAAGCTAATGTATTATGCAAGAAATACATTCCAAAGATAGTTCAATTGCTTTTGGGAATGATTTAAGTGAAATTGTACTACTAGGGTGCATCATTGGTAACTTGCTGTATTCCTATATAATTATCTCAAATTAATTGTAATTTTATCCTGAGTTTATCAATATTATGGTCTGATTCTCTTAATCGATTGCTGTAGACAGCACAGCAGTGGCAGGTCAGCACATGGTTATCAAGGTGTAAACCATAATTAAACAATATTTCACAATATACATCATTGTACAGTTTTCACTTCAAAGATAATTGTATGTTAATTTCCATCCATTAAAATTAATGGTCAGTAAAGTTGTCTGTGTACCCAACTTTCCAATTTTTTTTAATGAAACGGCGTTGGAAATCTGTATCTAGTGTAAAGAAACAAGGGTTAATTTTTATATGTTATGTGGCACTTTGAGTTCATTAATTATAAAATTAAGATGAGAAATTAGTTACAAATCAGCTTTTGTTTGCCTTTATTTCTTTTGATTTACCTTTTCCCCTGTATTTGTTTCCTTTGTTTTCTGTGAAACGGTTTTTGGCTGCATTTATTATTGAAAATCTTACTCGGGGGAGTTGAATTTTACCAACCCTGAGGGTTATTGGTAAACGGGGCTATGGGAACCTATAAAATGGCAAGATAGGTTAGGGGGTTTCATGCCTATTACCTTTCTGCCATCTTGGCATTCTTTTAGCATTGAGTAAGGGCAGTCCTCAATTCAGAAATCAGTTGTATTCTTAAGTGGCCAGTTAAGGGCCTGTTCTCTAAGCCAGTGGCATTCTACCAGCAGTAGATGGACCTTGGCATATGGGTGGGCAACCTGGTAAAGTCCAGACATGGGAGGGTGGTGTGTATCATAATTAGACACACTGTCATTCATTGAAGATTCCCCAAGTAGCAGTGGCTGCCTCACAACAACAAACTCCAACGTCACCAAGCACCCTTCCTCACCCACACTGGCTACCTGTCTAGCCCTGGGACTTACCAGAACTCACACATCTTCCAAAGGCAGGCTTCACTGCTACATTCCCTCAATTGGGAGAATTTTCAGCAGTGGTCATTGCTCCCAGACACACTGCTGAGACTAAAGGGACTTTGGCTCCTTGGGGTTGGGCTCCAAGTGTTTACAGGGATATGTGCCTATATACTGTAATAGCAAATTAGCTAGCAGATAGAATATTCCTTTGCCTTCCCTATCACCTAAATTTGGATGCTAGCGTTTTGCGATTGTGGATGAAGACCATCAAATCCCTTTGTTCTGTAGTCTGTTCCTGCTGTGTTTCATTTCAGCATTTTTTAGGCCCTTGTGAAACTTATGAGGTATTTCCAAGTTTTAGATAAAGACGACATCTAGTAGTTCTTCTTGTAAAGTTACTCCCATGCTGCAAATATTTAATTCAATGTTTAATATTTTCAGTTGCTATAATGGAGCCTTGGATTCTGTCTGCCTGAAAGAAAGATCACCTTGGGACATCAATGAAAGATGGAACTAAAGTGTGGCTGGAGTTCCCAGACAATATTCAGCCATTTGGAGTGCATTTTGATAGTTTGGGTCCACAAAAAGTGTCTACTTTTATGACCATTATTCTAAGTAACTGGAAAAGACAGAGCAAATCTAAATCAGGATTCTCAAATATGCCTGCTCTAGGCAATTACTTCCTGCCAGCAGCTCACAGATGGAGAATTTGCCTTTCTACTTTAGCTTTGATTTGTTTCTCAAACCTCTGATCTTGGATTAGTCTCCCCAGGGCTTAGACTGAGGTTTTTGAAGTTTAAATCCATCCTGCACCAGATGTCCTCCATTTGTACTTTAGCTAATGCATTCAATTGGACATATTTGCTTGAAATACTGCCCTGTTAAATCTAAAAGGATGCTTCCAAATTTTACAGTTGAATACATACAAGATTTTATCTGGCATCATAATTACAGGGAAAACCCTAAATTTAGTGAAAAAATGGACAGGGAACTTTTCACATGTTGACCCTTTAGCATTTATTAGTTAACTAGTGAATAATTGGTAAATAATATCATTCTGATCCTGAGTACGTGCTACATGCTAAAGGGTAATATGCAATAATACCTTTTTGACACGATCTTCAGACTGTTGGTCACACTGTGAATCATTACACTGATCAGCCCAGCCAAGTGCAAATGGAAATACTGTAAAAGGAGAAACAGCTCCTTGAACAATATAGTTTCACAGTCTCTTGCAGATATATTACAGCATAAACATTACAATGAACCACGTCAGCATTTAAAAATACTGATCTAATGGGAAATTATACTATTCCTAATGCCGAAGCCTGAAGTTTTGGAAATAGATGCGATCCATCAATATGTGACCTAAACAACAAAAAACACTCCTTAACAGAACAGCTATGATTTTTGCAGAATGGGAAACGCTGTGGGTCAGAATTTGAACATCGGAGTTTTGAAGAATGAGATTCATAGTGATACAGCATGGAAACAGACCCTTTGGTGGAGCACATCCAGGCCGTCCATGTTTCCAAACTAAACTATCCCTCCAAACCTTTTCTATTTGTGTACTCATCCAAATGTCTTTTAAATGTTGTAATTTTACTTACATCCATTATTTCCTCTGACAGTTCATTCCACACATGGACCACACTCTGTGTAGAAGAGTTGGCCTTCATGTCCTTTTTAAAACTTTCTCCTCTCACCTTAAAAATATGCCCCCTTGTTTTTCCCCTACCCTAGGGAAAAGACACTCATCGTTCACTCTAACTATGCCTCTCATGAATTTATAAACCTCTAAGATCCTAAAGGAATGTAACAGGGTGAATTATGAAAGGATGTTTCCTTAGTGAGAGACACAGAACAAGGGTTCATAGCTTTAAAAAAAGACAATGGTGAGAAGAATTAGTTTGACTTGGAGGGAAGTGAGCCTTTAGAGTCATAGACTTGTACAGCAGACCCTTTGGTCTAACTCATCCATGCCAACCAGACATCCTAAATTAATCTAGTCCCATTTGGCAACATTTGGCCCATATCCCTCTAAATCCTTCATATTCATGTACCCATCTGGATGCCTTTTAAATATTGTAATTGTACCAGCCACTACCACTTCCTATAGCAGCTCATTCTATACACGCACCACCATCTGCGTGAAAAAATTTAACCTTAGGTCCCTTTCAAATCGTTCCCCTCTCAACTTAAACCTATGCCCTCTAGTTTTAGATACACCTCTCCTGGGAAACAAAAATGTGGCTATTCACCCTAACTATGCCCCTCATGATTTTATAAACCTATATAAGGACACCCCTTCAACGCTCCAGGGAAAATAGCCCCAGCCTATTCAGGCTCTCCCTATAGCTCAAACTTTCTAACCCCAGCAACATCCTTGTAAATCTTTTCTGAACCCTTTCAAGTTTAACAACATCCCTCCTATAGCAGGAAGACTAGAATTGAATGCAGTATTCCAAAACTGGCCTTACTAATGCCTTGTAATGCTGCAACATGACTTCCCAACTTCTATACTCAATGTATGACCAATAAAGGCAAGTGTATCAAACAACTCCTTCACTATCCTGTCTACCTGTGACTCCACTTTCAAGTAACTATGAGTCTTCACTCCAAGATCTCTTTGCTTGGCAACTCTCCTCAGGACCTTACCATTAAGTGTATAAGTCCTGCCTTGATTCATCTTATAATGAATCTTATGTCATTTTGAGTTGCGTCATGCTTTTTGGAAGAGTTTCCTACCATAAAGCCTAGTGAGTTTTCTCGCCCTATTTTATCACTCGCCTTATTAATTGCGAACTTTGTCCATATGATGTCCAATTTCCACTCCAATTTATGCACCATTCTCAGAACAACTCAATATACACTGGATATCTGTCTGCACCACCTTTAAAAGGCTGTTGTACATCAGATGAGTAATGGAATCTGAAGCTGCCTGTTTGATCAAGACCATGCACACAAGATGTTGGGCAACAGGAAGATGGCACCATAATTCTCCAACAGAGACCTTGAGTTCTAGTCAATCAGGAGATGCAACAAAAAGGTGCCCTCTTCCTGGAGGATTGCCAGGATTCTGCCAGCCTAGCCAGGTCAGTGCCATCTCCAGAGTGTGTGGGAATGGTCAACAATATGGAAAGGTTAATGATCTTCTCCTCTTCACCAGGGAGTGATGCCACATTCTTCTCTCTCTGCCACCCCATGCTCAATCCATCAGCCCTCCCACCATGTTAACCCACAACCCTCACTGTCACTTGAAACATCTTCACTCCCCGATCTTACTTTCCCCTCAGCTTCCAACACTGTTAACCCTGCATGCCATATGTACTGTCTCCTTAGTCTGTTGGTACATCTCACCGCTGTTTCACTCTCTAGCTGGTCTGCAGAAGAAGTACACACTCCTAAGCTCCATTGTTCCCACCCATTGGCTCTCAGGACTGAAGGCATGGTGACAGGGAACTCTGACCCCAGTCCAGATGGCTCCTTCTCGCAGATGACAGAGCAATGCCGTGAGACACCCATCCAGGGAAGGCACCACACATAGGCCCCTCAGCAAATTTCATTCAGGACCAGCATTCCCTCCATCTTCTTTCTGACTGTGTGGGTCTCTGTCACAATGCAGTCTAATATGGGGTAGCACCTGGAAGTGCATCCCATTCTATTGACTCTTACTTTTTTGCACCTGTATGTCTTTGTGGTCCTTTGGGGTATTTGATAAATAAAAAACAATTGTTTAATAAAACTCTGAAAACTTCAATGTTAACAGAGCAAAAAAAAGCTTTCTCTCCTAAGAAAAATAATTCATTGTATCTCCTTGCTGTGATCTCTAATATACTCCTATATTCAGTTCAATCCCAACGATTGTGGAGTCCATTTTACATGTATGTCATAAGTGAAAATATTGTGTGCAATGTGGATAGAATCAGGAACACGTATTGATTTTATTTAAATTTGTCTTATCCATAAACTGATGGAACTTGTCAGAGCCATTGAAATCAAGACTGTGAAATTAGACTGAAAAATGGGCAGAGATTCGATATAATGTTATTTTCATTTCAGTGGAATTCAATTCAGCATCAAAGTTTGCTAATATTATTGGGAAAACCACTGTATGGTATTTATTTACAATTTTACATTTTTATTCATACCATCATCTCTCTGCGAAATAGCTATGACACAAGCACGTGCAGGTTAGGTGAGTTGGCCATGCTAAATTGCCCCCGTAGTGTTAGGTGAAGGGGTAAATGTAGGGGAATGGGTCTGGGTGGGTTGCTCTTTGGAGGGTCAGTGTGGACTTGTTGGGCCGAAGGGCCTGTTTCCATACTGTAAGTAATCTAATCTAAAAAGACTACATGGAATTTTTCTTCTTTCAGATTTGCAAACATGCAGCAACGTTCAACATGATGTGAAATTACAAATCTCGACTATAATAAATTTTTAAAAGGCCATCTATTAACATAATAAAGCATATCTTAGAAACAAAGTGCAGACCATTCCAAGATTTAATTAGTTTGCAACCACACTTCAACTCAGTGATGATGGAACTGTGAGAGGAGCTGTAATTCTGCAGGCTGAGGCAGCTCACATCAGTTCAGTTCTCGTGCTGTCTGTATGTCTCATTGAGAAACTACTCGATTCTCCGTACCTCTTTTACATAAAGTTGTCTTATTACTGGATTCAATTTATCTGAAGTTGCTTAGTGTAAATTGCCCTCCTCCTCTTAATTGAATAATTGCTAAATTATTCAATTGAAATTTCAAGTTCATAACTGAAATCAGATTCGGAACTTTTTTTTAACAAATCCACTATGAATGAAGAAATGAGATATAAATAGGGCAGCATTGCAAGGTATAAGCCTGCAGATAAGGCTTGAAACTTTGCTGGTTCCTTCAGTGTGTTTACAATTCAAATTTTTCATTAATCCCTGATGAATAGGTATGAATGTTGGACATGAACAGACTCAGCTGCCTCATTCTGTGGTTGAAATGACAATGTTCAACTTCTTTTAATGAACAATTCAAAAATCAATGCAAACACTTCCAAGGGAGCAGGGTAACAAAAATCAAAATTCCAAAGGACATTTATTAGGTTTAAACTAAAATGTCATTCTACAGGTAGGTAATGTATCCTAGACATTCAAACTGTAAGATCAAAGCAGTTATTGATAATTGATTGAGGAAGCAGCAATACCAATATCTGTGGAACAATACGAGTGTTTGAGTAACACATTAGCAATAGAAAGAAGTAAAAAATGTGTCACAGTGGCACAGTGGTTAGGGGTGGCACGATGGCACAGTGGTTAGCACTGCTGCCTCACAGAGCCAGAGACCCGGGTTCAATTCCTGCCTCGGGCAACTGTCTGTGTGGAGTTTGGAACATTCTCCCATTGTCTGCATGGATTTCCTCTGGGTGCTCCGGTTTCCTCCCACAGTCCAAAAATGTGCAGGTTAGGTGAATTGGCGATGCTAAATTGCCCGTAGTGTTAGGTGAAGGGGTAAATGTAGGGGAATGGGTCTGGGTGGGTTGCTCTTTGGAGGGTCAGCGTGGACTTGTTGGGTCGAAGGGCCTGTTTCCACACTGTCAGTAATCTAATCTAAATTTGGAGGAGAATCGCTGAATCTATTACAATAAAAGCTGCATTTGTTTCTTTGAGACTACTTTCAATATAGATGAGACTGACATTGATTACAAATAAACATTACATACCAATGAATTGGAAATTAAATATATGACTCAGTGGTGTCTTTGATGGTTTGATGCTGTGACAGGCTGAATTCCAATGGTGCACTTCACACTGCAGGTCATGGACAGCATCTTCCAGCTGTTTCTGCAAATGTTTCTCAAACTTAGTTATCTCATTGTTGTTGCATTTAGTTGTGTAGAAATCAGCTTCTAGGCGAACACTTTTCTTTGGATTGTGATACACTTAAAGACAAACAAGGAATACCAAATGTACATCAATGCTGCAATGTGACTGATCAAGATGTGAATACTAAATGATTTATAATAACCAAATGTAAAGAAGATACACTTTAACAAAAATTAACATCTCTCTAAGCGACGTTCAAAATGCCGTGGATTGTTTGTGCTTTTCCTTCTATTGAAAATCTATTTGTGCTGTTGCTTGTGAGGAGTTAAGGCACCATGGAGAAGGTGGGGAACCACAATGACACCTAAGATTAGGATGGGTGTTCACTATGAGACTTGAATTGAATGGGTAGGGTGTCCATGATTGGGGGTTGTACAGTTTGATTTATGAACCAATGTACTGTCCAAGAAACCTAAATAACCAGAAAGTTAAACTGATGGCAGGGCATAAGCAGAATGGGAGACAGGATATAATGGTTCCTTAAATCAAGCTGCAAGCTAAAACTAGGCAAATTGTGTCATGACATCTGTTTCTTCAATTATCTTGTTTTGCTGCAGCATACTTTGACAATTTTTTTTGGCGGATGACATATGAGGAGGATAGCTGGATGAAAAATTTGATGACTAACAAAAATAGAATACTTATGACTGGAAAGGATAAAAACTGATTTAACAAGCAGAATAAAAGAAATGTATAGACTGAACTGTTAGGATATTGTATTATTCCTCTACAATGTGGAGAAAAAGCAAACTTTTCATTTTCTTACCTCCTCTTCAGAGTAAAGAGACTACCTCTGACATCGGTCCTATATCTATCACCCCTCAATTTAAAGCTATGCCCCATCGAGGAAAAAGGCTCTCACTGTCCACCCTATCTAACCCTCTAATTATCTTATCTGTCTCAATTAAGTCACCTCTCATCCTTCTTCTTTCCAACAAAAACAGACTCAAGTCCCCTCAGCCTTTCCTCGTAAGACCTTCCCTCCATACCAGGCATCATCCTAGTAAATCTCCTCTGAACCCTTTCCAAAGCTTCCACATCCTTCCCATGACCAGAACAGTACGCAATTCTCCAAGTGCAGCTGCACCAGAGTTTTGTACAGCGACAGCATGACCTCATGGTTCTGAAACTCAATCCCTCTACCAGTATAAGCAAACACACTGTATGCCTTGCTGGCCAGGGACGATATCACGGCTGTGCTAAAGGAGGACACTATGGCAGTCTTGGGTAGTGAGGCATTATGGGTGGAGCTGAGAAATAAGAAGGGTGCAGTTACATTGTTGGGGCTGTATTACAGACCTCCCAAGAGTGAGCATGAGGTAGAAGAACAAATAGGTAAACAGATTATGAATAGATGTAGAGGGAATAGGGTAGTGGTGATGGGAGATTTTAATTTTCCCAACATTGACTGGGATACACTTAGCGTCAGAGGTCTGGATGGAGTAGAATTTGTACGAAGCATTCAGGAGAGTTTTTTAGAGTAGTATGTCAATAGTCCGATGAGGGAAGGGACCATACAGGACCGGGTACTGGGAAACAAGCCAGGACAAGTGGTAGAAGTTGCGGTGGGGGATTTTTTTGGGAACAGTGACCACAAAGTAGAATTTGTACGAAGCATTCAGGAGAGTTTTTTAGAGTAGTATGTCAATAGTCCGATGAGGGAAGGGACCATACAGGACCTGGTACTGGGAAACAAGCCAGGACAAGTGGTAGAAGTTGCGGGGGGGGGATTTTTTTGGGAACAGTGACCACAATTCTGTAAGTTTTAGAATGCTCGTAGATAAAGAAGAGAGTGGTCCTCAGGGAAGAGTACTAAACTGGGCCAAAGCTAATTATATCAAAATTAGGCAGGAGCTGGCAAATATGGATTGGACTAGGAGAAAGTGAGGACTGCAGATGCTGGAGACCAGAGTTGAAAAATGTGGTGCTGGAAAAACACAGGAGGCCAGGCAGCATCTGAGGAGCAGGAGAGTCAACGTTTCGGGCATAATCCCTTCTTCAGGAATCTTCAGAATTTTCTTCGAGGAAGTGACCAAGTTGTTAGATGAAGGAAGGGCTGTTGATGTCATATACATGGACTTTAGTAAGGCATTTGATAGGGTTCCCCATTGTAGACTAATAAATAAAGTGAAGTCACATAGTGTGCAGGGTGTTCTAGCTAGGTGGATAAAGAACTGGTTGAGCAACAGGAGACAGACAGTAGTAGTTGAAGGGAGTTTCTCGAAATGGAGAAAGGTGACCAGTGGTGTTCCACAGGGGTCAGTATTGGGGCCACTGTTGTTTGTAATATACATAAATGATCTAGAAGAGGGCACGGTTGGTATGATCAGCAAGTTTGCAGAAGACACGAAGATTGGTGGAGTAGCAGAAAGCAAAGGGGACTGTCAAAGAATACAGGAGAATAAAGATAGACTGGAGAGTTGGGCAGAGAAGTGAGAATACAGGAGGATATAGATAGACTGGAGAGTTGGGTGGAAAAGTGGGAGATGGCTTTCAATCCAGACAAATGTGAGGTGATGCATTTAGGCAAGTCTAATTCTAGAGCAAATTATACAATGAATGGAAGAGCCTTGGGAAAAGTTGATGGGCAGAGAGATCTGGAAGTGCAGGTCCATTGTACCCTGAAGGTTACTGCACAGTTGGATAGAGTGGTAAAGAACCCATATCGTATGCTTGCCTTCATTGGACGGGCTATTGAGTATAAGAGCTGGCAAGTCATGTTAAAATTGTACAAGACATTGGTTCGGCCGCAGTTAGAATACCGTGTACGGTTCTGGTCACCACATTACCAAAAGGATGTGGGCGCTTTGGAGAGGGTGCAGAAAAGGTTTACAAGGATGTTGCCTGGTATGGAAGGTGCGAGCTATGAAGGGAGGTTCAGTATGTTAGGTTTATTTTCACTAGGAAAAAGGAGATTGAGGTTTACAAAATTATGAAGGATGGATAGAGACAAGCTTTTTCCCATGGTGAACGATTAAATAACCAGAGGTCATGCTTTCAAGGTGAGAGGTGGAAAGTTTAAGGGGGATACACGTGACAAGTACTTCACACAGAGGGTAGTGGGTATTTGGAACGCATTGCCAGCAGAGGTGGTAGAGGCAGGCACGGTAGATACATTTAAAATGCACCTGGACAGATGCATGAGTAGGTGGGGAGCAGAGGATTACAAATGTTTAGGAATTGACCAACAGGTTTAGACAGTACATTTGGATTGGCTCAGGCTTGGAGGGCCGAAGGGCCTGTTCCTGGGCTGTAAATTTTCTTTGTTCTTTGTTTAACCCTATCAACCTGGGTGGCACCTTTCAGGGATCTATGTACATGGACAATGAGATCCCTCTGCTCATCTACACTACCAAGAATCTTAAAATTATTCCAGTACTCTTCATTCCTGTTGCTCCCTCCAAAGTGAATCACCTCACACTTGTCCGCATTAAGCTCCATTTGCTACCTCTCAGCCCAGCTCTGCAGCTTATCTATGTACCTCTGTAACCTACAACATCCTTCTGCACTACCCACAACTCTACTGACCTTTGTGTCATCGCAAATTTATTAACCCGTCCTTCTATGCCCTCATCCAGGTCATTTATAAAAATGACAAATAACAGTGGACTCAAAACAGATTGTTGCAGTAACTGAACTTCAGGATGAATATTTCCCATCAACCACCACCCTCTGTCTTCTTTCAGCTAGTTAATTTCTGATCCAAACTATGAAGTCTCCCTCAATCCCATGCCTCCATAATTTGTGCAATAGCCTACTGTGGTTATCAAGTGCCTTACTGAAATCCATATACACCACATCAACTGCTTTATCCTCATCCACCTGGTTGGTCACCTTTCAAAGAACTCAGTAAGGCTTGTGGCATGACCTACCTTTCACAAACCCGCGTTGACTATCCCAAATCAACTTATTCCTTTCTAGATGAATATAAATCCTATCTCTTATAACCTTTTCCAACACTTTACCCACAACCGAAGTAAGGCTCACTGGTCTATACTTACCAGGTTTGTCTCTACTCCCCTTCTTGAACAAGGGGACAACATTTACTATCCTCAAGTCTTCTTGCACCAATCTTGTAGACAATGACGACATAAAGATCAAACCCAAAGGCTCGGCAATCTCCTCCCTGGTTTCCCAGAGAATCCTAGGATAAATCCCATCCGACCCAGGAGACTTACCTACTTTTACACTTTCCAGAATTGCTAATGCCTCCTCCTTGTGAACCTCAATCCCATCTAGTCTAGAAGCCTGTATCTCAGTATTCTCCTCGACAACATTGTCTTTTTCTAGTGTGAATACTGTCAAAAAATATTCATTTCGCATTTCCCCTATCTCCTCTGACTCCACGCCCAACTTCCCACTACTATCCTTGATTGGCCCTAATCTTACTCTTTTCATTCTTTTATTCCTGGTATACCTATAGAAAGCCTTGGGGTTTTCCTTGATCCTATCTGCTAATGACTTCTAATGTCCCCTTCTGGCTCTTCTTAACTCTTTATTTAGGTCTTTCCTGGCTAACATGTAACTCTCAAGTGCCCGTTCAGACTCGCATTCTTTCTGATGGACTCAGAAAAAGGCTCTATGCAACATAAAGGCAAGGCAGGAGAGAATGGGTAGCCTTACCTTACTCTAGATCAGATCAGGAAGCTTTTTGATTCCTGCCTATTGATTTAGACTGCGCTAATAATGTTGATGTAGAGCAGTCAGATCCAATTGCGAATTCCCTCTCCAAAGCTCCTTGGAAAACATGCCCTATATGTAGGTATGTGATATCCTGTCAATGGCCTTCTCCTGGTTCAGGCTGATGAGGCAGGCATCCACCCCCCCTGTTCTGCACAGAGGGAATTATATCCCTGAGGAATGCTAGTCTCTTAGAGATTATTATGTCAGCACAAGTTGGTCAGGTAAATCACCGACCTTGGATTCCTGGTTGGAGATGACCTTAGACAGGATTTTCTAAATCCACACAACAGTGAAATTGGTCACCAATTTCTAATTTCCTCCCTCTCTCCTTTCCACTTGTAGACAAAGGTGATGATATCTTGCTACCATATTTTACATATGCTACCTGTCAGAAGCATACTGTCATACACCTCCAGCAGGTCCTGACCAACTGAGTCCCACAGAGCTAAATACATCTCAGCCAGTAATTCCTTTCTAAGTACTCGGTGGCCTTGGTCAGCTGGAAAATTATGTTGGGGGCCTCTGAGGCAAACAGCAAGGCTTGCTAGCTCATCACCTCCTGGAGATCCTCTGTGACAATGACACCCATCATCTGCAGTAGGTTCTGCATGCTTTTCTGGAATTTGGATAGCTTTCCCCATCTCCCTCCTGCATTCCGAACGGCTTTGAGGATCAAGAACTCCTGACGTATCTCTTGACTGTTTCCTACCAGTTTCATGGAGACTCAAAGAGGAGCTTCACGGTTTTCCAACATGTGTAATCCTAAGGATTGGGAAGTCCTATCCTACTCATCTGAAAAGTTGGAAGAACATCACTGCAAATGCTTAATTTGCTATCGGGAACAAGGAATTTTGCTTCCTTCCAATTAAGTCCCATTGTCCACCTTTCTAAAAACTCCAGATGGGCCTGGGAAATTCTGTCCACTGGGGCGGCATGGTGGCTCAGTGGTTAGCAGTGCTGCCTCACAGGTTCAATTCCCGCCTCAGGCAGCTGTCTGTGTGGAGTTTGCACATTCACCCCGTGTATGCGTGGGTTTCCCCGGGGTGCTCCAGTTTCCCCACCACAATCCAAAGGTGCACAGGTCAGGTGAATTGGCCATGCTAAATTTCCCATAGTGATAGGTGCATTAGTCAGGAGTAAATGTAGGGGAATGGGTCTGGGTGGGTTGCTCTTCGGAGGGTCAGTGTGGACTTGTTGGGCCGAAGGGCCTGTTTCTATACTGTAGGGAATCTAATCTAATCTACATGATTAAAAAAATTGGGTTCAGAGGTAGCAAATGGAGGTCAATGTAGCTAAATGTGAGGTGATTCACTTTGGGAAGAATAACAGGAAGGCTGAGTACTGGGTCAATGGAAAGATTCTTGTTAATGTGGATGTGCAGAGGGATCTTGGTGTCCATGTACATAGATCCCTGAAAGTTGCCACCTGGGTTGATAGTGCTGTTAAGAAGGCATACAGTGTGTTAGGTTTCATTGGTAGAGGGATTGAGTTCCGGAGCTGCAATGTTATGCTGCAACTGTACAAAACGCTGGTGCGGCCACACTTGGTATTTTGTATACAGTTCTAGTCGCCATATTTCGGGAAGGATGTGGAAGCATTGGAAAAGGTGCAGAGGAGATTTACTAGGGTGTTGCCTGGTCTGGAGGGAAGCTCTAATGAGGAAAGGCTGAGAGACTTGGGTATGTTCTCATTGGAAAGAAGAAGGCTAAGAGGGGATTTGATAGGCATACAAGATGATCAGAGGATTAGATAGGTTAGATAGTGAAAGTCTTTTTCCTAGGATGATGACGTCAGCTTGTGCAAGGGGGCATAAGTACAAATTGAGGGGTGATAAATTTAAGACAGATGTCAGAGGCAGGTCCTTTACTCAGAGAGTGGTAAGGGCGTGGAATGCCCTACCTGCCAATGTAGTTAACTCAGCGACATTAGGGAGATTTAAACAATCCTTGAATAAGCTCATGGATGATGATGGGATGGTGTAGGGGGATGAGCTTAGAATAGTTCACAGGTCGGCGCAACGTTGAGGGCCAAAGGGCCTATTCTGCGTTGTATTGTTCTATGTTCTATATTTATGTATGTGTCTTGGTTGAAGGCATGTTTTACAGGAGAGTTGCAGAGTGGTATTTCACCATGGTTTGTGCTGGTCACTGTGCTGATGCATGGAGTTAATTTCTCTATACCAGAACAGGACATACAATATCTGGGAGGTTTCGAAGGAACATTGGCAACTTTATCACATACCTTGCAGGTCAAACATGCACAGCTCAATCAAACAGAAGCAAAAAATGGAAAAAAGAACAGATAATATGATGCGCATGTAACTGTGAGAGAAAATATGTGATTTTTGCAGTACGTAAATATTATACAACAGGAAATACACACAAACTTACAATATATAAATATGACTTGAAAAGATTTAGATTTATTTTTCATGAATTCCTTTGAATTCAGCAATTCATATTCCCTCTAGATTCCAAGAAAATGATCAGACAACAGCAATTAAATCAATTTTCTCCAAAACAAGCCCCAGAAACCTCTCACTATTTTCATTTTACTGAAAGATTGATTAGTGAGCATCAGGTTAGTGTATAGGAATAAAAGTTTAATGTATTATGGATTTCAATATTTCTGCAAAAGTATTAAACCTACCATAGACTGTATACCTGACCAGGGTTGATATTCGTTTTAGGTCGAGTGTGTACGTGAGGTTGCAGGTATAATTTCCAGAATCCACTACATAAATGGTGTCAAACAACAAGTTTCCATTGTCGGTGAAGATGAATCTCTGAGATTCTAAATAAAACAGAGAAACAAATGCGGTAAAACAAGCAATTGTCAATTCAGTAATCACAGGTTCATTTTTTAAATTCATTCATGGGATGTGGGTATTGCTAGCTGGGCTAGCATTTATTGCCCACCACAAGTTGCTCTTGGGATGATGAAGGTGAAGTGCCTTCTTGAACTGCTACAATCTATTTGCTATAGAAAGACCCACAATGCTATTCGGAAGGAAGTTCCACAGTTTTGACCCAGAGGCACTGAAGGAGTTGGAATACATTTCCAAGTCAGGATAGTCAGTGGCTTGGATGGAAACTTGCAAGTGGTAATATTTCCATGAATCTGCTGTCATTGTTCTAGATGCTCGTGTTCATGGGTTTGGAAGGTGCTGTCTAAGGAGTCTTGGTGAATTTCTGCACAGCATTTTGTAAATAGTACACATTGCTACCACTGTGCATCAATGATGGTGGGAATGAGTGTTTGTGAGCTGCTTTATCCTGGATGGTGTCAAGCTTCTTGAGTGTTTTTGAAGGTGCACACATCCAGGTAACTGAGGAGTATTCCAGCAGACTCTGATGTGTGCCTTGAAGATGATAGAGGCTCTGGGGAGTCATGAGGTGGTTTACTCACTGCAGGATTTCTAGCCTAGCCCTGCTTTTGCAGCCACAGTACTTATATGTGTAGTCCAGTTCATTTTCTGGAAAGCGGCAACCCCCGAAGATGCTGATAGTTTTTGTGAAAATCCACATGAACCATCAATCTGTACCTCACTTTTTTTTTGTCAGAGAAACCTATGTAATAAATTGTATTTCTTTTTTTTTAGCAATGAGCCACAGCTAAACTACTTTACCATTATTTATGTTTTTCTTATCAGTGAGTCCAATATTTCTGGGCAACATACATACTATATGTGGGTCTGTGGTCAAACAGGCAAAGTATTTCCAGATATCAGCCAATGCTACCAAAGCATGCACTAACAGCTACAGTTGGACTGCCTCTCTTGAGGGCTGGCATTGCTTCCCCACAATAACATAGCTAAGGTTCGGAATTCAGTGGCATGTAGGAATTACCAATTTGCCAAATATTTTTATAGCCAAGCACCAATTGTGAGAATTCTTAAAAGGAATTTTTCTATGAGACTGACAATAAACTGAACTTACCAGAATGCTAAAACTGGAGCATAAATCTTTATTAAAATAATGTTAGTCTTATTGCCTAATAGGCTGATACAGCACATTAGTGCCACAGAAGTTTTTCAGTCTTTACAGCCTGGATGCAAATTTCAGTCCTGTTCTAGAATTCTTGAATTTAAGTTGATAAAAGATGGTTCATGCAACAGTCATGCCACCCAATGATAGACCACTGATTCATTTGTGAAGATGAATATTTATTCTGAATACTTTCATAAGCATGCCAGAATATAAACCATAACATAGTCTATCTTGTAAAGTAAAAACTGTAATTACCCTCTTCCCTAAGATAAATTAGTTTTCTTTGAGTATTTGTATCAACATCCATTGTTCAAATTATATGCACACATTTTTCAACTCCATCTAATTTGCGGTGTAATGCAGTATCTCTCATCACAATGTGTACATACAATGCAACTTCTCCATTGGATTAAAATGATCATGCAAACTTCCATTCTCTGCTGAATTCCTACAGTAGCATCCTGACAATGAGAGTCCACCTGATTAGTGTGAGAATGAAGACTGATGGCGAGCTATCCCTGCCTCAGCTCCATGCCAACCAAGGCCCAATCAATCAGTATTCCCTTCTTGATCTGTATAAAATTGATATCGATGCTTTGAGACTGATTTGTTGAGTCCTAGTCCTAATGAGTGCTTGATGAAAAGCTTCAACTTCATATCACTGGTTGTATAAGTCAGTCATATGTGACATTGCCCACAGGTATGCAAGATCAAGTGTAAGACTAGTGCAAACCCTGGGTTCAAGGTGAAGCCCAGTGTGGACTTGTTGCTTTAGAACTTTAGGATGGTAATGCTGAACTTTTATCTTTACTTCTTTATTTCTCTAATTTAAATCTAAGATTTTGTACCTAAATATCTTTGTACCTAAGATGGTGCTGGAAATGGCACTTTGTACTTTTTGCTGTACTCATGTATCCCTGTCCTTGAGTACATGTGACAATAAAATCTATTTCAATTCTGTTGAATTCGAATTCTAATCTTCAGGTCAATCATGGCTCAAGGCTATAGTTAACTGACTCATAACGTTTATAAAACACTTCGATCTATTTTATCATATATAATTAAATATGTAAGTACATGGCAATTTGGAAAGCAATGTTGGAACATAAAGGTTTATCTTCAATGTAAACTGCATACCTGGGAGTTACAAAACTGAAGACCTATGCTCTGTAGCAAACATGTTTTCTAAGTGTGAATCTCAGAATTTATGAGGGAAGGAGTTGGAATTATGTAAGTGTGGTACTGTCAGCTTCAAACTCATTACGTCAACAGTCCATAATGGTCATTATGAAGGAGATGCAGCCCAGTAGAACATGAGTTTCATTGGCAGTGATCAATTCATGGTTAGGCGTAAAGTGTAATTTCCAGAACAGGCAAGCTTTTAACCGAGCTGACTGGCTGGTCAACATTGTCAGTTAAAGACAGCTGTATTTTGTATTTTAAATTGATGCATGTACTTACCTGAAAGCAGTATTAACACAAAATTAAATGTTGATGCTCAGACATACCCAGATGTCAAAAAGACAATTGTTTTTTAAACCAATACCACTTTTCTTTTGTAAAAAGACATGGGAAAGTTGGGTTACTTTATGTTCTTTCCCACTTTGGGCACAAAGACTAGAAATACATTTACATAGCTGCTGACCCCTGTTCTTTTCAGACTTTTCTTCAAACTCTTAACAAAACATGATAATGCTGAGAAGTGATCTGGAGAATTAAGCAGGGGTGCTGATATTGGCCATCACAAAGTGGGAAGCATTGCTGAGGATGATAGTACATGGTGGATGCAGTAACAGAGAGGGAGAGCAGTGCTGGGCATTCCTCTAGACTGCTGAGGTGACAATCATAGATCAAGCCAGCATCATCTGCTGCCCTAGCCTCTACTGCTGGTCGTGGGAGGAGTAGGAAATCCTGCCTCTTCATTGGCCTATTAGCAGGGCCTCCTTCTCCCTAGCCACACAGGAGGGCACCAACTTTCTCCTGTGTGCCATGTCCAGGGCAAATTTCAGTAACTGTGCAGGGCAGCTTCTGACTGACAGTGCTTGTCCAGATACATAACAGGGTTTTGAAGATAGCACAGGAACAAGGGATGTTGATGAATTCCAGGATATTCACTGAGAGACAAATTATTCTGGGAGCAGTATGTGGTAAGATGGGGACCAGTATTGGATGTGAAGGATACCGTGGAGGTAGGGTAGGTAGTTAATGAGGCGCATTTGGTAAAATATGCCAAGTAAACCCACTGGGGCATTTTGGCAGAAACCCCTCCAACAACTAAGACTTAAGCCAAAAAACTTAAGTTTCAGCCCATTATTTCTGCAAAACAAATCAGTACCTTTGGTAATCAGTCCATTTGGGCCTGTCCACTGAAACACTGGATCCACAAGACTTTGTGATAAGAGTTCCTGAGTTAGGCACTGAAGAGACTGGCCTATAGAGTAAACGTGGAAGAAAACTGGAACTAGAAATAAAAGATTTCGATAAGTTATATTCTTGATAAGTTTGAATTATTCTTGATTTTATCAATGAAAATTGTCTCTATAGATCTACAAAATATGACCTCTGGTCATTTTTTATAACCTCTGGTCACCAGTCTTTTTATGACAATATTAGTTGTTGAAAAGGATATTTGTAATGTAGTTACTTATTTTCTGTTATATGCTGCTGTTTGCCTGCATATCAACAACAATTACACTTTAACTAGTTGAAGCCACTTAGAAGGGCATAATTTTCATTTTGAGATCATGTGCACAGAAGCAAGAGAATTTCCAACTTCTCAAGCTCAGCCTTAAATATGACTGCCAACACTCCTCAGTTTCCAAGGTGAGAGTGTGTGGCAACCAGTCAGGGGCTGCAGCACTGAAACCAAAATTTAAAACTAAAACTTAACAAAACTTTCCTTCGATCCTCAACCCTCACACTCCCTACACTTCATTTCACTCCACACTCCCCATATCCTATCTATGCCAACTTATGCCACCAAATGCCTTCAGCCATTGGTTCCTCATTCCCCTAGTGCCACCTTATGTCAATCTACCATATACTGTTACCCTTCATACCCCAATATCATGGTATGATTCACTATTCATCCCAGGCATCCCCATGCCAAATTAGTGCCAGTTCATGCCAACTCATAGTTCTAACCATTATCATTTCACTTACAATATCAACACTGGTATTGCCTGGTACCTATGTACACGATAGGAAAATTAAAGTTATGTTATTTGGAAATTAAATATTATTTGACCACACCATATTTCATTCCTGCGAACAGATTTTGAAATTTTTTGACAATTTGTGCCAATTTTGCCACTTAACAGTTTTTGATATTGGATCCCAACTTGATTAAGCTTGAAACACTTGGTTTCATTTGACAGTTCTTGCTAGTTTTGGAGATTTTTGATGGTTCTTCACAAGTTTAACACTACTTTGACAACTTTACAGTTTTAAAAACTTTATATCCATTTAAGATACAACCTTCTTTAAAGTTAACAATTCTAAAGGATACCTGATCACCACTCAAGAGTAGACTAGCCTGCTCCAAGGGTACCTTCCCTAAGCATATTTGATGCTTGCAAAGGTGCCCCAGGATCATATCTATAAGGTTACGTTATCTTTCCTTGTTACTGAGATGAATCAACGAAGTCAAATATGCTCTATTCAGTCTTAGGTGCTCACTCTGGGTTCCATGCTGCAGAGCTGTCTACATTCCATTTCAGTGGAGGCAGCTGGTGATGAATTAATAGATTTTCTCCTTCCATGAAACACAAACATGGAAAATGCAACCTGACTCCACTACCGCAACTTGTGGCTTTGGGCCACTACCACCATTTTCATCATGATGGAGATGGGCACCATTCTGCCAAATATTTGTGCCATTTGTATCTGCAAGGTCATTGACGAGAATTCAACAGTTAACTTAGTTTCCCTCCAAAGATGCTGTCTGACTGCTGAGGTTTTCCAGCCTTTTTACATTCATATTCTAAAGTGGTATTTGTTGATCATAGGGCAGTCCCATTGGCAGAAAAATATAGCAAAAAATGGTTTACCTTATGTAGAGAAGTCCAGAGTAAAATGAAAACAGAGAACTTACCAATTAACTGTTAAACATAACTGACCCTTTTCAAAACAAAACCACCTGATTACTGAATGACACTGTCTTTTAACTAACTGTGGTGAAAGTGAGGATGCAGATGCTGGAAATCGGAGTCTAGATTAGAGTGGTGCTGGAAAAGCACAGCAGGTCAGGCAGCATCCGAGGCGCAGGAAAATCGACATTTCCTCATTTCCCCTCCCCCCCACCTTACCCGAGTTCCAACCTGCCAGCCCAGCACCATCCTCATGACCAGTCCTACCTGCCAATCTTACTTCCCACCTATCCACTCCAGCCTCCTCTCCGACCTATCACCCTCATCCCCACTCCCATTCACCTATTGTACTCTTTGCTACCCTCTCCTCAGACCCACCCCCCCTCTCATTTATCTCTCCATCCCGGAGGTTCTCTGCCTCATTCCTATTGAAGGGCTTTTGCCCAAATCATCGATTTTCCTGCTCCTCGGATGCTGCCTGACCTGCTGTGCTTTTCCAGCACCACTCTGATCTAGACTTTTAACTAACTGTGCCTACCGTTTTTTCAAAAAAAATGTTCAAAAGCAAGAATGAAGAGTCAGCCAATCACAGCTGAGAATTTGTGATCCCAAGACTATACACATTCGATGCAGACAATTAAAAATATGATTTGTAGGACTGGCATTAAAATGAGAAAGACAATGAGAATGAGAAGGACAGAGATCAAGATTGAGTATGTTGCGGAATTGAGAAACAATGAGGGAAGAAGGAAAGTTGCCTACAAATTACTGTTTAAAAAAAATTCCAAACATTATTGTAGATTCATGAAAATATCCTCTGACATTTAGATTACATATGAGTTTGATGATTTTAAAAAGAATGCCTTACATGTCTCATGCTCATTTAATCTTAGGAAACATTCAAATTGTCTTATTTTAATATCAGAATCATAGCAGATACTTTTCATTGCCAACATATGAAGTATTTTGACTTGCTCATTCAATCCATTGGTAAAACTGCATGATAAAATTCAACTTTATCTTGATTCTGTAAATTTACCTTACCAATTACTCCTTCTTCACCGACGGTTTGATCTGTGAAAGGTGTTGAGAAAGCCTGTGATATATGTGGCAAGCTGGCGGACATTCCCCGGAATTCACTGTCATCATCCCTCCTTAATCTTGAATTTCTTTCATGGAAATGCCATTCAGAACTTTTCTTATAGAGATTTCCATCTAAATTAGAATTTATGAAGAGTATGAGTAAGTTATGCTTTGATGTTAAAATAAATGAAATATCAATGGGTTCGCCTCGGGTGACTGTCTGTGTGGAGTTTGCAAGGGGCAGCATGGTGGTTCAGTGGTGAGCATTGCTGTCTCACAGCAGCAGGGACTTGGGTTCGATTTCAGCCTCGGACAACTGTCTATGTGGACTTTGCGTGTTCTCCTTGTTTATATGTGGGTTTCTCCTGGGTGCTCCAGTTTCTGCCCGCAATCCAAAGGTGTGCAGGTCAGGTGGATTGGCCATGCTAAATTACCCATAGTGTTCAGGGGTGTGTAGTTTAGGTGCATTAGTCTGGGATAAATATATGATAATACGATAGGGGAATGGGTCAGTGTGGACTCTTTAGGCCAAAGGGCCTGTTTTCACACCGTAGAGATTCTATGATACTGAATACAGCAGTCAGATTGCAACACAAATTTTTAATTCAGAAAAGACTATCCAGCTCATTAAATAATAATCCAGACTTTTAGTGGTTTATGGCATGTCATTTCCTTAGAGTTAGCAAAGTGGACAAGTGACTGTAATTCCAAACATTGTAAGTTCTCAATTTATCCTTTGTTTCTCAGGATTAAAAAAAAAAGCAGGGACACTGATGGATTTGAAGATGAGCTGTAACTTACCAAGAATCAGCTAAATGTCATTTTAGACTAGCTTCGTAAAGGGTTTCTCTCCAATATAAGCCTAGCCTGTCCAGCCTTTCCTCATGGTTAGGAACATGGGATTGAGATATCATAGCAATTACAGAAACATGGCTCAGGGATGGGCAGGACTGGCAGCTTAATGTTCCAGGAAACAAATGCTACAGGAAGGATAGAAAGGGAGGCAAGAGAGGAGGGGGAGTGGCATTTTTGATAAGGGATAGCATTACAGCTGTACTGAGGGAGGATATTCCCGGAAATACATCCAATTATTTGGGTGGAACTGAGAAATCAGACAGGGATGATCACCTTATTGGGATTGTATTATAGACCTCCTAATAGTCAGAGGGAAATTCAGAAACAAACTTGTAAGGAGATATCAGTTATCTGTAAGAATAATACGGTGGTTATCATAAGGGATTTTAACTTTCCAAACATAGACTGGGACTACCATAGTGTTAAAAGTTTAAATGGAGAGGAATTTGTTAATATGTACAAGAAAATGTTCTGATTCAGTATGTGGATGTACCTACTAGAGAAGGTGCAAAACTTGACCTACTCTTGGGAAATAAGGCAGGGCAGGTGACTGAGGTGTCAGTGGGGGAGTACTTTGGACCAGCAACCGTAATTCTATTAGATTTAAAATAGTGATGGAAAAGGATAGACCAGATCTAAAAGTTGAAGTTATAAATTAGAGAAAGGTCAATTTTGGTGGTATTAGGCAAGAACTTTCAAAAGCTGATTGGGGGCAGATGTTTGCAGGTAAAGGGATGGCTGGAAAATGGGAAGACTTCAGAAATGAGATAACAAGAATCCAGAGAAAGTATAGTCCTGTCAGGGTGAAAGGAAAGGCTGTAGGTATAGGGAATGCTGGATGACTAAAGAAATTGAGGACTTGGTTAAGAAAAAGAAGGAAATATATATCAGGTATAGACAGGATAGATCGAGTTAATCCTTAGGAAAGTATAAAGGCAATAGGAGTATACTTAAGAGGGAAATCAGGAGGGCAAAAAGGGGACATGAGATAGCTTTGGCAAATAGAATTAAGGAGAATCCAAAGGGTTTTTACAAATACATTAAGGACAAAAGGGTAACTAGGAAGAGAATAGGGCCCCTCAAAGATCAGCACGGCAGCCTTTGTGTGGAGCTGCAGAAAATGGGGGAGATATTAAATGAGTATTTTGCCTCAGTATTTATGTGGAAAAGGACATGGAAGATATAGACTGTAGGGAAATAGATGGTGACATCTTGCAAAATGTCCATATTACAGAGGAGGAAGTGCTGGATGTCTTGAAACGCATAAAGGTGGATAAATCCCCAGGACCTAATCAGGTGTACCCGAGAACTCTGTAGGAAACTAGAGAAGTGATTGCTGGGCCTCTTACCGAAATATTTGTATCATCGATAGTCACAGGTGAGATGCCGGAAGACTGGAGATTGGCTGATGTTATGCCACTGTTTAAGAAGGGTGGTAAGGACAAGCCAAGGAACTATAGATCAGTGGACCTGACGTTGGTGGTGGGCAAGTTGTTGGAGGGAATCTTGAGGTACAGGATGTACATGCATTTGAAAAGGCAAGGACAGATTAGGGATAGACAATATGGCTTTGTGCATGGGAAATCATGTCTCACAAACTTGATTGAGTTTTTTGAAGAAGTAACAAAGAGGATTGATGAGGGCAGAGCGGTAGATGTGATCTATATAGACTTCAGTAAGGCATTTGACAAGGTTCCCATGGGAGACTGGTTAGCAAGGTTAGAGCTCACAGACTATAAGGAGAACTGGCCATATGGATACAGAACTGGCTCAAAGGTAGAAGACAGAGGGTGGTGGTGGAGGGTTGTTTTTCAGACTGGAGGCCTGTGACCAGTGGAGTGCACAAGGATCGATGCTGGGTCCTCTACTTTTTGTCATTTATATAAATGATTTGGATGCGAACATATGAGGCATAGTTAATAAGTTTGCAGATGACACCAAAATTGGAGGCATAGTGGACAGCGAAGAAGGCTACCTCCGATTACAACAGCATCTGGACCAGATGGGCCAATGGGCTGAGAAGTGGCCGATGGAGCTTAATTCAGACAAATGTGAGGTGCTGCATTTTGGGAAAGCAAATCTTAGCAGGACTTATACACTTAATGGTAAGGTCCTAGGGAGTGTTGCTGAATAAGGAGACCTTGGAGTGCAGGTTCATAGCTTCTTGGAAGTGGAGTTGCAGGTCGATAGGATAGTGAAGAAGGCATTTGGTATGCTTTCCTTTATTGGTCAGAGTATTGAGTACAGGAGTTGGGAGGTCATGTTGCGGCTGTACAGGACATTGGTTAGGCCACTGTTGGAATATTGCGTGCAATTCTGGTCTCCTTCCTATCGGAAAGATGTTGTGAAACTTGAAAGGATTCAGGAAAGATTTACAATGATGTTGCCAGGGTTGGAGGATTTGAGCTACTTGGAGAGGCTGAACAGGCTGGGACTATATTCCCTGGAGCATCAGAGGCTGAAAGGTGACCTTATAGAGGTTTACAAAATTATGAGGGGCATGGACAGGATAATTAGACAAAGTCTTTTCCCTGTGGTCGGGGAGTCCAGAACTAGAGGGCATAGGTTTAGGGTGAAAGGAGAAAGATATAAAGATATAAGGGGCAACTTTTTCATGCAGAGGGTGGTACGTGTATGGAATGAGCTGCCAAAGGAAGTAATGGAAGCTGGTACAATTGCAACATTTAAGAGGCATTTGGATGGGTATATGAATAGGAAGGGTTTGGAGGGATATGGGCCGTGTGCTGGCAGGTGGGACTAGATTGGGTTCGGATATCTGATCGGCATGGACAGGTTGGTCCAAAAGGTCTGTTTCTATGACTCTATGACTCTATAAGTCAACACACCTATTCCAGCTAGTTGTCTAGTAAACCTGTGTTGAACTGCCTCCAAAGCATTCATATCTTTCATTGACGAGGGAGACCGATACTGTACACAGTACTTTTGATACGGTTGCACTCATGCACTATGATATTGAAGCATAACCTCACAACTTCAGTTTTCAATTCTCCCTCACAATAAATGCCAACATTTAAATGCTAATAACCTTCCTAATTATTTGCTGTACTCAAATACTAATCTTTTGCCATTCATGTACAGGGATTCCCAGATCTTTCTATATCCCAGAGCTTTGCAGTTTATATAACATGCTACTTTTCTTTTTTATTTTCTGTCAAAATGGGTAATTTCACATTTTCCAACTTCTACTCTACTTTCTATGTCTTTTTTCCACTCACAGTAGAAGACACTAAGCTGAGGAAAGGAAATAAGTACAATTACTATCATTAGAGAAAAAGTGCTAGGAAAACTAATCTCTAGACTTGATGGAATTAAAACAAAAATTACAGAGATAGTGGATGCACTGTTAGCAGTCTTTCATGAATCTTTGGTTCTGGAAAAGGCCCCCAGAATTGTAAAACTGCCAATGTTGCACCTTTATTTGAAAAGGGAAGGAGTCAAAATCAGTTAGCTTGATGTCTGTTATTGGGAAAATGTTAGAGTCTATTATAACGAATGTAATAACAGAGCATTTAGAAATGCATAATATCATTAACAAGCAACATCATGGTACCAAGAAAAGCAGATCATCCTGATTACAAATTTAGAACTGTCGATCAGGCTCCCTCTGTGGAACACATGCATGTGTTGAAAACTTAATACACAGGATCCTGTTCTTGGCAGACAGAACACTACACCTATTTCAATGTAATAAAATAAATGGCAGCCACTCACTGGTTAATTTCTCAGTGTAATGCTTTGGTCAATCCAAACCACCTTGACAGATTTAGAACTTAAACAAAATTTGGCAGTTAACTATCAGTCATCATCTAATTGATGCAGAATTCATGTCAGTGCTTAAGTAATTAGAGCTCACTAACCAACCAATCAACACTTTCATCTCATACATGTCTTATTTTCCCTTTACATTGATTTTTCTTGCATATTATCCTCATGAGTACAAGATGAGAACAATATGTTTTCTTTCGGCAATACTCAGAGTTGGTGAGCAACAGATTAAAGTCACCATGGTACCATTCTCTCATAGAGAGAGACAACTGGTCAGTGGGTTACCTGAGGCATACCATGCCTCCCCTCAGGTGAGGGGAGATGTCAAGAAGTTGGGATCTTTATGGTAACCTCAGCCAGTGTAGGAATTCAACCCAAGCTGTTGGCATCACTCAGCATCAAAAACCAGCTGCTCAGCCAACTGAGCTAACCAACACCCCAACAATTCCCAAATGAATATCAGTACATACTAACATGTATTTATATGGGACTTAGTCTTAGAATAACAACTCATAACTGGTTAGCTCTTCCCAGGAACAATCTTCTTCCTACATCCTTAAGGCTGGAATTTACCTTTTTAGGTATTAATTATCTTATACAACATCTCTGGTTTATGAACAGCCCATTTCCCTCCAGATATCCAACTTTATAAATGGTTGCATTGGAAATGCGCAGCTTGAGGTTGAAATATTCAGGTTCACTACACCGCCATACTAGAACCTTGGTGGATCCTCAATCTCCCAAATGCTCTTTGCAAAGAACATTGTTTGACATCAATGTTGCTGCTGAATGTTTTTCTCTCTGTCAGATTTTAGGCTTCCTCAAATCATAACAGAGGAGATAGCCATTTTCTGAAAGAAAGAATCTTGTCCCTTTGACCTAATAAGTTGGACTCAGATATGATCCTTGTCAGGCTGTCTGTGCTGCTTTGGTACTGCTCCATCTAAAGAGCTGAATTGTCTGCATCAAGTGTCTACTCCAAACTCTTGGTGGAGTGGGGTCACAGATGTTCAATGCTTAGATTTCAAGGGTATGTTTCTGGTTAGAATATAATTGAATAATTCCTTCAAGCCAGCGAAGTCAGTAATAAAAACAGAATGTACTGGAGAAACTCAGCTGGTGTGGTAGCATCTGTGCAGAGAGAAACAGAGTTAATGTTTTGAGTCGGTTGACTTCTCCCAGACTCTTTCCACAGATGCTGCCAGACCTACTCTAGTAGCTTCTGTTTTGATTTCAGGTTTCCAGTGCTGCAATATCTTGTTTTAATTTCTATGAAATTAGGAATATCTTATGATCTCTTCATTGATAAAATTGGCATTTATTAATGTAATTAATTTCAAGTGATGCATGTCTCCTCTTTGTTTAAATGAACATTGTTCTGAGAAGTCTTTCAACTGATGAATAAAATTTCACTGATCTCTCACATTTAGCTACTGAACTGGCTGGGGTTCTTCAAGATTCTGTAGAACTTTAAGTTTAAAGTATCATTTCTGCTCAGAAGTTGAAAACTGTTGGAGGATTGCTTTTCAGACTCTGACCTGTAGTGTGCCACAAGGTTTAGTGCTGGGTCCACTGCTTTTCGTCATTTATATAAATGATTTGGATGTGAACGTAGGAGGTATAGTTAGTAATTTTGCGGATGACACCAAAATTGGAGGTATAGTGGACAGTGAAGAAGGTTACTTCAGAGTACAACAGAATCTTGATCTGGGGGCGGGGCAATGGGCCAAGGAATGGCAGGTGGAGCTTAATTTAGATAAATGTGAGGTGCTGCATTTTGGGAAAGCAAATCAGAGCAGGACCTATACACTTAATAGTAAGGTCCTGGGGAGAGTTGATGAACAAAGAGACCTTGGAATGCAGGTTTATAGCTCCTTGAAAGTGATGCCACAGGTAGATAGGATAGTAAAGAAGGTGTTTGGTATGTTTTCCCTTATTGGTCAGAGCATTGAATATAGGAGTTGGGAGGTCATGTGGTGGCTGTACTGGAATTTGGTTAGGCCATTTTGGAATATTGTCTCCCTCCTTTCGGAAGGATGTTGTGAAACTTGAAAGAGTTCGGAAAAGATTTACAAGGATGTTGCCAAGGTTGGAGGGTTTGAGTTATAGGGAGAGGCTGAATAGGCTTGGGCTATTTTTCCTGGTGTGTCAGAGGCTGAAGAGTGACCTTATAGAGGTTTATAAAATTATGAGGGGCATGGATAGGGTAAATAGACAAGGTCTTTTCCCTGGGGTGGGGGAGTCCAGAACTAGAGGGCATAGGTTAAAGGTGAGAGGGGAAAGATTTAAAAGGGACCTAAGGAATAACCTTTTCACATGGAAGGTGGGGCATGTATGGAATGAGCTGCCAGACGAAGTGATGGAGTCTGGTACAATTGCAACATTTAAAAGGCATCTGGATGGGTATATGAATAGGAAGGGTTTGGAGGGATGTGAACTAAGTGCTGGCAAGTGGGCCTAGATTAATTTAGGATATCTGGTCAGCATGGATGAATTGGACCAATGGATCTGTTTCCATGCTGTACATTACTATGACTCTATGTTGGTTTCCATTGACTTATTTCTGTTTGCAACATATTGGTCTGTGTATTTTAAGAATACTCTCAACACTTTTTGATTTTGTATAGTGTTGTCCTGTCATCATGCAGTTCTTTGTCACAAAGTTGTTGAAAGTTCGTTCTCTTCAACTAAGGAATGATTTTAGATATTACAGTAACCCCTGACCCAGAGTCAAAATTGATTTGAGCTGGATGACCTTCAAGCTGTGTGATATTTGTTGTCTGTGGTTCAACTGAGACCTATGATCCCTACATATGATTGAGTTTCATCTTCTAAAATGGTGGTATATCATCATATGGGTTCTATTGAAGCTACATTTTGGTGGTCTGGATTTTTTACAAAGATGTTTGCTATAAGGTTTTAAGCTGTTTGTACAAATGAGCATTATTAGCCTGTAGTTCAAAGCTTGTTGTTTACATTTACATATTGTTTGGAAATGTCCCTTTTTCTTACAAAATGCTGCTTGGTCTAATAAAGCTGGCTATCATTTCTGTTTGTATGACTCTTTAAATCCACATCTGAAACAGTAATTTCTGGATCTGAAGACTTACTGTGTTGGCCTGTCATTTGATGCTTCACTAATTTTGTCCCTTAGAAAGTTGGCAAAGTCAAGTGATTCTTGAGCTGGCAAAGTTTAGTGAATCTTGAGCTAGGTTGACTCTTTGTCCCCATCATTATGTTCTGTTACTGTGCTGATTCAGATTTCAGCTTCTCCCACTACATTGATATTCCTCTTTTGATTGTGACATCTCTGAAAGAAATATGTCAGCAGTTCTGACAGCAATTCTATTCTGACAGAATTAGTTCTGGTTGTATATCACCATATTCACAAAATTCTGACAAAGTATAAAGATCATCAATAATATTATCAGTTGATTTTTTTTTGGAAGATGTAATCTCCTATAAAATCTTGTTCTCCCATAATGCAGTTGGCTTGATGTAAAATAATTGTCAAATATTCTTAGAATATCTTTGGAGGGTCATTTAGTTCAGTTGGATTAACAACTGGCTTGCAATGCAGAGTAATGACAATAACATGAAGTTTACCATGAATGACTGTCCTTCTCAACCTCTCACCCTACCTCAGGTGTGGTGACCCTCATGTTAAACCATCATGTCATCTCTCTCTACTGAACTAGCAGCCCTAAGGTCTGGTAAGAGTCTGGCAACTTTACCTTTACAATGTTATCAACGGTCTCTTGTAACTTGTTGTGTGAAAACATGATCTACTACGTGACCAACAGATTTAAAAAAGGTGAACATCTTTTCTTTTCTCTCTGGGCTTCTTATTGAAGGAAGTCTGTATCTCATAAATTGCTTCTTCCATACAGTTTAGTGTAAGCACTTGTCTGAAGTAGCTATGATTTTAAATCTAGTTTTAAGTATATCTTTCTCCATTGTCACTGCATTTAACTGCTGTTACTTCTCGTAATTAAATGATGTACTTGAAAGCAGTTTCGAGATTTTAAACTTTTTTTATATCTAGTTAGTTTTTCTGTACAGTATTTTAAACTGCATACATTATTGCAGTTCTCAACATTAAGTGTCCTTCAGTAACTTTTTTATAATATTGTATTATTTTAAAATTCTGGATATTGAACATAAATTGCACATAAAGATTTGTCATTTAGAAGCTTTAATGTTTCAATGAAGAATTTTAAAATTCTACCTAACTTTTCAGAAATTTCCTTTAATACTTTTAATTGTTGAAAAAATTCTGAATGTTTCAATATTATCCTCCTATTTTTCTGTAAAAAAGAAAATATTTACAAATGTTTTCAAGATGGTTGAAATGCTTTAAAATGAAGAAATTCTGTATTTTTTAAGATGGAGAAAAGGCTGTTAATTTCCCTTTAAAATAGCATGTTCCATGCCCTTTTTAGTAAAGTGTAGATGATTTATACCCATTCTCTTCCTCCTGTGTGAGATTTATAGAGTCATAGAAATGTACAGCATGGAAACAGACCCTTCGGTCCAACCCGTCCATGCCGACCAGATATCCCAACCCAATCTAGTCCCACCTGCCAGCACCCGGCCCATATCCCTCCAAACCCTTCCTATTCATATACCCATCCAAATGCCTCCTAAATGTTGCAATTGTACCAGCCTCCACCACTTCCTCTGGGAGCTCATTCCATACACATACCACTCTCTTTGTGAGGTCTCTTTTATATCTTTCCCCTCTCACCCTAAACCTATGCCTTCTAGTTCTGGACTCCCCGATCCCAGGGAAAAGATTTTGTCTATTTACCCTGTCCATACCCCTCATAATTTTGTAAATCTCTATAAGGTCACCTCTCAGCCTTTTTAAACAGAATAAAGTCATGTATTGTTTTCAGGCCCTTAAAACTATTTTGGTTGCACAACCAGAGTTTGTTTCTACTCAGAATGGTGATTTTAAATAAATTCTTCTGCCTTTGACTTTTTTCATCTAAGTAGCTAAATTATACTGTGAATTTAATGACTTTTTTTTGTAAATATATTCTTTGCTATTTTGTTTTTGCTATTTTTGCTGGCAATTTTAAATGAGTATAGCTTACTTGCTAAACATTACAATTTAAATCTTCTTTTAGCTTCTCAGTCTAGAAATTTCCCTTTACTGTAATAAGTTTTACTCTTCCTCTAAAGGACTTAACTTTCTTTGGGTGTCAGGTCAATTGGTTTATTCCAAGTTTATGAATTATTTTATCTTTGATGAAAGTCTTCCTAATCTGCATAAGCTTTTTCACTATCTACTGTTTTGAGCTTCTTCAGGCAGGCTTGCTATTGCTTCTGCAGCCTTTTTAACTACTGGCTACTGCTTTCATAGAAACTAGCTGGCTCTGTGAGAATATTTCTGAAATAACTCCACAGAGGCTGGTATCCTGTCAACAAGCCATTCGTTATTTACACGTGGTGAGTCCTTGACACTGATCCAGCTTCCTCAGAGCCAGATCTTAGTGAACAGACCCTTTGACACTCCTGTTTATATCTGTCAGCCAGGGCTCCTTGATTGAATCAGATTAATGGCTCTAATCAGGGATCTCAGTCTATGACGTCCACATAGCAGACCTTGTTATAATTACTACATCCCCCTGCCACCCTGAGTTTGAGGACATAGACTGTTTTTTTTGTAGCTCCTCCTGGGGCATTTTAGCATGGGGTCAATTTCTTCCAACTCTGCTGTGGATATAGGTGGCATGTAATGCAATAGTTCGCCTTTTGCATCCAGAACATCTCTGAAGAAATTCATTCTCCTCTTGAGGCAGCAAAGGCATTGAGGCAGTGACATCTGCCTTGTCCATCTCAGGTTTTTCAATGCTTGATGGAGACGAAGAACCCTGGGTTCCAGAACAGTTGGAAAAATAGTCAAGGAGCCGGAAATGTTTTGCTCCCACATCGTTTGCGCATTTGCAGCTTTCATATGGTCCACGTGCTTATTCAGGTCCATTGTACTTTACACATACAGGATCTGACCTCTTGTTGACGATGCCTCATTTTAAGGCAGTTTCTTCCCATTAGCAACTCTGCTGGAGCTGTCCCTGTAGTTGCGTAAGAGGTGGTCCTATAAACAATTAGAAACTGGGACAATTTTGTATGTAGTGAAGCTACAGACATTTTCTTTAATCATGCCTTCAAAGGTGAACAGCTCTTTCTGACCATTGGATGACAGATGGTATGTAGCTCTCCTTATATGTCAAAAACTATTTAACTTTAGGAAATACAGAGGAACCTCGATTATCCAAACACCTTGGGCGGGGAGTATATTGTTCGGATAATCGAATGCCAGATAACACAGTTTAGCCAAGCACCTAGACTTACGATATTGTCTGGATAATCCGAAATTCAGATAACCAAATGCCGGATAATTGAGGTTCCTCTGTACTCAAATTCCCTACTGGTAAACAATGGCCCTTTTAAATCTTTCCCTCCTCAACCTATGCCATCCAGTTTTGGACTTCCCTAACTTGGGAAAAAGACCGTGGCTATTTATAAAGTCATGAGGGGCATGGATAGGGTGACTAGCCAAGGCCTTTTTCCTAAGGTAAGGGAGTCCAAAACTAGAGGGCATAGGTTTAGGGTGAGAGGGGAAAGATTTAAAAGGGACCTAAGGGGCAACCTTGTCACACAGAGGGTGGTGCGTGTATGGAATAAGCTGCCAGAGGAAATGGTGGAGGCTGGTACATCATTTAAAAGGCATCCAGGTGGTTACATGAATAGGAAGTGATTAGAGGGATATAGACCAATGCAGGCAAGTGGGACTAGGTTTGATTGGATATCTGGTGGCATGGTTAAGTTGGACCGAAGAGTCAGTTTCCATGTTGTACAACCCTGTCACTCTATGATACTCAAGAAGCTTGACATCATTCAGGACAAAACAGTCCATTTGCTTGACACCACCAACCTCAAGCATCCATTCCCTCCACCAACAATGCTCTGCTTACAAGATGCACTGCAGAAATTCATCAAGTTTGCTGAGACAGCATCTTCAAATACACAACCACTTATATCTAGAAGGACGAGGGCAGCAGATAGCTGGGAACATCACCACATGCAAGTTCTCATTCAGACCACTCACTATCCTGACTTGGAACAATGTTAATGTTTCCGCAGTGTCACCAGGTCAACATGGAAATCCCTCCTCAACAGCATTATGGGGTTACCCAAACCAAATGGATGGCAGCAGTTCAATAGGCAGCTCACCACCTTCTTCTGATGCACAAGTAAGGGCAGGCAATAAATGCTGAAGAAGGGCCTGTGCCCGAAACGTCGAATCTCCTGTTCCCTGGATGCTGCCTGACCTGCTGTGCTGTTCCAGCAATAAAGTTTCAACTTTGATCTCCAGCATCTGCAGACCTCACTTTCTCCAGGCAATAAATGCTGACCCAGTCAGCAATATTCACAACCCATAACCAAATATAAAGATGCACACGGGATAAATAAATGACATAACAGGTTCTTATCCATACATTACTAAAAAGCAAAATACTAGGCTCCATTGTTACTCTTACCAACTGGGGCAGAGAGTCAGTCATCTTGCATCTAAGCTCAGTTTTATAACTACATAGCAGTACAGTGCTTGTAAATAGTCTCATTGGAATCAGATACACTCCATGACACTTATCACAGAGAATTAGTGACAATTTAGTTTGATTCACATTCAAAAAGTTCAAAGATTTATTTTTGTTATGCTATTGCAAAGTAAATTAAAAGCCATCCAGGCAACTTGAGCTTGTACATATGTAGTCTGCAACATGCTTGGTACTATGTTTGCAGAGAATGAAATTACTTGACACCCCATTCTCATAATATTGAAATTCAGAGCTGATTTTACACTTTTGGTGAGCAGCAGCACATACCAGATATTCAGGTGCTGGCTGCTAAATGAGGTCCTAAATTTCTGATATAAACTTCATTACACGTCTTCTTAAGCAATGAGACTGACCGCCTATGGCCAAAAGAAGAAGCATGAACTGAAATTGAGGTTAATGACCGGAAGCAATTTCCCATTAGTTTTTTCGTGAAAAGAAAATTATTTGGAAGCCAAATACAAGTAAATTTTCAACTTTTACTGCAAAGTGTTTTCAGGTAAGATTTTAAGAAAACTGAGATTGCTGAAATGTGACTTACATGTCAATAAATTCACTATTAAAGTTCTTTGAAAGGCTGAAAACAATATGTAATGTGTATCCTGTCTCAGTAAATGCATATACATATCACACAAACTGAGCTGGATTTCAACTTATTGACCCACTGACAATGGGGTAACCGACAGTGTGTGAGAGAGCCAAGTGTTTCACCAAAGCTGTTTAACACAGCAACTCTTTTTGCTTCTGTCTTCCAAGTTTGCCCAAAAAATAAAGCATAAGCAAGAGGAATGACAACAGGCACCACTCTATTTTAGTTCAGCTCATTAGAAGGGACAGAACTCAAAGGTATATATTTGTGTTTATCATTAACCTGCAGCCACAGACTCACACGATTGCAAGGCTGCACTGTTGGCTCTCCAAAGATGTTGTTACAACCTGTAAGGGAGATGCTGCCACATGGAGATGCTGTTCACCTGCCAATGGGTAAAGGATTTTGCAGGAAATAAGATTGGAAATCACTAAAGAGATTAGCAGCAGGAAGTATAATGCCATGGTTCTGGATACAGTACAATAAGTTTAATCATTTAATCAGGAAAGACATGAGTAGTGTGACACTTTCACTTCTCCACCACCCAGAAAACACTCATACGGCCAATTGTCCATTAACAAGCAAAACCTGTTAAAGGCAATGCTGTCATTAAAATATGAAGTTGGGGTGGGCGATGGTGAGGGTGGGAGGCTGGTTAGGGAGGGAAGGAGCGGACTGAATCAAAATGGAGTTGGAGGGTGAAATAAAGCACTCCATCCCTGCAGCGCCCACCTCTTCCTAAAGGTGTCAAGAACATTGGTAGACACTGCCTGCCCCCTCTCCCATGACTTCCGGGCTCAAACGTAATCACGAGAGGGGCAGGCAGTTGACAGAGATGACCTCCTCCATGGCCCGCAACCTGGACCTGTTTATAGCCAGCCTGGTCAGACCCAGGAGCAGACCCACGAGGAGCTCTTCCAATCTACCCACACCCCTCTGCCCATAAATCAGGAGCTGAAGTGCAACCAAAAACAGAACAGCAGGTTTTTCAAATAGATATCAAGGGAGTGCAAATGCCCATAACCGATTTATACCTGGTCTCCATAGTGCCAAAAAACAAAGAGTTAGGCTGAGAGGCTGTGAACTGCCACAATCTGCGGTTATAAGGGACTGCTGCATACAACACCTTCCATCATCAGCATGCAAACTGTAAATATCTAGACTGAAGAGGAGTCAGATGTAAAGTTACAGAAAGAGTTACAGATTGCATGCCAACATCCAGGTCACTGATGATTAAAAATGAACCAAAACATAAATACTCTGGGTAGAAGAGCAGGTATACTATAAGTAATACACCTACTAACATCCCAAAACTGGCTCAACATTTACAAAGCCTTAGTAAGAAGTTTGAATGAATACTTGCCATTTGCCTCAGGGGATGCAGCTCCAACATTTAAAAGCTCAGCACTATCCAGTACAAAACAGTCTGCTTGATTGACACCCCATCGAGGATCTTAAACATTCACTCCTTGCACTATGGTATACAGCAGCTGCAGTGGACAGCATCTACAAAATGCACAGCAGCAACTTGCCAAGACTCTTTCAATATCATTTCCCATACGTGCAAATTCTACCAACTAGATGAACAAGGCAAAAAAAAAAACATGGGAACACCACCCCCTCAAAGTTCCCCTCTAAGCCACCCACCATGACTTGGAACTATCAACATTCCTTCATTATTATAATACTGGAAAACTCCCCCAGTAATAACAGGAATGATTAAAAACTTTCACATTGGCTTCTCTGCAAAACATTTTAAATGTACTCCCTCCTACAAAAATCCAAGTTGTTGACGAGATTGGGACCTTCAGGTATAATTTTTTCCAAATTCTACTTTCAGAAAGCTAATCATTAAAATGTAATTCCGATGATGGTTTTTGCAACAAGCGTTGATGGCCAATAATGCTATCAACTTTGGTGATGGAACAGTAATGATCATACACATCAATTTATTTAACTTTCATATAATTTTCACAGAATTACAGAAAACAGCATACCACACAGGACCCATCAGCTTCTGGATATCTTCCTCATCGATCTGTTTAGAGATGTCAAAATACACCTCTGGAAGTAGGTGGGACTTGAACCCAACCTCCTGGCTCAGAGGTAGGGTCACCAACAAGGTACCACAGGAGTCCCAGCTTCTGGACTACCCAAAGGCTAGTTACTGCAAATACTGGCCATCTGACCCCAAACAACTGGAAAACACGAAAAGTTTCATGTCGCTGTTTACGCTCTCAGCAGGCGTCCAGCCTCCCATACTCAGCTGTTCGGTTCTCCAATCTGCGAGGGGTGTGTCCAGTCAGGGTGGGACGCGAAAATCCTGACAACTCTAAGTACATACCTGACACTCGGGACGAAAGGAGGGACACACAGGAGAAAGCCGCGACAATGATCACAACCATCATGATATATTTGAAAACTTTTTGACTGGTTATGTTGTGTGGCATTGAAAAGTTAAGGCTAGTCATGAATTTGTGCGGTTCCCACATTTCTTCCGGGTGGACCCGTCGTTTCATTGCGCCTGGCCGTGCCCTCACACAATTTTCAGCAGCAGCTAGAGCTGGTCTTGAAAAATAACATTCCTTCCACTCCCACCTGTCAGAACGCTGGGTGTGTCGGTGTCCTAGCAACAGCTTCTGAGAATTCGAATCGTATTATTATCCCTGTCAGACACACTGTTCTCTGCTGAGGCTGACAAAGAAGCATTGACAGGAGCAGAACAGCAAATCATGGAAGTTCTCATTTTGTTTTGTGACTAGCATCTCTTGCGGATTTGCTATGCTCTGCAAATTCATTCTTGTTCCAGCATTAATAAATTATGTGGCCATGCCTTATACTAAAATATAAACCTAAAATTAACGTGAGCCAATTGGTTTGCAAATGTTTTGCTCCAAATAGTTTTTTTTAAACAAAACGCTAGTGGGATTCGTGATTTTCTGGAAGGAAGAACAGAGTGAATGCTACTTATTTTGTGGACAATCGGGTGCAGAAGTGAAATATAACAGTATGATTTATATTATTTCACCCTCATTACATTCAGAAACGTCATTGTTATTGAAATAGATACTACTGTACTTCCAAAAGCAGAAGATAGTGAATTGCTGGTTGATAAAATTAAAATATCTTTATATGCTTATATAAATGATATATACTCTTTATGAACTATAACAAGCAGCAAATACATTAAATATAAATTGCATTAATTCCTGTTAAAATGCATTCGGACCTGTAATCCCATCATGACTAATACTTTATTAAATTCAAAAATCACACACCAGGTTATAGTCCAACAGGTTTAATTGGAAGCACACTAGCCTGGAACGACGCTCCTTCATCAGGTGATTTTCGGAGCATCGCTCCGAAAGCTGGTGTGCTTCCAATTAAACCTGTTGGACTATAACCTGGTGTTGTGTGATTTTTAACTTTGTACACCCCAGTCCAACACCGGCATTTCCGAATCATTTATTAAATTCAGCTGTCTACATATTGTATTTTTACAATTTATGCAGTCCACTTACCTAAAGGTTTTTAAATTTTGTACTATTGAGTTACATGCGTTCTGTGAGCAATATTGATCAAGTAAAAATAATTTTTCAAATCGGGTCAGATTTTTGATTTACATAATTTGCATTTTTAAATATCAGTTTTCATTTTAAAACAAACGTTATAACCTTATATTCAATTTAATACTGCTACTTCATAATTCAAAACTACTTTGTAAGGAAATATGTTTATACAAACTAGATAGGATATAGTTCTCATATCAATTTGTGGGCTAAGAGTCAGTATGGGCAATTACAATATGCATCAGTACTTACATCAGCAAAACAATACTAATGTAGCAAGTGGCACTTGCCACTTACCACTGATGTGTGAAACAATGCAAACTGTTGAACCCAATGTAAAGCAGCCTTTACAACATTGCGTAGAAAGGTCATCATTCTTATACAGCAGGAAAATGCACTTCGCCTGCACTGGACAAAGTCTCCGAATCTGAGATTCTGAACACAAGAATTAGGAGAAGACAATATGCTCTCTAGCAGTGATGAATCATAAAATGCAATTCCACATATGGCAGAGATACAAGACATGCAGGCAAGCATGTGAGGGATATCCAGAAGAAAAGGCATTACTTACAAAGAGTGGACAAGTAAAATTAGGCTGACAGCTTGCAAGAGATGTAAAAAAATGAGTGGAAGATGTATTTAGATAGCTATTTGAATAACTGCATGATGCTCGAAGGCAATTAGCAAATACAATAAACAAGCTTATACATATAGACAATTATGCAACTGAAGAAATACTGGTCTCCACAAGCGAAGCAAACATTAATATGATGTTAATTTTTAAGCATAAATTTATATGATATTAATGCACTTGCCAAAGAAAGTCAGAGGTAGAATTAGTGTAAAGCAAAAATTTTCTGATAAAATACAGTTTATTTTATTCAAAGATTACAGTTTGCAAATACACAAAGCTCACAAAATGCTCATCTGCATTACATACAAGAAAATGTTAAACCATGCACAGTATCTGTCAGCACAAACATATGCACAATTTACTGTATTTTAGAACATTGGAATAGGATGAGTTCATAAAGACAGTGTTAAAATAAATATGAAGATATGTGTGTTAATAAAAAAAACATTCAATCCTGGGCATGTTAGAAGACAATAATACCTCGAGCCTTAGGGAAAATCTAGAGACAATTAATGGCAATAAATCCAAAGACTGAACTACTATCTTGTAAGCCATTGCATTTAATCTGTATGCATTTAATACTGTATTTAAGATTTGTTTCCTCATTGCTGCTGGTAGCATGTGTGCTCCATGTGATTAGAGATTGAATATATTTTTATACAAGTCATATGCTCTTAACTCAGGCCTTGAAGAAACTTAAGAGGTATTAAAAATTTCTAACAAAGTTACTATTTAAAAGGTATATTGGTCCTGTTGTCCATAACAATGGAACATAAGTATTCAAAAATAAATCTGCATTAACAACCCACTAATTAGAAAACAAAATCCTTATGGCAAGTATTGCAGTGCAAGATTGCTGCTTAATAAAGTATTATATTTTAATGATAGAAACAATGGCATTTCTTTAAATCAGTTTTCATCAATTTATAGTGTGCAAATGATTACTGTAACTACAAGTAAAAATGATCAATTACTGATTTGCTGCAGTTGAGATTGGTCAAAGAATCCAAAATCTTAAACGCTGATTTTTGATTCTTCAGTTAGATCACAAGAGTTCTGTAATTTTCCATTTGAGAACAAACAAATGAAGTATATAATTTGGACACAAACGTAAAATGTCAATAACCACCTATTGTAGTTTCAGGAATATTGGTAGCATGCATGTCTCTGGTCATGTTCGATTTCTCTTTGAGCTTGGCCTGTAGCAAAGTATGCTCCACAACTCCAATTCGTATATCCATTTGAGTTATCTCTTGCTTCAGTTTAGTCAATGCTTGTTTGATTTTCACTAACGGAGCTGGAAATGATAGTAACAATTAATTTAGTGAGTTATTCCATTTATTTAACAATAACCACATGTTTAGCAAGTATGTTTAGTACAGCATTATTAAACATTTATTTGAATGCAGACAATAAATTTAATACAATCTAAACACTGATATAAGCATTGTCTTAAACCTAGATGACTAATAAATAAAAGGGCATATTAAGTCAATAAAAACTGGAAGAAGCCTTCACGAGGGAGAAATAATCAAAAAAAGCATCTTAAGATGATAATGGCTCATTGGAGGAGGAAGATCCACAAACATCCCTATCCTCAATGATGAAAGAGCCCAATAAGTCAGTACGAAAGATAAAGCGGGGGCATTCTCAGCAATTTTCAGCCAGAAATACCGAATGGGTGATCTATCGACTCTTCCAGTGGTCAATGAGCGTTGTGCTAGAAAAGCACAGCTGGTCAGGCAGCAACCGAGGAGCAGGAGAATCAATGTTTCGAGCATAAGCCCTTTGTCAGGAAGCTTTCCTGACGAAGGGCTTATGCTCGAAACATTGATTTCTCCTGCTAAGGGCTTATGCTCGAAACATTGATTTCTCCTGCTCCTCGGATGCTGCCTGACTGGCCGTGCTTTCCCAGCACCACATTCTGACTCCGATCTCCAGCATCTGCAGTCCTCACTTTCTCCTCTGCCAGTGGCCCCCAGCATCAGAAATACCAGTCTTCAGCCAATTCAATACATTCCACATGATATCATGAACCGGTTGGTGACGGTGGACAGTGCAAAGGGTATGGGCCTTGAGAACATTCCAGCAATAGTACTGAAGACTTGTGCTCTAGAACTTGCCCTCCCATAGCCATGCTCTTCCAACAATGTGGAAAATTACCAGGTATATCCTGTCCACAAAAAGCAGGACAAATTCAACCCGGCCAATTACTATCCCATCCGTCTACTCTCAATCATCAGTAAATTAGAATAGATTAGATTACTTTAGATTAGATTACTTACAGTGTGGAAACAGGCCCTTCGGCCCAACAAGTCCACACCGACCCGCTGAAGCGCAACCCACCCATACCCCTACATTTACCCCTTACCTAACTCTACGGACAATTTAGCATGGCCAATTCACCTGACCTGCACATCTTTGGACCCAGGGAGGAAACCGGAGCACCCGGAGGAAACCCACGCAGACACGGGGAGAACGTGCAAACTCCACACAGTCAGTCGCCTGAGGCGGGAATTGAACCCGGGTCTCCGGCGCTGTAAGGCAGCAGTGCTAACTACTGTGCCACCGTGCCGCCCATAAATTGATGGTAGGTGTCATCCAGTGGTATCAAGCAGCACCTAATCAACAACAACTTGCTTACTGACACCCAGTTTGGTTTCCACCAGGGCCACAACTCCTGACCTCATTAAAATGTTGGTTCAATCATGGACAAAAGAGCTGAATTCCAGAGGTGAGGGGATAGTGACAGCGTGGACATCAAAACAACATTCAATGAAGCGTGATATCAAGGTGCCCCAGCAAAACTGGAATCAACATGTTAAGGGGGCAAACTCTCCAATGGCTGGAGTCATACCTGGTACATAGGAAGATGGTCACAGTTATTGGAGGTCAGTCATAGAGATGTACAACACAGAAACAGAACCTTCAGTCCAACTCTTCCATGCCGACCAGATATCCTAAATTAATCTAGTCCCATTTGCCAGCACTTGGCCCACATCACTCTAAATCCTTCCTATTCATATGCCCATCCAGATGCCTTTTAAATGCTGTAATTGTACCAGCCTCCATCACATCCTCTGGCAGCTCATTCCATGCATGTCCCACATTCTGCATGAAAAGGTTGCTCCTTAGGTCCCTTTTAAATCTTTCCCCTCTCACCTTAAATCTATGTCGTCTAGTTCTGGACTCCCCCAACCCAGGGAAAATACCTTGTCTATTTACCCTCTCCATGCCCCTCAATTTTATAAACCTCTATAAGATCACCCCTCAGCCTCTGACACACCAGGGAAAACAGCCCTAGCCTATTCAGCCTCTCCCTTTAACTCAAATCCTCCAACCCTGGCAACATCCCTGTAAATCTTTTCTGACCCTTTCAAGTTTTACATCCTTCCGATAGGAAGGAGACCAGAAATGCACGCAATATTCCAAAAGTGGCCTAACCAGTGCATGTGGCAGAACTGCAATTATCATGGTCCAAACCCTCTCCCATTCAGCATAAACTGTCATCAAGTTCTCGCTATGTTGCGATGTTTAACCACAAGGCAAAAAATGTAACAGTGCAGGACAAAAAGACAAAACGCTTAGTAGTGCTTCACTTCATTCCCTACTGGAAGCAGATATTAATATTTACCATTGTTGAGTTTGCTCTGCTCTGTAAACTGAGATTCAACAAAAGGTCACTCCAATACTAACTGTAGCAGATTTACCCTTATGATTTCAGGAGAACTAACACAGAGCAAATCAGCCCACCATGTTCACAACACAACTAAGGCATTGCAACCAAAACAAAATGCTTCCCATGCACCCAAAACCACTTGGTGATAGACATTGTTAAGCATAGTCCAGTGACCACAGCTAAAGTGGTCACTGGACTATGCTTTGACCATCTCAGCTCACATGTAACTCATTCTTAAGTGTAAATGAGATATTCAAACTGGGGGCAATTTTAACCTTATTTGCTCATTAGGAATGTGATGGGATCAGATGTAATCCTGATTTACACCCATCCATTATCACTGTCCATAATGGATGGGGACAGAAACTGCATCCCACGTGTTCCCATAGATTTCCCACTTCTCAAGCTAGGCTAAAATTGCTCCATGCAAACTAATACACAATGTGATAAAGCTGCAATCTTCTATAATAGTTTAAGCATACTCGTTTACAGATAGTAAAGTATAGAATCATTGATCACTCCCCCATATTCTCCTTAAGAGCACTATGGAATTGGGGGGGGGGGGGGGGTGAGTCTGTTTTTTTTAATATCAGTTTTCCATCTTTTTTACTGGTACTGAGCCATGAATTCAGCGTGTGTTACTTCCATTCTGCAAGATAATTGATATAGGAATTATTGCATAAAAATCCCAAATCACCAAGAATAATCTTACCCAGTTTAATCAAACCAAAAGACAAAACTCACAAAATCAGATTTAGCCTCAATATAAATTTCAAGGTCAAAATCTATGTTCATTTCATCACCCTCAAATTCCAACAATGCCAGATCCCAGCTACCTCAGCCCATTTCCTGCTGGCCTCTCTAACATTCAGTCACCATCCCCTCCCCTCCTCGACACCCAGCCCTATCCCAAACTTATTTTGGTCAGTTCTGTAAAAGGACATCTCCAATCTGGGACCATGTTAATTCTCATAAAGACTCCAATAGCCTTTCCACTGCTGATCAGCCGACTGATTTCAGAGCAGTTCCAATGTTGCTGTTGTTAGAGATCTTAAGATATACCTTTTTTAATTTTTTTTTGCCTCTTTTGGTTTCTTTAAATCAGTGAAAAACAACAAGTGTGTAAATCTTTATTTATATTCCACCACCAGGAAGAAAGGAAACACCCGAGTGGCCAGTCAAGCAGTGCCCTTAGCTATACCCTTTATAATATAACTCACTCAATAAAAACAATTAAAATTATCTTTTCGTAAACAGCAACTAGATAGAGGAGGCCATTCAGCCCTTTGTACCGCTCCACCAATTCAATTAGATCATGATTGATCTGAATCTTAATTCTGCTTAACTTCCTGGGTTCCACATCCCTGAATGCCCTTACCTACAGAAATCAGTTTTGTGAGGTATACAGAAAGAGTTCCAGATTCCCACTTCCCTTTGTGTGTGAAGACGTACTCTCTGACCATACCCTGCTGCGCTCGAATTTCTGTTCTGAAGATTTCCCCCCTCCACCAAAAAAAGGGGAAAGGGTCATGGAAAGAAACTGTCAAATTCTTTTATTATTTTACACACCTTTAACTTTCTATACTCGAGGGAATAACAATATTTCCACACAAGTAAATGTATATTCCCAGAAACGTACAAACGCTGTTTATTCATTATTCCTTTAACAACTCTCAAGCCTTCGATGCAAACCCTGGTGTTGAGAATCATGGCTCATCAGGGTTATGTAAGTAAAATGTTCTATCTCACCATTTATGCTCACTGTACCTGGTCTGGTCCCTGGATACAGATCCTGCACAATGGGCTCTTGGTGCTACTGAGTGACATCAAGTCCATCCCCGTGTGGAGAAGCGCATTCCTCTCTTTCTCTTCCTGTCCTCCTCCAGCTCCAGCACCTTCTGTCCTGTAATAATCCTCATCGGCCCGGGACAAGCAATTGGGGAACAGAGGCCGGCTGCATCCCGAACTGGCCAGCCTCCATCCTCCTCCTTCCTCCTCTTCTTCCCTCCTCTGACCCGTTTCTAAATACTGCTCGGTCCTTTGCAACACACAAGATCTCAAAACTAGCACTTTTAGGTCATTGAAAACTATGCTGATTTGATACTTAAGCATCATTTACATCTGGTGTTTGCACTAGATTGGACGCAAAACAAAAAATAAAAGTGGATTATTGATCACTGCTAAAAAAAAACGTTTAAAAAAACTGGCAGCAAAATTCCTCGACTGAGGATTGAATTGGTGCTGCGGAATAAATTGTCGGTGCCATTGTAGCAGCGCATCCCATTGTCCACAGCTTAGCCAGATGAGAGGGAGCTGCTGTGTTCTCCCAAGCCGCTCAAGTCAGGTCCAGGACATTTCTGCAGGAGTTCCTCAGGGAAGTGTCCAAGACCCAAATCATCTTCAGCAGCTTAGAATCATAGGGTCTCTTTCCGTGCTGTATGGCTCTTCGGTCCAACCAGTCCATGCTAACCATAATCCCAAACTAAATCAGACCCACCTGTCTGCACTTGGCCCATGTCCCTCTAAATATTCCTTATTCATGTACTTATCTAATAGTCTTTTAAACATTATAATTGTACCCATATCCGCCACTTCCTCTGGAAGCTTATTCCACACACGAACCACTCTCAATGCAAATAAAGAATTGCCCCTCATGTCTTAAAAACATGTCCCCTAGTCTCGAAATCCCCCACTCTAGGGAAAAGAAACCTACATACACCTTACGATTTTATAAATCTCTAAGGTCACCTCTCAACCTCAAATGCTCCAGTGAAAAGGTTCCAGCCTCTTCTTATAACTCAACCTTCCATTCCTGCCGACATAGAACAATAGAGCACAGTACAGGCCCTTCGGCCCATGATGTTGTGCCAAACTTTTATCCTCTCATCCTCCTTTGCTTCAATGACAAAACCCTAGCTCCCTCAACCTTTCTTCATAAGACATACCCTCAAGTCCAAGCAGCATCCTGGTAAATCTCCTCTGCATCCTCTCTAAAGCTTGCACATCCTTCCTAGACTGAGGTGAGCAGAACGGAACACAATATTCCAAATGTGGTCTAACTAGGGCCTTACAGAGCTGCAGCATAACCTCACAGCTCTTAAACTCAATCCCTCTGCTAATGAAAGCCAACACACCATATGCCTTCTTAACAACTCTAACAATTTGACATCCTCATAAATCTTTTCTGACCCCTCTCTAGCTTAATAATATCCTTTTTAATAACAGGGAGACTAGAACTGGGCACTTCTGTCCATCCTAATGTCAGAAGTGGGTATTTGCGATTCCTCAGATACTGAAGTAATTCAGGTTTAAATGCAACAACATCTTGTCAACATCCAGACTTGGGCTAACAAAAGGCACGTAGCATTTGCACCATACAAATTCCACAGGCAATGGCCATCCCCAATAACCTAACCATTGCCCCTTTACATTCAAAAGTGTTACCATCACTATTCTGACTTGAAATATATTGCCATTCCTTCACTGTCGCTGGGTCAAATCCTGAAAATCCCTAATGGAAATGTGGGTCCAACTACAGAAAGTGGACTGCAGTGGTTCAAGAAGGAAACTCACTGCCACCTTCTCTTGGGTGGCTAGGGATAGGTAATAAACGTGGGCCAACATCAACGCTCAGGTTCCATGATGAATAAATAAAAAACCTGGAAGTTCTGGTGTTACTGGGACTAAAGAAAGGCAATTTAGTCAGGGGTCAACATTGAAGATTGCTACCATATCTTGTCTGAGGTTCTCTGGTTCCCCTTCAAGGAGCGAAAGAGAAATTTCTCCAAAACTGTGTGCAGGAGAGCTGCGTTAGCTTTCTGAAACAGCTATCCATTTAATCTAATTCTACTACCATTTGCAATACTTTTTTTTTCTTTACTCAGACCCCCGTACATACTTCTTTAAAAGACTTTGAAATTTGCTTTCATCACTGTTTTGCAAAATATTCCATTTCTAACACCTCTCTAAAAGAATCCTCCTTACCTCCTGCTTTGTTGATCCTCTCGTTACCAAAACTTATAAACTTGTAACACATAATTTGAAAAGGTTACCTTGCTGTCATTTACTTACCTCCATCAGTCATGCTGCTGCCCTTTTCTTCCATATCTTGTTTCACCTTTTCTAATTCTTCACTAATCTGAAAGATATGCACAAAATATTGTAAAAGATCTCGGTAGAATTTTTAAAAGTGAAATGATATAAAGTAGTTTTCAAACTTATTAAAATAAAAGCCATTAGGCCTGGAGGGAATAATTTTTAAATTCTCTAATTTTACTATCACATTCTCTTTCAGGCATTAATTCATGTATTATTGGAGTAACCATGAAACACATATCCTTCAAGCATTAGTGACAAAATATACAACTATCAGCTTTTTCGCCACAAGGGGTAACAGAGACAAACAGAATCCTATTGTCACTTGAATTTTCCAACACATGCCAAAGTCGTGATCAGGAGTTTGAAATCTTATCCAACATTTTTTTGTTATTCTTCCCAAAGTGAATCACCTCACATTTAGCTACATTGAATTCCATTTGCCACCTTTCTGCCCAGCTGGGAAGCAAGGGAGGAGATTGCAGAGCCATTGGCCTTGATTTTTATGTCCTCTTTGTCTACAGGAGTAGTGCCAGAAGACTGGAGGATAGCAAATGTGGTTCCCTTGTTCAAAAAGGGGAAAGTGTTACCATCACTATTCTGACTTGAAATATATTGCCATTCCTTCACTGTCGCTGGGTCAAATCCTGAAAATCCCTAATGGAAATGTGGGTCCAACTACAGAAAGTGGACTGCAGTGGTTCAAGAAGGAAACTCACTGCCACCTTCTCTTGGGTGGCTAGGGATAGGTAATAAACGTGGGCCAACATCAACGCTCAGGTTCCATGATGAATAAATAAAAAACCTGGAAGTTCTGGTGTTACTGGGACTAAAGAAAGGCAATTTAGTCAGGGGTCAACATTGAAGATTGCTACCATATCTTGTCTGAGGTTCTCTGGTTCCCCTTCAAGGAGCGAAAGAGAAATTTCTCCAAAACTGTGTGCAGGAGAGCTGCGTTAGCTTTCTGAAACAGCTATCCATTTAATCTAATTCTACTACCATTTGCAATACTTTTTTTTTTCTTTACTCAGACCCCCGTACATACTTCTTTAAAAGACTTTGAAATTTGCTTTCATCACTGTTTTGCAAAATATTCCATTTCTAACACCTCTCTAAAAGAATCCTCCTTACCTCCTGCTTTGTTGATCCTCTCGTTACCAAAACTTATAAACTTGTAACACATAATTTGAAAAGGTTACCTTGCTGTCATTTACTTACCTCCATCAGTCATGCTGCTGCCCTTTTCTTCCATATCTTGTTTCACCTTTTCTAATTCTTCACTAATCTGAAAGATATGCACAAAATATTGTAAAAGATCTCGGTAGAATTTTTAAAAGTGAAATGATATAAAGTAGTTTTCAAACTTATTAAAATAAAAGCCATTAGGCCTGGAGGGAATAATTTTTAAATTCTCTAATTTTACTATCACATTCTCTTTCAGGCATTAATTCATGTATTATTGGAGTAACCATGAAACACATATCCTTCAAGCATTAGTGACAAAATATACAACTATCAGCTTTTTCGCCACAAGGGGTAACAGAGACAAACAGAATCCTATTGTCACTTGAATTTTCCAACACATGCCAAAGTCGTGATCAGGAGTTTGAAATCTTATCCAACATTTTTCTACACTAGCTAAGGACCATTGAAACAAACCAATGATGTGCACACAATTGGCTCTGATGAGATCAATTAGTTGAGGACAGATTAAAATTTGGAGCTGGTTTGTTATCTGCATATCACACAGTGTGTTTACCTTCTGAGGGAAGGTGACAAAAAGGTATTTTAAATAAATAAAAGCTATTAAGTTTCCTGCAAGAAAATACAAGAAGTGGTGCTACAGTGACAATATGAATGGATGAACAATCCAGAAGTCAAGTTGGAACTTTACACTCAGACAAAAATCAGTCCTTTTATGGGAGAGGAGAAAAACAAGAATAAAAACCCATCTGGTTTATTACTGTTCTTTAGGGAAGGATATCTGCTGTCTTTACTTGGTCTGGCCTAAAAGGTTGTTCATTTTTATTTACCCTCTGAAATGGTCTATCAAGCTCAGCTCAAGGGCAAATAGGTATCAGCAACAAATGTCAGCCTTGCCAAAAAGTTCCAGAGAAGCATAAGAAAAACCTTCAGATCAAATTAAAAACTGACAAACAGTTTTTCAGTTAATAGTAATTCTACCTCAGACAGAAGTCGGGTTCGTTCTGTTACACCTCCACTTCCTTGCTGGTATCTATCTTTGGCCTACGAGAAAATTCAACAGATTTATAAAATATAAATGAAGAACTAAGATTAAGAACTGCTATATTAAAGAGAACATGGCAGATTACCTCATTTAGTTGGGTCTGAGCAGCGCGGAATTCCTGAATCAAATTCTCCAACTGGTTGTTAACATATTTCTCCCTACTGCTGACCTTTTCCAGTGTTCGACTAATTTCATCTTGAAGCCTGTCCAAGTAACTCTGTCAGATAACAGCAAATTCAGTGAAGATGAATTAACTTGAAATATTAAAAACGAGAAGAAAAAAGGACTGGAAGGTTTAAAAAAAAAATCACTTCCACATAAATAGCAGAATGCCAACTGATTGAATACATTTTCATTTTATTATACTTTACTCAGCTTAAGATTGCTGTACATATGTGGTCAACTGCATTTACCAACAGAATAATAATGACTTGATTGTGATGTGCTTTGGAACATATGGAAACTCTAGTGCAAGTTATTTCCTTCTACAAGCACTAATTCTTACTTATCAACTAAAATGGCAAAATCCAAAGCACACCACTGCCAGACTAGCTTGCCTCCAGACTATAACGATGCCCCAGAAAGTAAGTATTTGTAATGGATTACTTATAGAAAAATAAAGGATGATTAATAGCAAGTCAAAAGAGACGCAAACTCAACGCAAGGCTACAACCTCAAAAATGAAATTCAAAGCATGGTACTATAAATAGCAACATTAAATTAAGACAGATACGAGGAAAACAAAACAAATGTGACATATACTGAAGATAAAAGACTTGGTACCATTTTATATATGAATGCACAAGTAGTACAATAAAATTGGAAAATACAAACAATAAAAGCTAGAGATAAACTACAAGTCAAAAATGTCAAGGAGATTAAATCAGCACCTGACACACACTATCTACTCAGTACCTTTGAAACAACCATGTGACCTCTGGAAAATCCATCTGGGAGACAAAATAAGCACTCATTCAGTAGACATGTAGCATCCTTACCTGCAACTACACATATGACTGTTTAAGAGTCATAAGGCATGGTCATTTGTTGCAGACTCTACCATTCCACAGTTACAATGGCTTGAGTTTGCAACAGTGGCTGCCTGCAGCCATGCTACCTTTCATTAGGCTGAGTGATAAAGGAGAAGTTTCTTGCAGAGAGCAGCTCACTCCCATTCTGTTCCTCATAATGAAGCAACATATTCAGTGGAGATCGTTGGTCACACTGGTCTGCTGATGAGTTGTATGAGATACGTTTTGAATAGAATCCAAAATTGTTCAATACGGAAGAGGCCCTTCAACTGATCAAATACACTGCCAAAACTGTGCTAAATCCACATTAGTCTGCTTTCCAGAAAATGGCCCATAACCATGAATGCTCTGACATTTAAACTGTTTAGCAAGCACTTTTTGAAAGTTGTGAGGTTACACTCCCCTACTACCCTCCCAAACCATGCATTACATCCTACCATCTCTTTGGGAGAAAACATTGTTTCTCAACTCCCCACTAAACCTCCTGCCTTTAACCTAAAAGGTGTCTGTGATTGAAATGTTGTAGTGGTAGCATTGCAATGAATTTCATAAGACAGCTCCATGCTGCAATCTGATACCTAATATTAGGAACCATAAATTTGACCATTGTTACCCAGTCATAGTTCTTGTTATTACTTTCATTATCTGTTTCAATTGTACATCCACTAGTTTAATATTGGAATAGTTTAACCACACAGGAGCATAATATTTTCCAACTAAGCAAGTCAGCTAGCATTTTGTTGCTCAGTGTTTGTGCAAAAAATCCTCAACTTGAGCCCACAAATTTATTTAACAATGCTCCTTATGATTTAAGGATTAAGAGATCAGACATCTTTATATTTAAATAAGGTGGTACCTTTGTCTCTTTAAGAGAGGCTTCAATTCCCTCTTTATGCTGATGCATTTGGTCAACATGAATTCTCCAATCCTGTTAAAACAAGGTAGTTTATATTACTACATATTTAATTAAACATAGACAACACATTAGTTGTATTCTTTATTGAAAAATTCAATTGCCTCTGTTGTAACATAGGAAATATCACAGCCTTGTGCACAGCAAACTGTGAGCACAATGTGGTAAACCAGACTGTTTTTTAGGATGCTGATTGAGGGCTAAATATTTGCCAGTTCACCTGAATAGCAACCTGCTCTTCTCTGAAATATTGCTACAGGACATTCTGCATATATTGAAAAATAAAGAATGACTAGCAGTAAACTCGATGGACAGAAACACAATTGAAGGGTTCTAATAAAAAAAAGTGATTCTTAAGTAAAAACATTAGCAGAACCCATATTCAATTATTGCCTGAACTTGCTTATCATCTTTGACAGGTTGCATGAGTTCATTTTAATTTTTTTCTATAATAACAAAGAACCTAACAGGTGAATTAATAGTCCAACATGTAGATACATTACTGCATTAATGTTCTGGGGAAACAAGACTGCATAAATAGATTATTGTTAATACATCCTCACTTTTGCTAAAGTTGTATGTAGAGGAAAAAAGTGTACTCACTTGGTGCTGACAATATTTAATTAGCTAATTAAATAATAATGTTCCTCTGCCCTAATGTGTTTCTCCCAATGTCAATACTTGTTTCATATGATTTCTTACTCCTCAGTACCATCTCAGGGACATGCACCCAGTGGAGGTTTGGTAGGAAATGACTCATGTAGCATTAGGGAGCTAAACAAAAACAAAACTACCTAGAGTATTGTTTTGGAGTCTTAGGACTCAACTCTTATTTTTGCAATGGAGGACCTTTGTGTAGGCCGTGGAATAAATTCAGAATATCTGTAAACAACAACTCTCTCCTGATTTGGAAGGTTCTGTGTTCAAAAACATTTAAACACATACTATAGGCTAGCACTTCAATGCAGGTGTCATCACTGCAATGAGATGTTAAATCTTTATATATATATTCATATATTCTTTAGAGTGTACATAAGATTTTGTGATGTTATCTGAAAAGCAAAGAAATCCTTTTGATGTTCTGGGCAATATTCATTTCTAAAACACAGTATCTGTCTCATTTGTTTACTTGCTAGATGTCAGGACTTGCTTCATTGAAATTGTTTGCCAATGTTTGTACAGGCACTGGTCTACTGAAAAGTGCTTTGGGATGACCTGAAGTTGTGTAAAGTTGTAGCTTTGAATAACTTTATTGATGAAACACCTGATAACTCTCTCACTGGCAAAATCTATTCCGATCTCACATTTTTAAAAATCAACCATCTCTAAGTGTTTTATCGCCAAAGAATCGCATTGAAATAATTGCCTCTGTTGTAACATAGGAAATATCACAGCCTTGTGCACAGCAAACTCCCATGAGCACAATGTGGTAAACCAGATTTTTTTTTTATGATGCTGATTGAGGGCTAAATATTTGCCAGTTCACCCGAATAGCAACCTGCTCTTCTCTGAAACATTGCTACTGGACATACTGAATCCAGTAGAGCAGGCAAATACAACTTCAATTTACATCTTATTCAAATGATTAGTTTCATAAGTCAACAAGTTCTTGCTTTTGATTTTTGTAATCAATTCCTGGAATAAGAACTTGAACAAGAGATGTGTATGCACCTTTGAAGTGGTTTACAGCCTTTAACTTTTACTCAGAGCTATTACATCAGGAGTAATTCTTTGATAACCTCTGTCTGCCGATTTTAAGCTAGACAGTTCCACAAATGTTGAGTCTTAGGATTGTAGGATTTATGTAACCATCCCACAGGAGACAAAGCTGCCTGAGAATGTTATCTCCCTCCAAATAGCTTGCTTAATAAAGCTTAGCTATGCTACAACCTTCCCAGCTAAATACACCTCCCCACTTAAGGAAGTGTATGAGATATTAGGAGTTCATTTCAGTTGTAACAGAAAAATTTAAATCAAACATTTCATTAATGTTGCTATTTTATTAACATAATAATAATCAACACACGGAGTAGATAAATATAGTGCTACACCAAAAGATACTAACAGATGGGAAGTGGGACCCAATGAAATAATGTGAAAAATGGTAAGTCTGAGGCTGGTACCGCAGAGAAGGGGAGAAGGTAAATAGTCAATGTAGGCAAGAGCAAGGCAGAGAACAAGGTAAGACAGATACATTAAACTGCATTTATTTCAATGCAAGAGGCCTAACAGGTAAGGAAGATGAACTCAGGCATGATTGGGAACATGGGACTAGGATATAATAGCTATTACAGAAATGTGGCTCAGGAAGGGGCAGGATTAGCAGCTTAATGTTCCAGAGTATGGGTGCTAAAGTAAGGATATAAAGGGGGGGAGGGCAAGAGAGGAGAGAGAGTGGTGTTTTTGATTAAGGATAACATTACTGCTGTACTTAAGGAGGATATTCCTGGGAGAAGGTCCAGTGAAGTTATATGGGTGAAACTGAGAAATAGGAAGGGGTTAATCACCTTATTGGGATTGTGCTATAGGCCCTCCCCAATAATCAGAAGGAAATTAAGAAGCAAGTATGTAAGGAGATTTTAACTTTCCAAACATAGACTGGGACTGATGTCGTGCCAAGGGCTTGGAATGGAGAGGAATTTGTTCAATGAACACAAGAAAATTTTCTTTTTCAGTATGTGGATGTACCGACTAGAGAAGTAGCAACACTTGAGCTTCTTTTGAGAAATAAGGCAGGGCAGGTCACTGTGGTGTCAGTGAGGGAGCACTTTGGGGCTAGTGAAAATAATTCGATTAGTTTTAAAATAGTTATCAAAAAAGATAGACCCGATCTAAAAAACTTAAAAGATTAAATTAGACCAAGTATTAGGCAATAACTTTCAAAAGTTGATTGGGAGAGGCTATTTGTAGATAAAGGGATGGATAGAAAGGGGGAGGCCTTTAAAAATTAGATAAGGAGGTTAGGCACACTATGTTTAATACGAAGGACAAGGCTGGTGTGTGCAGGGGATGCTGAATGACAAGAGAATTCGAGGCTCTGGTCAAGAAAAAGGAGGTATATGGCAGGTATTGACAGCTGGGATCAAGTCAATCCCTAGAGGAGTATAAGGGCAGTATAAGTACTTAAGAGGGAAATAGTGGAGGGCAAAAACAAGACACGAAATAGCTTTGGCAAATAAGGTTAAGGAGAATTAAAAGAGATGCTATAAAAACATTAAGGAAAAAAATAGTAACTAGGGAGAAAACAGGACTCCTCAAAGATCAACATGGGTGTCTAAGTGAGAAACCTCAGGAGATGGGTGAATTACTTCAAATAATTTGCATCAGTGGTTATTGTGGAGAAGGATATGGAAGCGAGAGGACTTGGGGAAACAAACAGTGATATTTTGAAAGCATCCATATTGCAGTAGAGGAACACTTTTACGTCTTAAATGCATATACATGGATAAATTCCAGGACCTGATCAAGTGTATCCTAGAACTTTGTTGGAAGCTAGGGTAGAGATTGGTGGGCTTCATGCTGAGATATTTGTATCATCAATAGCCACAGGGGAGGGGCTGGAAAACTGGAAGTTGGTTAAATGTGGTACCATTATGTACGAAAGGTGGAAGGGAAAAAGCCAGGGAACCACAGTCTGATGTTAGTGGCTATTAAGTTGTTGGAGGAGACTCTGAGGGACAGAATTTATAGGTATTTGGAAAGGCAAGGACTGATTAAGGAGAGTCAACATGGCTTTGTGTGAGAAATCATGTCTCACTGACTTGATTGAGTTTTTTGAAGAAGTGACAAAGTGGACTGATGAAGGCAGAGCAGTATACATTGTGTATATAGACTTCAGCAAGACATTCAACAAGGTTCTGCATGATAGACTAGATTAGACTCCCTACAGTATGGAAACAGGTCCTTCAGCCCAACAAGTCCACACAGACCCATTCCTCTAACTAATGTACATAACACCATGGACAACTTAGCATGGCCAATTCACCTGACCTGCATATCTTTGGATTGTGGGAGGAAACTGGAGCACTCGGAGAAAACCCACACAGACATAGGGAGAACGTGCAAACTCCATACATAGAGTTGCCCGAGGTTGGAAACGATCCCGGGTCTCCGGTGCTGTGAGGTTGCAGTGCTAACTACTGAGCCACCGTGCCACCCTAGTGAGGTTAGATTACGTGGATCCAAGGGGAGCTAGCCAATCAGATACAAAGTTGGCCTGAAGGTAGGAGACAGAGCGTGGTGGTGGTGTGTAACCAGTGGTGTGCCACAAGGATCGGTGCTGGGTCCACTGCTTTTCATCATTTATATAAATGATTTGGATGTGAATATAGGAGGTATGGTTAGTAAGTTTGCAGAAGACATCAAAATTGGTAGTGTAGTGAGAATGAAAAAGGTTATCTGAGAGTACAAGAGGACTTGATTAGAAGAGCCAATGGGCTGAGGAGTGGTAGATGGAGTTTAATTTAGATAAATGTGAGGCATTGCATTTTGGAAAGGCAAATCAAAATAGGAGTTATACAATTAAAGGTAGGACCCTGGGGAATACTGCCGAAGAAATGGACATGGAGGTGCATGTGCATTGCTCCTTGAAAGTGGAGTCACAGGTAGACAGAGTGGTGAAGGTGGTGTTTGGCACGCTTGCCTTCATTGGTTAGTGCATTGAGGGGCTGAGGAACTGAGGGGCAACATTTTGACACAGAGGGTGGTGCATGTATAGAACGAGCTGCCAGAGGAAGTAGTGGAGTCGGGTACAATTACAACAATTAAAGGCATCAGGATGGGTATATGAATAGAAAGGGTTTAGAGGGATATAACACTGGCAAATTAGGTCAGGTCAGTTTAAGTGTCCACAGTTTAAGTGGACCGAACCGTTTGTTTTCATGCTGTATAACTCAATGATTATACATCACACCAAATCCAATATAATCCAGTTTGATATTATTCAGAAGTATTTTAGAATATCTTAGAACATCTAGGAACACCTGGGAATAAAATATTTAACAATATGCAAGACGGGGCGGCACAGTGGCTCAGTGGTTAGCACTGCTGCCTCACAGCACCAGAGTCCCAGGTTCGATTCTAGTCTCGGGCAACTGTCTGTGTGGAGCTTGCACATTCTCCATGTGCTTGCGTGGGTTTCCTCCGGGTGCTCCAGTTTTCTCCCACAGTCCAAAGATGTGCGGGTCAGGTGAATTGACCATGGTAAATTGTCCATATTGTTAGGTGCATTAGTCAGAGGGAAATTGCTCTGGGTGGGTTACTCTTTGGAGGGTTGGGCCGAAGGACCTGTTTCCATACTGTAGGGAATCTAGAAGAGTATAAAGGAAGTAAGAGTATACTTAAGAGGGAAATCAGGAGGGCAAAAAGGGGACATGAGATGGCTTTGGCAAATAGAATTAAGGAGAATCCAAAGGGTTTTTACAAATATATTAAGGACAAAAGGGTAACTATGGAGAGAATAGGGCCCCTCAAAGATCAGCAAGGCGGCCTTTGTGTGGAGCCACAGAAAATGGGGGAGATACTAAATGAATATTTTGCATCAGTATTTACTGTGGAAAAGGATATGGAAGATATAGACTGTTGGGAAATAGATGGTGACATATTGCAAAATGTCCAGATTACAGAGGAGGAAGTGCTGGATGCCTTGAAACGGTTAAAGGTGTATAAATTCCCAGGACCTGATCAGGTGTACCCGAGAATTCTGTGGGAAGCTAGAGAAGTGATTGCTGGGCTTCTTGCTGAGATATTTGTATCATTGATAGTCACAGGTGAGGTGCCGGAAGACTGGAGGTTGGCAAACGTGGTGCCACTGTTTAAGAAGGGAGGTAAAGACAAGCCAGGGAACTATAGACCAGTGAGCCTGACCTCAGTGGTAGGCAAGTTGTTTGAGGGAATCCTGAGGGACAGGATGTACATGTATTTCGAAAGGCAAGGACGGATTAAGGATAGTCAACATGGCTTTGTCCGTGGGAAATCATGTCTCACAAACTTGATTGAGTTTTTTGAAGAAGTAACAAAGAAGATTGATGAGGGCAGAGCAGTAGATGTGATCTATATGGACTTCAGTAAGGCGTTTGACGAGGTTCCCCATGGGAGACTGATTAGCAATGTAAGAACTCATGGAATCCAGGGAGAACTCGCTATTTGGATACAGAACTGGCTCAAAGGTAGAAGACAGAGGGTGGTGGTGGAGGGTTATTTTTCAGACTGGAGGCCTGTGACCAGTGGACAAGGATCGGTGTTGGGATCCTTGAATTACTTTTTGTCATTTACATAAATGATTTGGATGCGAGCATAAGGGGTACAGTTAGTAAGTTTGCAGATGACACCAAAATTGGAGGCGTAGTGGACAGCAAAGAGGGTTACCTCAGATTACAACAGGATCTGGTCCAGATGGGCCAATGGGCTGAGAAGTGACAGATGGAGTTTAACTCAGATAAATGCGAGGTGCTGCATTTTGGGAAAGCAAATCTTAGCAGGACTTGTACACTTAATGGTAAGGTCCTAGAGAGTGCTGCTGAACAAAGATACCTTGGAGTACAGGTTCATAGCTCCTTGAAAGCAGAGTCGCAGGTAGATATGATAGTGAAGAAAGCGTTTGGTATGCTTTCCTTTATTGGTCAGAGTACTGAGTACAGGAGTTGGGAGGTCATGTTGCGGCTGTACAGGACATTGGTTAGGTCACTGTTGGAATATTGCGTGCAATTCTGGTCTCCTTCCTATCGGAAAGATGTTGTGAAACTTGGAAGGGTTCAGAAAAGATTTACAAGGATGTTGCCACAGTTGGAGGATTTGAGCTATAGGGAGAGGCTGAACAGGCTGGGACTGTTTTCCCTGGAGCGTCGGAGGCTAAGGGATGACATTATAGAGGTTTACAAAATAATGAGGGGCATGGATAGGATAAATAGACAAAGTCTTTTCCCTGGGGCCGGGGAGTCCAGAATTAGAGGGCATAGGTTTAGGGTGAGAGGGGAAAGATATAAAAGAGATCTAAGGGGCAACCTTTTCACGCAGAGGGTGGTACATGTATGGAATGAGCAACCAGAGGATGTGGTGGAGGCTGATACAATTGCAACATTTAAGAGGCATTTGGATGGGTATATGAATAGGAAGGGTTTGGAGGGATATGGGCCGGGTGCTGGCAGGTGGGACCGAAGGGTTGCGATATCTGGTCGGCATGGACAGGTTGGATCGAAGAATCTGTTTCCATGCTGTACATTTCTATGACTCTAATCAAAATAAAATATCTTTCAACATTTATATAAAGATTGGATAAAGTCACAACTTCACATTTACAAAACCTAACATAAGGAAACACAGCAAAACTGTAGACAAATGGAGGGGAAGTATATAACCAAAAGAATTTGAAGGTTGTGATGGTCATTATTTTTTCAAGAGAGCTATCACCACAGTCCTGGTCAGTATGTGTTCCTCAAATCAACACCACAAAACTGATTTCAATCATTATCATATTGCTATTCGTGACAGATTGGACAACTGGCTATCAGGTTTCCTACATTACAATAATACCTCACATCAAAGTACATTATTGATGTAAAGTGCTTTGAGATGTTCAGTAGTCATGAAAGGTACTATATGAATTTAAAGTATTTTTAACAAAGAATTTCAATCAAGTCAGTACATAAATCTCCATACTATAGTTAAATGTTAAACATTATACAAACTTTAATGCATCAAAGATAAAATGTGTTTAGAAAGGCAATGATTATCAGGTGCATTAAAAAAAGTATTGATTCTTAACCAGTACTTTTGATTCCACTTACAAATATTTTTTACAGTGCAATACTGGATTATGTTATCTGAATATTTAATTATACAAAATGGAGAAAATCCACAAAACTGGAAATCATGGTAGCCACTGATGAACCCAAGATATGACCTCTGAATGGTTTTCACTCATTAATTCAAATAACATACCTTGTTGTCAGTTCGGATTGTAACTTTAAGTTGTGGGAGAACTCGTTCCACTTCTAGATTCCATTCAGCAGCATCTGTTGTCGATTCTAAAATCTCTTCTGGTTTTGTGGACTCTGACCCCTCCTACATTTTAAATGTTTTTTTGATAAGTGAGACAATAACATTATTTCTCTACTTAACTGAATAACTAAGTGGATTACTGTTCCAACATCTGTATTAATGTGACGTTCCACTCACCCATTTCACTCGGGGTAGGCAGTGAAGTAGCAATTGATAGAGAGGGTCTCTTGCTCAAGGCCTTTCCACTCCTGGCCACCCTCCCCAACTCACCACCCCCCGCCCCCCCCCCACTCCCAACAAAAAAAGAACGCATGCAAAATTCATTCCTTCCTTTACATTGCTGAGTTCATTTAATTACAGCAGTAATAATCAGTAGCAAGTATCTATCTGTCATGTCATAACTAGGAAGATAACCCATTAGATAGTCAAGATTTAAAGTATTTTCATGGATTAAAAGTGACAAACTGAAGCAAAGTAATTTAAAAATGGAATTTAAAGCAATATTGGAGCTTGAATTTGTAAATGTTGGCACTTCATTACGTTTATAACAATGTTACCAATGATTCAAGCAGCTCAGATAACAGAATTTATATAAATTTGTCCACAGTGTTATGAGTAGATTTGCTTTTTTTTTGATGACTAGGAACATTAAACAGTACATGGCAAGACATTCTAAAAGTTGTGTACTTGTATATGGTAAATGAAGCCATAAAAAGGCTCATATTCCTAATGATCGGAGAATGTTTCAAAAGCAGGGAATACAATGGTACATAGGTACAGTATCTAAAATCTGGAACTTACGAGACCAATGCTGTGCCAGATTTCAAATATTACTGGGTTTTCAGTCAGGTGGTTCAAGTCAAGTTGGTTTGGGAGGGATCAAAGGTCATGTGGAGCACAGGACAGAGCGACATATGAGGACCACAACTAATCTGGAGCCAAACTACATGAAGGGAGTGCTAAAACAAGTTATGTAGGGTATTACTTTTAAATTTTACTGAATTAAAATTAATGCATTGATAATGACGAAAACATCTGGTTTTTAGACACTGCCAGTTTTCACTTTGCCAAATTTGAGGTATACTACCTGAAATAACTGCATAGAGGCTGGTATCCCATCACCAAATCACCCTTTATTTACTTGTGCACGGTACGCTGGCTGTGGCCAAAAAGCTCGGAGTCAATCCCCCGATTAGGACTTTCTAAATCCCCTGGTTATATGGGTCAGCCAGGGCTTCCTGATTGGCCCAGATTAACAACCCCAACCAAGGATCTTGTAGTCAAAAAGATCTACCTGATTGCAATCACTACATTACCGGTCCCTGTAAGTGGGTTGATAGTAAATGTAGGGACCGATCACTGAAAGTTTATTGAAAGAAAACTCACCATTTTCTGTCCCTGAGCTTTCAAAATCTCCAAATCAAGGAAAGACTCCCCTTCTTCAAAATCATCTGCTTCTTCCTGAAAATCAGTTTCAGGGAAAAGCTTAAAATCAATAAAATAAACTTGCAGATTTATCAAAAATTACTGAACTCTTTTCTTCCCCCCCCCCACTGTATTTTAGACTTTTCTTCTGACACACAATATTTCAGACACTGTCATCTATTGTGAGAATTACACAAACATTGGAACAGTAGACTGGAAAAAAAACAGAGGCCCATCTAGTTAGGTTTCTGCCATCATGATAGCCACATAATACAATAATATTTGAAAGCAATTGTTTTTGCTATCTAGGGTGGAAATGTCCCCTCCCTGGTGGGGCATGAGAAATAGCTAGAAAGTTGGGAAGATTGTGGCATAAATGTAAAAAGTCAGAATCTTGATATTGAGATAAACTGCTGTGATTTTCAAAGGTGTCACAGAATGGCTGCAGGACATTTTTCTGGGGGAAGGGTGATCAGCCTGAAGATGTGCTCCATGTTGGGACCAATGAATTAGGAAGGAAGGTGAAGTGGTCCTGCAGTCAAAATTTAGAGTGCTAGGCAGAAAACTGAAAAGGAGCACTTCAAAAGTAATCATCTAGGGATTAGTCCCAGTACCATGGGAAAATGAATACAGAAATAGATAGCTAAATGGCAGTTGGAAAGATGGTGCAGGAGGGAGAATTTCAAATTCCTGAGACTGGCTCTCAAGATGATGGCATCTGTATGGGCAGGACCATTTGCACTTGAACGTAGCTGGAAATGAATTGCTAATTGAATATTTTGATGCTGCTATTGGGGAGGCTTTGCAGGATGCAAGACCCATGAAAAATTATGAAAATTATCAGGGTGCACCAAATACTGAGAGACAGATAGCATTAGAATAGAGAATGCAGAATATGGAAGAAATTAAAACATTCTAAATAGGACTGTGCTGTATATATGTGAATGCACAGAATATAGTAAATATATTTGGTAGTTCCAGTCGCAGGTACTCATGTGGAATTATGAAGTGGTGATAGTGGAGACCTGGCTGAAAGAAGTGCTAGACTGGATGTTAAATATTCCTGAGTAACAGGGTATTCAGAGGAAAGTTCAGAAAAATTAAAAGAAAGAAGGATGTTCATATTGGTTAAAGGAAGCATTGCAGTACTGGAGAAAGAGGATACCTTGGAGAGGTCAAGGACAGAATCGATTTGGCTAGGACTGGAAGGATGCAATTACATTCTTGGTGCAGACGACAAATTTGTGGGAAGGAATTAGAGGAATAAACCTACAAGGATCAGACATCTGCAAGCATCTTTGAAGTCACCATAATGCGGGACATTAATTCCCCGAATATATAGACTGGAATAGTAATAAACATTTGTTTTGAAAATCAAAATAATAAAAGTTGGCAAATGATTAACTATAACTTACAATCAACTCATCTTCCAGCTTATTCAATGTCAATTCAGCATCATCATCCATTAATGCCTCCTCTTCCATCTCCTCTGCTGGATACTCAGGCCTAAATCAATACAGCTGTGATTAAAATTGTGGTGATGTGAAGATGCTGGTTTTGGACTGGGGCGGACAAAATTGGAAGTCACACAATACCAGGTTATAGTCCAACAGGTGTATTTAAAATCACAAGCTTTCAGAGCACTGCTCCTTCATCAGGTGAAGTAGAGAGAGGTGCACAGGCACAGAATATACAGAGGAACCTCGACTATCTGGCATTCGATCATCCGAATTTCCAGTTATCCGAACAAGATCGCAAGGTTCAGATGCTTGGCTAAACTATGTTATCCAGCATTCAATTAACTGAACGAAATACTCCCCGCCTGTGTCCTTTGGATAATAGAGGTTCCTCTGTTTTCCACGGCTGTGCACCTCTGTCTACTTCACCTGACAAAGGAGCAACGCTCTGAAAGCCTGTGATTTTAAATAAACCTGTTGAAGTATAACCTGGTACTGCCTGACTTCCAGCGTATGTTATACTTACCACACATTTAATTGTGAAGATGTCGAATGGTATTACTGTCAAAGAGCATAACCAGCATTTGACGATAATGGCTGCCATTTTTATCAATGTGACAGCATATCAAAATCTTTTTAAAGAAAACTACTTTGTTCTGATTCTAGAAGAAACTATAAGATTAACTGTAAATTGTAATTCTGTACTCATGACGTTTTGCTAGAACTTTACAAGGCACTAATCAGAGCACAGGTGAAATACGGAGAAATTTTGGCCCCCTTATCGAAGGAAAGATATAGTGACATTGCAGGCAGTCCAGAGAAGGCTCACTAGGCTGATACTAAGGAAAATAAAGAGCATGAAAGCATGGGAAGGGTTAAAGCATGGAGGCCACTGGCAATCTGTTGAAAGGGGTCTGTGGAATGATACACTAGTCAAAAAGGTCACTGTGGCAATGCTCTTACACCAATTAGCACAGTAAGATTGAAACTGAAAGGTCACTATGGCAGGATAAACTAACACAGTTACTAAAGTCAGTCTCGCCTGCTAAATATCATCATGGCAGGATTGGGACAATAAATATTTGGGACATGAAAATAAATAACTAATTAATAGTTAGTAGAGTCAGCCTGCTTGAGATCCTCGACAGTAAAATCATGGCATTAGAATCATTAAGTAGGGTTTGGAATGAAAGACCATTGTTGCAAAGATAACATAAATATCTAATTGTGACATTAGAATAACATTAAGTAGAATATAGAAAATACCATTGTGGCAGAACTAAAGAGATAATGGGAACTAACATCATTGGTTTATTGTATAGCTGAAGTGAGATAATTTTGATTAACACATTTGAACTTGCTGATAAGCTAACAGAAATGTGATTAAAAAAACATATAAAGAACCACAGACCCTGAGGTTCGGGGGCATTCAGTAATCTGCTTTCTGAGTGTCACAGTTTTTTGTTTGCGGATAAAAGACCTTCTTGAAGAACTCTCTGCATTTCCTGGTGATTCTCTACATTTTCACCACGATAAATTTGGCGCTGCGAGCAGGGTCGTGCAGAGACCTACCTGGAAAGAGGGCAGCATTAACAGGGCACTTCTCAGTCCACCGGGGATACTCCCGAGACTGACAGAATAAGGGTACCCAATAAAAAAAAAGTTAACATTTTTGCTGTGAATTCGGACTATATTCTGTTGGCTTGGGGTGGTCCTTGGGGACTCAGACGTGTGGGAACCTGCCGGAGGGTCTCTCCAATCAAAGGTCCAAGGCGAGGGGTAAATTGTGGCTGAAGGACATGGAGAGTTGGTCAAGAAAACTGCTCAGTGGGGTAAGAGGTGAGTAAGAATAGAACATAGCAATTGCCTGAGTAAAAAGTCCACGTGCTGGTAGTAAACAGTCCACGTGCTGGCAGTAAAAAGTCCACATGGTGAATATAAGACCCTATAGATATCGTCTCGTGGTAAACGAGGGCCTGAACAGCAAGGGCAAAATAAATAAAGAGAAATCCACTGGGAGAAAGTGAAAACCCGGCTGCCTACTTGGAGAAACAGTTAAAAAAAGTGGAAGGCTGGAAACAGAGCAAGACAGAGACTAATCAGTTGCTGACCACAATGATCTGAAATTCCATCATTGAAGCGATGCCCTTCCAAGTCAGGTCAAAACTGGAGGAGGTGGTGGGTCTGACATCATCAATGAGCCACCAGGAATTTAGAGATCATGTAGCTGATGCAAAGAAAGTGGCGCAAATGCCGCTCGAAAAGCTTAAAAAGAAAGAAAAAGAGAAGGCTAAAAAGGTGTTGCCAGTAAGAACTGACACAGTAATCAACACTGGCGTGAATCAAGTGCCGGCGAAAGTGGGGGGTCCTATCAGGTAGCAGGACAGGGGCCAGAAAGTGCCTTGCCAGCTTTCCCACAGGTGACTTATCCAGGGCAGGACAGATTTAAACAACAGCCTAAACAGAACTGGGGTCCCCAAGGACAGGGTCGTAGGAATGGGGGACTATGGTACATGATAAATTATCAGGCTCAAGGGGGGGCCATCAACTGGGCCATTTTAGGAGGAACAGCCCTTATTGGACTGGGCCCTCTCTGCCCTACAGCGGGCCTAGATGGCAGGAGTCCCCAGTGGCCACTTCCCAGATGCCTACAGGCCCAGCAGGACCTGTTAACATGTATGGGATGTGCCAGGGATGCATTGAGAACCTTGATGGGTAGGGGCACTACCCTGTAGTAGCATGGGAGGCTGATCAAAAACCAATAATACAAGTTAATATAGAAGGGCGGCAGACACCGGTGATGATGTATACTGGAGCTACATACACTTGTGTACAGCCGCAGTATGTCTCTCACCTTCCCATATCAAGTAAATTTGTTAAAACTGTAGGGCTCTCAGGGAAATCACAGTTAACTCGATTTACAGCTCCAGTAAGATTAGAAATGGAAGGTAGAGAGATAGTTCTGCCAATATTAGTGTCTAAACAGATGCTTTACTACAGTTAGAAGTAAGGTTGGAATGCACACAGCAGGGCTTGGTCGTAGAAAAGGCTAATGCACAATTAGTGATGCAAGAAGTTAAAGAGATTAATGTTTATTGGATAGGAAATATAGCAAGTCATATTCAAGACATTTGGGGACGTGGGAAGCAGAAGTGTTGACGATGTTGACTAAAGCAAGACTACCCAAGTCTGAGCTGCACTGTACAGTGATATTTGAGGAGTCTCAGGATGAGGTGTTAGAGAGGCAGTGGCAGCAGGAAGTCACCGCTCCACAACATTTGAGAAGTGAAGCAATGGTATCTCTTATTTACCAGTAAGGTTACATGTGGTGTGGCACCAAGTACACTATACAATTTTTCCAGGAACGCACTTCCAGAAATGCATTCTTGGAAAAGTGGTATAGTGTACTAGATGCCACACCACATGTCCACATGTAACCTTACTGGGAAATAAGGGATATCAATCTAAAGATTTAGGACCTATGGCCAGGCATATAGAAACAGTTAGGGAATGGCATATGCTCATGACAGGGGTTTGGGAATCCGGGGGTGGCAGCTATATTAAAATTCCAGCGTGCTGTCATCTGACAGGAAATCCGAAGGAAGTCAAGATAACACTCTAGCGGAGCATGCCAGTGACAGTGGAGAAAGATGATCAACATGGTAATGAGCAATTGGATACATTACCAGCTGGTTACAGCATGATACAGATGTGGGGAGAGTGAAATCAGCTAGCCCAGTGGAAATAAGGTTGAAACCAGGAGCTATTCTGCCTTGGGGACTGCAGTATCCATTAAAACCAGAGGCAGTAGAGGGAATAGCAGCCACAATACAAGGATTGAGGAAAAGGCAGGGGTACTTAAAGAAACTTACATTCCCTGCAACACTCCTTTGTTACCAGTCTTAAAGGCAGACCGGTCAAAATGGAGACTTGTACATGATTTAAGAGCAGTAAATGAGGTAGTGGAGGATTAGCCAGCAGTTGTTTCTAAACTGCACATATTGCTAACTAATGTGCCCCCACAGGCAGCTTGGTTCTCGGTAGTAGATTTATGTTCTGCTTTCTTTAGCATTCCCCTAACAGAGCACTGCCGGTACCTGTTTGCTTTTATATACAAAGGTCAGCAATACACTTATACAAGAATGCCCCAGGGGTGTAAGCATTCACCGCATGTATTCAACCATGTGTTAAAATCAGAACTGGAGGGTATGTCTTTAGAAAGTACGCTGATGAAGTATGTTGATGACATGCTTGTGTTCAGATAGTCAGAAACAGTGTGAGCGAGATACACTTTTCCTCTTGAAAAAAAAACTGGCTGACGGGGGGGGCAGGCGGGTTGCGGCGGAAAGAAGGGGGCATAAGATCTCTCAGAAAAGGCTACAGTTTTGCAAACTGCAGGTCGAGTATTTGGGTAGGCTGGTTGCTAAGGAAACGAAGACAATTGTACGAAGTCAGATTGAAATAATTGTTAAAATTTGTAGGTCAGAGACAGTAGGGCAAATGATGACATTTTTGGGTATGACAGGATTTAGCGCAGATTGGATTGAGGAGTATGCTGAGATTATGGCAGCCTTAAGAATGATGATGAAGGATGTCGGACATTCATGTTTAAGGGGTGCTTTGCAGTGGAATGAAGAGACTATGACAGTTTTCAATACCCTTAAATGAGCCTTGCTGTCAGCCTCAGCATCGGCCTTGCTCGAGTACGCCATAACTTCTCATCTTTATGTGTCAAACAGGCCGACAGGAAAGGCAGCTGCAATACTAATGCAGGAGGCGAGCGTAGGGAGAACAATGCAGCCAATTGCTTACTGTTGCACCTGACTAGATGAAGTAGCTCAGGGCTATCCACCGTGCTATCAGGGATTGGCGGCTGCCTATTTTGCATATGAAAAAGCATCCTTAGTAACAATGGGTTACCCCGTCATCCTATATACTCATTATAAAATGGCAGAGTTATTGGAGAAAGGGAAATTTGTACTGACGCCAGCTAGAATATTAGCATATCAGATGCTAACATTTCCTGACATAACAATACAGAGGTGCACTACAAGGAACATAGCGGGCTATGTCCCACTTGAGTATGAGGGAGAGCCTCATGATTGTATAAATGATGTGACTGCATTTGCCAAACTAAGGGCTGATTTACAGTCCAAACCACTGCCTGATGCAGATAAGGAGGTTCTATTTGTGGATGGTTCTTGCTATAGGAATTATGGCAGGAATCATGTAGGGTACGCTGTTGTAAGGCAGGATCAATCCCAGTATAGGACAATCAAACTGGAAACTTGCCCACAGCCACGTTCAGCTCAGTTGGCTGAACTTAAAGCATTGACGGTGGCCTGTGAAATGATGGAGGGTAAAAAAGCTAACATTTATACTGATTCAGTTTATGCACATGGGGTGTGTCACCTGTTTGGGGCAGTGTGGAAGGAAAGAGGCTTTCAGAAGAGCAATGGGGATCCCATACAACACTGCCAACAGATTGTAGAGTTGATGACTGCAATGATGAAGCCAAAGGCACTAGCTATCATTAAGTGTCAAACACACAGAAAATGCAGTGATATGATGATAAGGAGTAATCAGGCAGCGGATGAAGCAGCTAAGATAGCTTTGGGTTGTTCTTCATCTGTTATTGCACCTCAGGTGCAGATAGATCCAGAACTGATGATAGAGGACCTCACTTAAATACAGAGGGGGGCTACCCTGGCTGAGCAAACACTACGGAAGTAGAGGGGTGCTAGGCAGAATCAAGGTGGTCGCTGGACCACAGAAGAAGGTTTATGGGTAGCAGCCACCCAGTTGTTGACAATTCTTATTTCAGAGGCACACTGATTGGATTGCTATGCATGAGGAAGTGCTGAGGAAGATAAAGCGGGATGGTTTCTGGTCACCATACCTGCAAGCTTCAGTGGACTATTTATTGTCACAATGTGAGGTGTGTGCATAGTATAATATTAGGAAGGGAATAACGACCCCTATAGGACACATACCAGTGCCTGAAGGGCCATTTAAGCATTTAGTAATTGACAATGTAGACATGATTAAAAAAAAGGTGCGAGGGAAACAGTACATGTTAGTGGTAATTAATAGGTTTAGCCGATGGGTAGAAGCTGACCCTTCCAAAGATGCAGGAAGTGGGACACTAGTGAAAATTCTGGCGAATGACGTTATCCCAAAGTTTGGTATACCGTCGGAAATCAGTTCAGATAATAAGGTCTGCCTTTATTCAGAAAGTAGTTAAGTTGGTGCTGCTGTCTTTGAGAATCAAACAGAGGTTTGGGTGCGTGTATCATCCCCAGTCACAGGGTATGGGGGAAAGGATTAATGGGACATTGAAAGTCAAATTAAACAAGATCTGCGCAAGCATCAATCTTAATTGGGTTGATGTGCTGCCGCTGGCGCTAATGAGTTATCGCATGCAGACTAATCGCATGACCAATCTAACACTGCATGAGATGCTCACAGGTAGACCTATGCCAGTGCCTAGGTGGACAGGCCCCTATGAAGGGCCTAGCTTGGAGCAGTTAAGCTTAGAACTTAAGCAATATATGCAGCAGCTAACTATGATACATGAGACTATCCACCTGCAGGAAACCCAAAGGGAACCGACACTTGTCAACGAGGAAGGACCTGTTAAGCCCAGGGATTGGGTGTATGTGCAGGTCTTTCGAAGACGCTGGAATAAGCAGAGGAGAGAGGGACCTTTCGTAGTGACTAAGGCATCACCTACCATCATCCAAGTGGAGGGACGACACATATGATACCACCTTAATCATTGTACTAAAGCTCTCCCACTGGCACAAACTAATTCTGACATGAGGTAAGTGGAGCCAAGGATGAGGAACTTGGACACAGGCAGGGCACACAGGAGGCTACTACCCCCCAGCAGGGTTCTGAACAGGGTGCAGGTGAAGTTCTTGGGAATACTGATCATTCCAGAAATGATAGTGATGGAGATGTGGAGCAGAGCTCTTCTCCTGGCAACGGGGATGTGGAAAACATGGGGAACGCCCCTAATATCCCCCTCTCTGATGCCAGGCCTGCATACTCAGACTTGGAGACCATTAACTTGGCAGACCTGGACTGGTAATACCAGGGTCACTCAGGCTGGGAGGCAAAGACGTATTGGAAGTACAGACCTTGCTGCCCTACCATGGGTACGCGCCAGTGATAATCACTGGTATCAATGGGCAAACTACACATCTGTAATGATGGCGAAACAGAACTGTTTCTTGTGTACTAAGGCAACACCCTCATACTATGTTGCCCCATGCCCTATAACTCGACCACCTGTACTCAATGGTGTTTGCAGCACTCTAGCCGACCTCTTAACCCAGATGATTCATCATCTTACATGCAATTCCATTGCCCCTTTTGGTGTCTCCTACTTCAGGCCTCTACGTTCCATGAGCAGGATGATGTGGGCAGGCAGCAACTCTAACGGTGGTGTGGCAATAGTACCCCGTGGTCCACCAGCAAGACTAATTACATGCTCCCCGTGGATGCTTTCAGGATAGGGCAAGTGTTGAGTTTTGAATGTTTTAAGTGAAATGGTTCCACACCAGTCAGCTATTTAAGGGTCTTTGCGGGTTTAGGATTGAACTCGAGGTGGACACCACATTTGGGGCTATCTTAAATTCTCAACGCGTTCCACTGGCAGATACTTTTTGGCTGTATGGTAAGAAAGGAGGGTTGTGCCCGACGCTGCCTGCTGACTAGAGTGGCAGCTGTGCCCGTGTAATGCTCCTACACAAGGTAGTTATATCACCACACGCACAGCTTGATGCTACGTCACAGTCAGCTTTGCGCCATCTAAGCAATGGTATGTCTCTGATCCAACGATTTGGATTGATAGCAGAGGACAGCCAAGGGGTATTCCTAATGAATTTAAGGCCCCCAATGCGATTGCCATGGCTGGGAGGCTCTCATCCCAGTGATAGGGATTAGCAAGAATGCTGAATGGATTAATTAAATTTATTACAACCAGCAGAGATTTATCAATTATACTGACGATATCCTTGTGGCCTTGGGAGAACAATTGGATGCTACTACCAAAATGACATGGCAAAACAGACAGGTCTTAGATTGGATACCGGCAGAAAAGGGTGGGGTTTGTGTGATGTTTGGGGAGCATTGTTGTACTTTTATACCTACCACACTAGCCCTGGGGAATCTTTTACTAAAGCAATGGAAAAACTAAAGAACCTAAGGCAGGAGCTAAAAGACAATGCAGGGTTTGGTCATCAAGCTTGATTGGTTGAATAATACATTAGGGTTTTGGGGAGCTTGGTTTGTCAAGATTGGTCTTGTTATAGGTGTGGTCTTACTAGTTGTCGCCTTAGTCTTTTGTTGTGCCTTACCTATTATTAAGTCTTTCTTAGTTCGCTTCACTACACGGCAACTTGTAGTCATTTCAGCTACCCCTGGAAGTGCTTCCTCCTCTGACAGAGCTCCATCGCTCTACCATTATGATCTGACAACCGCCACAGTGCAAGGAATATGTCCACGTGAGGACATCGATGATATTTCTGAAGAATGCGCGGGTCCTAGATTGTGAGGGATCTTGGGTCTTTTTTCCTGTTCTGGTTATTGGTGGACAGGTTTTTGGCCTAAGTGACCCCAGGAACGGAGGAACAGCCCTTTACGTCTCAGACTCCGAAAATTATTTGGTCCTACATTGTTTGTATTGGGCACAAGAGGGTCTGAGCTTATTGTCTTCTTTCTCTAGGTGAGACCAATAGGTCTCAAAGGAGGGATAATGGAAAATAAAGAGCATGAAAGCATGGGAAGGTTTAAAGCATGGAGACCACTGGCAATCTGTTGCAAGGGGTCTGTGGAATGATACACTAGTCAAAAAGGTCACTGTGGCAAGAATACTGGAATGCTCTTACATCAATTAGCACAGTAAGATTGAGACTGAAAGGTCACTATGGCAGGATAAACTAACACAGTTAGTAAAGTCAGCCTCGCCTGCTAAATATCATCATGGCAGAATTGGGGCAATAAATATTTGGGACATGACAATAAATATCTAATTAATAGTTAGTAGAGTCAGCCTGCTTGAGACCCTTGACAGTAAAATATCTAATCATGGCATTAGAACCATTAAGTAGGGTCTGGAATGAAAGACCATTGTTGCAAAGCAGACATTAAATATCTAATCGTGACAATAGAATAACATTAAGTGGAACATGGAAAATACCATAGTGGCAGAATTAAAGAGATAATGGGAACTAACAGCACTGGTTTATTGTATAGCTGGAGTGAGGTAATTTTGATTAACACAGTTGGATGTGCCGATAAGCTAACAGAAACATGATTAAAAAAAGATATAAAGAACCACAGACCCTGAGGTTCGGAGGCATTCAAGAATCTGCTTTCTGAGTGTCACAGTTTTTTGTTTGCGGATAAAAGACCTTCTCCATGAAGAACTCTCAGTGTCTCTTGGTGATTCTCTACATTTTCTCCACGACAATATCAAGTATGGAGGGACTGTCTTATTAGGAGGGGTTGAGTACATTGGGACTGTAGTCAATAGAAAATTTAGAAGAATGACCGTCGACTTCCTTGAAAAATATGAAATTCTTCGGGTCTTGACAGTGTATATGTAAAAACATTGTTTGCGCTGTGGGACAGCCTAGTAGCAGAGGGTATTATCACAGAATAAGGGGTCGCATCTTTATGACAGAGATCAGGGGTAATTTCTTCTCTCAATGGCTAGTACGATTTTTGGAATTCTTTACACGAAGTGGCTGGATCGTTAAGTACAGTCAAGGCTCATAGAAATACTTTTAATCAGTAAGGGAATAGGCAAGAAGATGTAATTGAGGATTATCAGATCACCCATGATCTCATTTATTGGCAGAGCTGACTTACAGTCATAGAGATATACAGCATGGAAACAGACCCTTTGGTCCAACACGTCCATGCTGATCAGATATCCTAAATAAATCTAGAACCATTTGCCCTCATTTGGCCCATACCCTCTAAACTCTTCCTACTCATATAACCATCCAGATGCCTTTTAAAATGTTGTACTTGTACCAGTCTCCAATATTTCCTCTGGCAATTCATTCCATACACACACCACCCTCTGTATGAAAACGTTGCCCCTTTTAGCCCTTTTAAGTTATTTCCCTTTCATCTTAAACCTATTCCATCTCAGTCTGGACTCCCCCACCCCTGAGAAAAGACCTTGTCTATTTACTCTGTCCATGCCCCTCATGATTTTACAAACCTCTAAAAGGTTACCCCTCAGCCTCTGACACTCTGTCAAAAATAGCCCCCATATATTCAGGCTCTCCCTATAGCCCAAAGCCTCCAACCTTGGCAACATCCTTATAATTCTTTTCTGAACCTTTTCAGCTTTCACAACATCCTTCTGATTGGAGAGAGACCGGACTTGCACACAATATTCCAAAAGTGGCCTAACCATGTCCTGTATAGCCATAACATGACCTCCCAAACTTCTATACTGGTTGGACTGATCAATAAAAGCAAGCATACCAAATGCCTTCTTCACTATCCTATCAACCTGTGACTCTACTTTCAAGGAACTATGAACTTGCACTCCAAGATTTCCTTGTTTAGCAACACTCCCAGGACCTTACGCTCCCAAGTGTATAAGTTCTGCCCGGAGTTGCCTTTTCAAAATGCAATACCTCACATTTATCTAGATTAAACTATCTGATCAAGGTCCCATTGTACTCATTGAATGGGCTATTTCTGCCTGTACATTTTATGGTTTTATAGTCCTTCTTTCTAGATTTTTAAATCCTGTCCAATTATCTGCCCAAACATTGACATTCACAACTAAATACATAGTATCAAATTAAAAGAAACAATCCTTAACTCATTATAGCCAAGGATGTTGCAGCCATTTCAAATAGCATTTTTCTGTCCTGAAATCTGAAGTCTTTCTTTCTCACTGCTTTAATCCATGTAACCATGGTTTTTACAGATCACCAAAAATCTCTTCTAATCTGCATTTGAACCTTTCATTTGAAAACCTATCGGAAAAATGCCAAAATAGTGTATTTTTCCATTATAAGCAGTATCCACATTACCTGCATATATCAACACAATTCTTGATATCACTTAGGCAGGAACTCCAATGTGTTAAATATTGACTAATGAATCTAGCAAAGCTGAGCTAATGTTATTCAACAGCTATAACCCTTTAAGTATACATTGATCTTTATACCAAATCTAATACAACTTAGCAACAAATTGGAAAAAAAAGGTGGTCAATCATCCTTTAATTAATGTATTTATATGATGTAACAGCTGTTACCAAATGGACATTTAGATGCTATAAAATCTCTTTCAGAAACATGACTATTTTCTACTGGGAGAGGTTTCTAGCACTTACCAATGGGCCCTCGCTGGCAGTTTTACATAGCCGTCTTGTTTTCCCTCTCCTTTCCTGCTTTATCTTCCCCTATTCCTTCTTGGAACCCACTCCACTTCCATGACAATATCAATGTTCCCAGAGTTTTCATGGCCTAATTACCAACAACTCCAAATTCTACTTGATCTGAAGATTTTACTTGTTCTTGACTCCCAACATGCAGCACCATAAAGGTTAATCAATATTTAAAGAAACACATCATGCTTATTTATAAGTAGTCACAACACAAAAGTTCATAACTTGATGTTCCAAAGAATTATACTAGTCAGACTTTCATCACAAGTTCTTACCTCTTCCAGTTAAAGCCAGTATGCTTGAGGGCTTCTTCAGCTAAGCGATCTAGGACATAGCACACCTGCTCTCCATAACCTTGCTTAAGTTTGGAGGGAGGAAAGTCTACTGAGCCACCCTAAAGTGTTTGAAAAACAATAGTTTGGCTTTCTAAAGATATCAATTACCCAGAATCCACTTGAGGCTACTTTGAAAATTATAACGAGTAATGAAAAAATAATTTCATGACAAACATATGCTGCGCTTTTGAAAGGCATTTCACTTGCCTTCACTATTTGCTGTAGAATGTTTAATACAATCAGTAAATGAATAGGGCTAACTAAATTCCAAATCATCTTTTATTCATCAATCTATTGTTAAGGATAAATTTTTAACAAATCAATTTCCATACTCTTCTGTATTTGTTAAAGTGAAAATTCTTTCAAATTGCAAATATAAAACAGAAAGTAGTAGTAACAAAAATGACTTAGTTAGTGAGTAACAAGAGCACTGAAAGCAGAAGTTCTCAGCTTCAATACTTGAAGCTGATAGTGAGAAAGCTGGTAGCCTTAGACATCTGCTAAGGAGATGTGGGAAAGCGCTTGACCACGGTTTGGACGGGCCGGGGAGGAGGAGGAGGAGGAATTTGTTCAGAAGAATTAAGGACACCTGTTCTTAGTGTAATTGGATCAGTGTCGATAAGGTGATAACATTTATTCACTTGTGGAATGTGTAGCAGTACTTCCTTCTCACCTTAGGGGCTGGAAGCGCGCATATTTCACAGTGGGATGTTGGATAACTAAATTCCTAGTTTATATTGAAGACTCTTAACAAAACTCATACTCAATAAGAAAAGAACTTGCAATTTAATAATCTGAGTGGAATAGTACATAATAGAACAACCCTGATACATTTTCATGGATACCATGCTGAGCAGATTTGAATTTATGAAGCTCAGCTCCCTAATCTTGACTATACTGGAGGGTGAATGTCTCATGACCTTGACAAGGTAGGAAAATATGAAGGCTGAAACGGACGTAATAAGAAAGTTGGAGTGAGAAAGAGAAAATATTCTTCTGTAAATTACATTCACTGACCTAAGGGTTCAAGGGACAGAGTGAGAGTGAGAGAGAGAGGATGGAAGCTGTGGAAAGGTTAACTCTTTGTGGTCTGATTTGAGTGTACACTTGCTTGTCATGGATTCAATATTTGTGTCTTGTTCCCTGGAGCTCGAGATCCGGGAATGTTAGGATTTAATTTGCATTTTGGGAATTTAAGATGATGTTAAAATAAAAAGCCATTTTGTAGGACAATGATACTGGACATGTTAGCTGAGTGAGGTAACCCCATGACCTTTTCCACATAGTTTAGACGAATCTCTCATTATGATGTACTAACCAAAGCAATTGACCATTTGGCCTGTCTTGATCAAGGTTCCCACTTTGGTGTGCTTGTAGCTTAATTAGTCAAGCGCACTCAGACCTGTCAATGAGTTTCTCTTCCTCTGCAAACTTTTGCCATTTCATTGCTGCTTATCTGATTAAGGATATGTGGTGTTTTTGTAATTTTAATACCAATTTCTGTATAAAGACAGCAGGCTTGCAGCAATAAGGGGAGTAGTCTGAGAATGCTCTTAGAGCTGGTGTCGCTGCTTGAGAACCTTAGCTCAAGCTTGGCTTGTAAATATCTATGTTATAGTGTAACATTGATGTCATTGGTAAATAAAGGTAATAATTTAAACTAAACTGTCTGCAAGAGTTTATATTCCAGACTACCACAGTATGATCTCCAGGACGAACCAAGAGAGGCTTACAGGTTGAGTCCATCAGGGATTACTTGAGCCGTCTCAAATAGGTAGTTTAACAATAGGATAGTGAAGGTAATGTTTGGTATGATTTCCTTTATTGGACAGAGCATTGAATATAGGAGTACAGGACATTGGTTCGGCCACCTATGGAATATCGTGTGCAATTCTGGTCTCTTTCCTATCAGAAGGATGTTGTGAAACTTGGAAACGTTCAGAAAAGATTTACAAGGATGTTGCCAGAGTTGGAGGATTTGAGCTACAGGGAGAGGCTGAATAGGCTGGGGCTATTTTCCCTGGAGCTTCGGAGGCTGAGAGATGATCTTATAGAGCTTTATAAAATCATGGGGGGCACGGACAGAATAAATAGACAAGGTCTTTTCCCTGGGGTGGGGGAATCCAGAACTAGAGGTTTAGGGTGAGAGGGGAAAAATTTAAAACAGATCTAAAGAGCAACTTTTTCACGCAGAGGTTCGTGCATGTATGTAAGGAGCTGCCATAGGAAGTGGTAGAGGTTGGTATAATTACACCATTTAAAAGGCATCTGGATGGGTATATGAATAGAAAGGGCTTAGCGGGATATGCATCAAATGCTAGCAAATGGAAGTAGATTAAGTCAGGATATCTGGTTGACATGGACGAGTTGGACTGAAGGGTCTGTTTCCATGCTGTACATCTCTAAGACTAAGTGTAACATTTGGTAACCTTACTTGAGAGTTTGCAGAAGTTCCACCACTGATTTTAAAGCTGTTGCATCAAAGAATATATAACCAACTGTGTAAATTTTGCTAACTAAAAGTATACGGATGGATATTGAGGGGAGGGGTTACATGACTGCACACAGTCATAACAGCTGCTATGGTTGAATAACCTGCAAACTCATCAATGCCATCAGGAGACAGAGAGGAAATTCAAAGTTTGTGAGAAGATTTGTAGCTCGGGTGCTCGTTGCTGTGGTTCTGTTCGCCGAGCTGGAAGTTTTTGTTGCAAACATTTCGTCCCCTGTCTAGGTGACATCCTCAGTGCTTGGAAGCCTCCTGTGAAGCGCTTCAGTGGTGTTTCCTCCGGCATTTATAGTGGCCTGTCCCTGCCGCTTCCGGTTGTCAGTTTCAGCTGTCCGCTGTAGTGGCCGGTATATTGGGTCCAGGTCGATGTGTTTGTTGATGGAGATTGTGGATGGCACTCTATAAATGCCGGAGGAAACACCACAGAAGCACTTCACAGGAGGCTCCCAAGCACTGAGGATATCACCTAGACAGGGGACGAAACGTTTGCAACAAAAACATCCAGCTCGGCGAACAGAACCACAGCAACAACACATTTATGACCAAAACAAAGTTACTCAAATTATGAAGGAATGAGGAATGACGAGAGGATATTGCAAATATATACATTGATATTTTCCTTTGAAAAATACTGAGATACGCACAACACACACGCATACACACGCACGCGCGCACACACACGCACAAACACACACGTATTGTCGATAATAAACTGAAAAGCAAAAGATCTGCAATGTTAACTTGAAAGAACATTGTCCAAATATG
>NC_057714.1:66210700-66344909 GCF_004010195.1 Chiloscyllium plagiosum
CAAGCGAAACAAAGAACAGCCAGGGAATTCCTAGAAGCTTGGCACTCATCCACAAACTCCATCAACAAACACATAGACCTGGACCCAATATACCGGCCACTACAGCGGACAGCTGAAACGGACAACCGGAAGCAGCAGGGACAGGCCACTATAAATGCCGGAAGAAACACCACAGAAGCGCTTCACAGGAGGCTCCCAAGCACTGAGGATGTCACCTAGACAGGGAACAAAATGTTTGCAACAAAAACTTCCAGCTCGGTGAACAGAACCACAGCAGAGAGGAAATAGCAAAAACTTTGTATGATAACTGGATACCACATAGCACACACTAATTTCCATTAACAAAATGTGTTCCTATGCTTTATCAACAACTTATTTCCATAAACGTACTTTGTTAAAGTAAATTTAATCTTAGCAATGCTACATGTGTAATATTGTGTCTCTCTGTCCTTACCTCAAACCACATGTTTTTATTACTTGCAGGCGTAGGTTACATAGGATTAGCAGGTAGCCAAAGGGGAATCAAAATAGGTGCTGTGTACTTGGATTCCCAAAAGGCATTCAAGAGGATGCCATTCAAAAAGGTTAATGTTCAAGAAAAGGATTCATTCAGGAATATTATAGAATAGAATCCCTACAATGTGGAAATAGGCCATTTGGCCCAACAAGTCCACTGACCCTCGGAAGAGTATCCCAACCAGAGCCATTCCCCTACCCTATTACTTTTACTCTGACTAATGCACCTAACCTATGCATTCCTGGACACTATGGGCAATTTAGCATGGCGAATCCACTTAACCAGCACACCTTTGGATTGTGGGAGGAAACTACAGCACCCGGAAGATATGCACACAGACAAGGGAACAATGTGCAAACTCCCCACAGACTGTCACCCGAGGCCAGAATTGAACCCAGGTCCCTGGAGCTGTGAGGCAGCAGTGCTAACCACTGAGCCACCATGTCACCTATATTAGCATTAATAGAAGATCGGTTAAAATACTGGAAGTGAACAATATGAATAAATGGGGAATTTTGAAGTTGACAGACTATGAAGGAGACACTGGCGGAGAGCTGATCAATGTTGAGGGCTCAGCTATTAACAAATGCATACTAATTACTTTGGCAAAGATACTGAAAATAACATGTCAGTTAGGTACGATCTTGTGGGTATCACAGAGACATGGCTGCAAGAGTATCAGGGATGGGAACTAAATATTCAAGGATACATGAATATGGAAAGTACAGGCAGATGGACAACTTTACCTTGTAAAGAAAGAAATGGAATTAAATCAATAGCAAGAAATGAATTAGATGATGTAGAATCTGTGTGGGTGGAGTTGAGGACCCAATGGGAGCTGTGTTCAGGTGTCCTGATCATGGTCAGGATGTGGGGGAAAAAATAAGTCAGGACATAGAAAAGGTATGTAAGAATAGCAATATTACAATTATTGTCAGGGACTTCAATATGCAGGTGAACTGGGAAAATTAGGTTGATAATGGACCTCAAGAAAAGAGATTTGTGGAATGTCGACGAGGTGAATTTTTGGAACAGTTTGCAGTACAGCTCACTAGGGAACAGACAATTCTGGATTTAGGTGATGTGTACTGAAGCAGAGTTGATTAGGGATCTTAAGGTGAAAGAAGTCCAAGGTGCAGTGATCACAATATGATAGAATTCACTCTACAATTTGACAGGGATAAGATTGAATCAGATCTAACAGTATTACAATTGAGTAAAGGTAACTACAAAGACATGAGGGAGGAGTGGTCCAGAGTTGATTGGAAGGGGAGCCTAGCAGGGAAAATGGTGGAGTTTCTGGGTATAATTTGGGAGGCATAACAGGAACAAAAGTATACAATATGGAAAAGATTAGTGGGAAGCCAGAAGATTGGGAAGCCTTTAAAAACTACCAGAGGATAAATAAAACAGCAATAAAGGTGGGGGAAGGTGGAGTAGAAAATGAAATATGAGAATAAGCTAGTCAGTAACATAAAAGAAGACTGCAGGGTTTTTTTTCAAGATATTAAAACGCAGAAGTGAACATGGGAATGCTGGAAAATGTGGCTTAGGAAGTAATAATGGGGAACAAAGACATAGTGGAAAAACTGAACGGGTACTGTGCATCAGCTTTCACAGTGAAAGACACTAACAGCATACCAGAACTTCAAGAGAAACGGGGGCAGAGGTGAGTATAGTGGCCATCACTAAGACAGAAGTGATGGCGAAGCTGAAAGGCCTGAAGGTGGATAAATAACCCAGACCAGGTGACTACACCTCAACTTCTGAAGAAGATAGCTGTGGAGATTGTAGAAACATAGAAAGATCACCATCAAAAAATCAGGAAAATTTCATAATCTGGATCACTTAAAAAACTGATAGAACAAAGTGAAGTCAAAAGCTAGATGAGTTTACAAACGGTCCATTTTATCATCACATTGCAGTTGTTGATCACCAAAAGGAAGTTTAGTTGCTCCTCTATGGGGCCATTTCATTCCTTTAATGGAAAAAAAAACATAACTGATAAAACTTAATTTTAATTGCATATATATGCACAAGAAACTCTAGACAGCAAATGGACTAATAAATTTCAGCACCTTCTACACTAATATTTCCTTTTTCCATAACACAGATTGTCTCTAAAGGTACAGAAAAGTTATGAACTGATTGTTTCTGAAATGAACTAAATATTTTATAATTCATCTCCTGTACTGTGTGCTTAGCTTGTAAACTTACCAAAGCACGGAATTCTGTCAGAATGTTTGATATTGTTGCATTTGGATCATCATATTCTTGGGGTTGTTCAAAGAAGTGTCCTGTTTGGTTTAACAACCAAGCTGCCACAGATGTAAACATGTAGAACTGCTCACCAGGGTTTGTAGGGAGAGCAAAGTAGTGCCTGTTCAAATGAATGTTTAATAGATTATTGGTATATATCAATCATGCTGCAAATTGATTATATTTTAAATGGTAACACATTTGTGATCTCATGTGTGCTCTCTAACCTCCCTGCCTACCTCCCCCTAGAAAATTCATTATTTAAAACATTTGTTAGAGCTCATAATATAAATCAACTCATCTGAAGACTTGAAAAGAACTGAGTAAAAAGCTGCAGTGGATATCTTCCAAGGAAGAAATGTTAAATTTAGATTTCAGATCTACATTAGAGATTAAGATTTGAGGATAGAGGAGTGGGGAATAAAGTATGTCAGAACATAAAATATCAATCCATTGATATCCAATATTTACATGAGAACACAAATTTTGCACTGCGTGAACATGAAGACAGATGAGATGGTGCTTTAGAGTTCAAAATAAGTATAAATAAAAGATGACAAACCTTCATGAAATTGTCAACTGATTATTACTTTGGAATGCTGATTGTAAGAAGCTTGTGTAGAACCAAAATAGGGAGACACAGGAAAAGCCAGGCTTGTCAAACAATGTTATCACAGCAGATTTAAAGGCCATAACAATAGAGATAAATTGTCACAGACACATTGGTCCAGATTTTCTAACAGCCAGGCAGTTGTTTTCCAGGGTAGTTGGGAGTTGTGCATGGGTTCCTTTGGAATCCCCATTGCAGCAAACTCCAAAGGAATTGCCCAGGATATTGAAGACTCTGCAATACAGCAGAGCTGTGAGAATCAAGTGTGACTCCGCATTGCTGCAAAGAAGCTTGATTGGGTCTCCCGTCAGAAATGTAGAGCACTCTCCTTTCATTAAAAAAGGGTGAATAACAACCTTGCCATTCCTCAGAAAATTATGATAACAACAACTCAATCTATTTGAGGATAACATTTATGATGAATCAGAGAAACGTACCAGAAGGAAGACTTTATGGTCCAAAACTGTTCATTATTTTAAGTGAAAAGAGTGTTCTGCCTCTCCCTTATTATTTTAGGGATAATTCTGAGTTTAGATAGACCCCTTGTTACTGAATCATGCTCCACTTATAACGTTTTCACTTACTTAAAAATGTTTTCATAACTTTGAAAACTTTCATTAGATTTGCATCTCACACTCCCTGTTCTAGTGATAAACATTATTTTCCCAACGTTGTTCTTCACAACTGTAAACAATCGGTCTCAATCCATTGATGAGCATTCACGTACGAGTCAACAGATTAGAAACTCAAACTCAACCCAAAGGAGAAAGACACACTTCGGGCTAACACTTTAGTTAGTACTAATGGAGTGCTGCACTATCTTTCATCTTTCAGAAGAAAATTCAACTAAGAGCCAGAGTGTCATTTTTAGTAAATGTAAAAGATCTTGCCTATCATTAAAAGAACAGTAGTCAAGTTTGCTAAATTAGCCATATCTCTCACATAGGATTCAACTAATTTACTAAATTGCTCTTTGTGCAACATTGCTGAGCTCAAACGGGCTCCCTGATATTTCAATGAAGAAATGCTCCATTTGGCTGTGAAAGGCTGTAGAACATTGCTGTACAAATGCAGGCTCTTACTTTCCTGTTGCTCTTGGGGGCTATACACTTTCTGCCCATAAATATGACAAGATATTTCATTCTGGCCTGAGCAATACGTTGGGGTTTAGATCAGAGTGGTGCTGGTAAAGAACAGTAGGTCAGGCAGCATCCGAGCAGCAGGAAAATCAACATTTCGAGCAAAAGCAATACGTTGGACCGATTGTTTGCTTTTAACATTCAAAAGGTCTGCTGTACGAGATGCAGAATGGAAATGGGAAGCGGACAGTAAGTCGGGACGATCGAAGGGGTGTGCAGAGACAAGGGCTTCTCCTGAGAGTCAGACCCTGGGGTCAGGTTGGGGGCTGGTCACCCTGCAGGCCTATCCCGGGTTAACAACAGAGAGCCAGCGCCCACCTCGACAGGGCCTTCATGTTGTTTCTCCGGATCAGATTCTCCTCGTAGTTCAGCAGCTTCAGCTTGTCCAGCAGATCCTCCATGGTGACAAACATCTGATAGACAGCGCCGGGGCCGCGCTCCCCTTCATCGCCCCGCCGGCCATCATCGGCCATCGGAGCTGCGGCTCAGGGCTGTGTGTTTTACCCGCTCCTCCCTCCCTACCGCCCACTCGCTCTGTCCCCACTGCCAGGACACTGTCCGCAATGTAAAATTCAACGGTTAAAGCGCCCGCCCGATTTGAACGGAACACCGCGTATCCAGGAAGTGAGGTCAGTAGTGAATGAAGTTGTTATGGAGCCACGTGGGAAAGAGGAGGGATGTTGTGTATAAGTAGGGGTTGGCAAGGCTGAACAATGTAACAAGCAACTGATCAGGGCTCTTGTGGCGCAATAGTATCATCCCTACCTTTGAGCTGGGAGGCCCAAGTTCTTAAGTCCCACCTGCTCCAGAGTTGTGTCATGTCAGAGGTTGATTAGAACATGGGTATACAACCAGCCAACTGAGGGCTCTTGTGTGTGTGTGTGGGGGGGTGGGGTTAGTGTCCCTATCTCTGAGCCAGGTGACCGGGGTTTAATTTCCACCTGGTGCAGAGGTGTGTAATAACACCTCTGAACAGGATTTCTTTTTTAAAAATCTGCAACAACTGAGGCTCTCAACTACATTAAACATCCCATGATGCTCCGTGGGAACATGGCTCATAGCAACATGTTTTGTGACCTCAAGATGTCCTGAAATAATTCACAACTAATGCCAGCAACTTTGAAATGTAGTCATTGATGTAAAGTAGGAAATGTTTAGCAGAACCTTATAAGGGCTTGAATGCAGTGGACTATGTGAGAAATGTGGCAGAATCAAGCAAGTTCAAAGAGGTAGGTGTCTTTAATTTACAGGCGTCAAGGTGAGATTCTTACCAGATAATGGCGAGTTACCTACAAAGAAGGATCATTCCTTATTGGCAACCTTATTAGAGTCATAGAGTCATAGACATGTACAGCATGGAAACAGACCCTTCGGTCCAACCCGTCCATGCTGACCAGATATCCCAGACCAATCTAATCCCACCTGCCATTATCTGACCCATATCCCTCCAGACCCTTCCTATTCATATACCCATCCAAATGCCTTTTAAATGTTGCAATTGTACCAGCCTCCATCACTTCCTCTGGCAGCTCATTCCATATATATAACATTTCTGTGTGAAAAAGTTGCCCCTTGGGTCTCTTTATATCTTTCCCCTCTCATCCTAAACCTATGCCCTCTAGTTCTGGACTCCCCCACCCCAGGGAAAAGACTTTGTCTATATATCCTGTCCATGCCCCGCATAATTTTGTAAACCTCTATAAGGTCACCCCTCATCCTCCGTCGCTCCAGGGAAAACAGCCCCAGCCCCAGCCCCAGCCCCAGCATGTTCAGCCTCTCCCAGTAGCTCAAATCCTCCAACCTTGGCAAAATCCTTGTAAATATTTTCTGAACCCTTTCAAGTTTCACAACATCTTTCCGATAGGAAGGAGACCAGAATTGCACAGTGGCCTAACAAATATCCCGTACAGCCGCAATATGACCTCCCAACTCCTGTACTCAATACTCTGACCAATAAAGGAAATCTTCTTCACTATCCTATCTAGCTGTGACTCCACTTTCAAGGAGCTATGAACCTGCACGCCAAGGTCTCTTTGTTTAGCAACACTCTCTAGGACCTTACCATTAAGTGTATAAGTCTTCCTAAGATTTGCTTTCCCAAAATGCAGCACTTCGCATTTATCTGAATTAAACTCCATCGGCCACCTCTCAGCCCATTGGCCCATCTGAACAAGATCCTGTTGTAATCTGAGGTAACCTTCTTTGCTATCCACTACACCTCCAATTCTGGTGTCATCTGCAAACTTACTAACTATACCTCTTATGCTCACATCCAAATCATTTATATAAATGACAAAAAGTAGAGAACCCAGCACCAATCCTTGTGGCACTCCACTGGTCACAGACCTCCATTCTGAAAAACAACCCTCCACCACCACCCTCTGTCTTCTACCTTTGAGCCAGTTCTGTATCCAAATGGCTAGTTCTCCCTGTATTTCGTGAGATCTAACCTTGTCGGACGCCTTATTGAAGTCCATATAGATCACATCTACCACTCTGCCCTCATCAATCCTCTTTGTTACTTCTTCAAAAAACTCAATCAAGTTTGTGAGACATGATTTCCCACGCACAAAGCCATGTTGACTATCTCTAATCAGTCCTTGCCTTTCCAAATACATGTCTATCCTGTCCCTCAAGATTCCCTCCACCAACTTGCCCACCGCCGAAATCAGAGTCAGTGGTCTATAGTTCCCTGGCTTGCCCTTACTAACCTTCTTAAACAGTGGCACCACGTTAGCCAACCTCCAGTCTTCCGGCACCTCACCTGTGACTATCAATGATACAAATATCTCAGCAAGAGGCCTAGCAATCACTTCCCTAGCTTCCCATAGAGGTCAAGGGTACACCTGATCAGATCCTGGGGATTTATCCACCTTTACCCGTTTCAAGACATCCAGCATTTTCTCCTCTGTAATATGGACATTTTTCAAGATGTCACTCTCTATCTCTCTACATTCTATATCTTCCATGTCCTTTCTCCAATTTAGAACTTCAACTTTTAGATCTGGTCTATCCTTTTCCGTCACTATTTTATATCTAATAGAAATAAGGTTGCTGGCCCCAAAGTGCCCATATTAATGTACAGCTTCCTCATCTACTACCCGCCATTAGCAAACTAGACAAATAAAACTTGCTGACTTCTGCTCATTTCTGTCTGCAAAGAGCCTCCATGTTTCTCAGCATACAATAGTATCTCTGCACAACCCTTGCGCATCAGCTGCATAGAACCCTCATCAATGGCAGGCGAATCAATACACTGTATTTTTTGGTGCAGGACCTCCAAAGATTGTGGACAGCAGCAACTTCTGAAACCTGAAGTCAAAGTATTGCCACGCTGATTGGCCTGCATAGAACCTCAGAGTGACTGCAGAGAGGGAATGTTTCATCCAATAATTACCCAAACTCCCAGGATTCTCATGGCATCTAATACAATCCACCTGCAGATGCACATTGCAGAGTGCACTGAAACTTACATCAAAAGCATGTTTTTTGAGATTAGATTAGATTAGATTACTTACAGTGTGGAAACAGGGCATTTGGCCCAACAAATCCACACCGACCCGCCGAAGCGCAACCCACCCAGACCCATTCCCCTACATTTACCCCTTCACTTAACACTACGGGCAAATTAGCATGGCCAATTCACCTAACATTTTTGGACTGTGGGAGGAAACCGGAGCACCCGGAGGAAACACACGCAGACATGGGGAGAATGTGCAAACTCCACACAGTCAGTCGCCTGAAGCGGGAATTGAACCTGGGTCTCTGGCGCTGTGAGGCAGCAGTGCTAACCACTGCATGCATGGACTGGCACCCAGCTGATCGATTAGACTAGATTACATCTCAGGGCTGCTCGGTGCTCTTTTAGCACTTACTCACTTTGTGATTGCCTGCACGATTGCAGCATCCTTGCCATGCAGTGCCATGCCTGTTAGCACTTTGGTGCTTCAGCCAGAATCTATAGGCCAATATGCTGCCATATTAATGCACTCTTACGCAGACAGGCAAGTTGCTTCTTGTGCTTTTCAGTAAAGAGTTGCGTGGGACGGAATGCACCTTGCAGTACAGAATTTATAGTATGCACCAGTTCCCTGTGTGGCAAACACACTGCAGGTTTATTCAACCAAATGGCCACCTTGAAAGTGGATGGAGGCTAGTTCCCTGTCCATGCAAGGGGGAGGGGCTATGGTTCAGGGGACCCCGATACATTTAGTCTCAGGCACAGTCTGCGTACAGCTTTTATTTTAAATTGCCAGTTGCTTATCTGTATGTAATGTTTCCCTACTAGACAATGACAAGATGGGCATCTACACTGAACATTGGAGACACAGTAATGGTGTCTTAGGTGGCTGGACAAGATGTGGCTAAGGACAGGTAAACTGTGTGACTTGTTGGTGAAACAGTGCCTAGGTGAAATGAGTGCGGATGTATATGCTAAGGGGTGTCTTCCATACCACCTTAAACCATGGTTCTTACTGGACAAGGAAGGGTAGATAGTTAATGCAGGCATTTTGGGAAGATAATGGCAAGATGTCTGCCTAGGCATTCTGTAGAGAAACCTTCTGTGAAATCTGACAAAACTCACATTTAGCCAAAGAAAGGTACGATTCAGCTAACTATGACAAATTTTGCACACTGTCATACAAACAATAAATTAAATGATCAGTTAATCTTTTAACACAGAAGAATACATTTAAGGATTTGAATCGGGACAAAGAAGTCTTCCTTTAATTGTATAAAGCACATGAGACAATCAGGATGATGTCTTTGATGTGTCTTAAGATCAGAAAATTAAAAGTTAGTAGGATTCAAGAGGAACTGGCAGGTATTGATTAAAATTGCCTCAGTGTCAGGAAGCAAAAAGTTAAGGTTAATGTTTTTATTCTGGCTGGAAGGATGTATTTCTCTTTTTCATTCAGCATGGATACAATGTCCTCCTTCTCTGCTGTATATCTTTCCATGTTTCTATGTATATTTAAGGTGTCTGTGGGTTATCAATCAAGTAGATCAATTGTTTTCAGAATGGTGTTGATCTCCTTGGGTTTTGTTAAAGCTGCTATTATCTACTTAAGTGAAAAGAAAACGAAAGACTTTTATATAGTGGATTCACAACTGCTGGACTTTACAGCCAACAAATTATTTTTGAAGTATTGTCTCTATTTTAATGGATGAAACATTGTGCACAGCGAACTCCCACAAACAACATTGTGTTATCTGTGCTGATAATCTATTTTTATGATGTGATTGAGACATAAATATTGGCCTGGACGCTGAGGCTGACTCTTCTGTTTCCCTTTGAAATAGCATCATGAAATGTTTTTATGCTCTAAAAGGACGGATGGGACCAGCATTCAACATCCTCTTTGAAAAACACCACCTTTGACAATGTAGCACTCCCTGGGTTCAATTTCCACATGCTGCAGAGGTGTGTACTCGCATTTCTGAACAGGATGATTTTAAAACAAAATCTACAACCAACAACCAAGGCTTTCAGAAATAGTAAACACCTGAGGTGCTTCGTAGGAATATGGTCTTAGGAATAAGGCTCAGATCAATATGTTTTGTGGCCTCAAGATGTCCTAAAACAATTCACAACTAATGGCAGCTACCTTTGAAATGTAGGCATTGTTGTAAAGTAGGAAACATAGGGCAACCTTATAGTGGACTGAATGCAGTGGGCTATGTGAGAAACTTTGCAGAATCAAGCAAGAAGTCTTCTGTATAGATGATGAAAAGATCCTGTGGGTTCAGGAAGTAAATTATTCACCACAGAGTATAGATTAAGAGCTGGCATGGGGATTCATTGCAACTGTATTATCTAAGGTGTTGTGAATGGATATAAATGCTGCAAAAATCAGTGCTATCCCCATGTTGAACCTTATTTGTTATCATTTAAGTTAGGGTCACACCATTTTACTCAGTGTTTAGATCAGAGTGGCGCTGGAAAAGCACAGCAGGTCAGGCAGCATCCGAGAAGCAGGAAAATCGACGTTTCAGGCAAAAGCCCTTCATTAGCCTCTATTCCTGATGAAGGGCTTTTGCCCGAAATGTCGATTTTCCTGCTCCTCGGATGCTGCCTGACCTGCTGTGCTTTTCCAGCACCACTCTGATCTAAACCCACATTTTACTCAGTACTTACTGAGTCTTTGCTATATAAGGGATCCAAGTATGAGAAGAGACAAGACATGCTGAGCTATTCTATCTTACTTGTGCATTGTTACGATTATTTTGTTAAAATGTGAGCGAGGATTAATTCTCTGAAACAGAAGTTGTGAGATAAATTATAACATATAACATTTCAGTAGCAAAGCACATGGCTTTCATCATTCCAATTGAAAATTGCAAGAAAAGACTAAATGTTTTTTTAAATTCACTCATATGACTTGGGTGTTGCTGGCTGGCCAGCATTAATTGCCCAGGCCTAGCTTCCCTTGAACTGAGTTACTTGCTAGGTCATTTCAGAGGGCAGTTGAGAATCAATCATATTGCTGTGGGTCTAGGGTCACATGCACATATCATATGCAGCCTTTGGACCCTGCCACTAATTTGATTATTTGATCTCTGGTTCCAATATTCTGCTTGACAATGGGCAGCACGGTGGCTCAGTGGTTAGCACTGCTGCCTCTCAGTGCCAAGGACCCAGATTTGATTCTAGCCTTGGGATGACTGTCTGTTTGTCTGCACGTTCTCCCTGCTGAGTGCTCCGGTTTCTTCCCACAGTCCAAAGATGTGTAGGGTGGGTGGATTAGCCATGCTAAATTGTTTGTAGTGTCAGGTAAATGCAAAGTTACAGGGATAGGGTAGGGGGCTTGATTTCATTTGGATGCTGTTCTGAGAGTTGGTACAGACTTAATAGGGCAAACGGTCTCTTCTACGAATCTAAATATCTGAAGCTGATTCAGATAGCTTGCAATCCTGCTGTTATGTTTAATCCTAAAATGAGCTTCTGCTGCATCACCAGTACTATCTACTTCTACATCTGTCATTGATTTCCTCTGAGACAGGCTACTGAAATCTATGCTGTTACTCTAGTTTCACTCCTCCACAGTTGACAACATAAGATTAATATCTACTTCCTAGTTACCAAAGGACCAGTTAAATTCATAGATATACCAGGTTTTCAATGAAACTATCAAAAGGTTTTTTTTAATGTACATGATATGATCAATTAAGATGCAATTACCAGTAAACCGACACAATGGGTAATATGAATGTATAAATGCTTATCTCTCTAAATCACCCAAAACATGCACACTTCAGCAAAAGAGAAAGAAAGTGGATTTGTCAGTGCAGAATTTCATAATATAATACTTTTTTTCTGGCCATTAAGATGTTTCTTTAGGTCAAAAAGAATTGCTCATAGAACATTTTAAAGTCTGTTGTTCTTGCACCTGTGGTCAATTCACTAATTATTTACAGTTGCTCAGGAAATGCAATATTGAGATGGCATTTCGATCATTCTTGCAGAAAAATCGATAGGTTTTACCCTGAAGTCAACAAAAGGATTCTTTTTGGGAATAGGAGAAATCAACTGGGCTATTTTTCCTCACATGCTTCCTGTTCCACAACTAATTTCAGATTTCATAACTGGGCTGCATTCAGTTAGTGTTCACATAGTCCAACAGGTAAATGGGAAAGCAAGCAATTATCACTAGTCACATGATTTACGGGAAGTCTCATTGGAACAAGATTTCCAATGTCCACAGTTCCTGCCTCTTTTAAAGAAATCTCTCCAGGTATTTCCACAACATTTTAAGTAATCAATTTTTTTCCACAATCCTTCAAGACATCGAAGTAATATATATGCAATGTCTTTGTAACAATGAAAACAATAAAGATGCAATTGTGCCAGTGCTCCATGTATCTGTCTGTGTCTTCTTGACCTCTCCGCCTCCACCCTACTCCGACCTATCACATATATGCAATGTCTTTGTAACAATGAAAACAATAAAGATGCAATTGTGCCAGTGCTCCATGTATCTGTCTGTGTCTCAGCTGGTATCTCCAAGAATGTATTTGCTGCTGTTGTGTTCATGGTTTGTGTACATATTCTCCATCTCAGAGAAAGAGACTGTAAGATTGTGGGTAAGCATCAGGGCCTTGGTGAGACCACCTGTAGAGTATTGTGTGCAATTTTGGTCTCCTTATTTGAGGAAGGATGTTCTGGCTATGGAGGGAGTGCATCAAAGGTTTACCAGACTTCAAAGTTTGTGCGAAGATTTGTAGCTCGAGTGCTCGTTGTTGTGGTTCTGTTCGCCGAGCTGGAAGTTTTTGTTGCAAACGTTTCGTCCCCTGGCTAGGCGACATCATCAGTGCTTGGGAGCCTCCTGCGAAGCGCTTCTTTGATGTTTCCTCCGGTGTTTATAGTGGTCTGTCCCTGCCGCTTCCGGTTGTCAGTTTCAGCTGTCCGCTGTAGTGGTTGGTATATTGGGTCCAGGTCGATGTGTTTGTTGATGGAGTTTGTGGATGAATGCCATGCCTCTAGCAACATGAATTCGACTGGGACAACACTACTATCATAGGGCAAGCCAGACAGAGAACAGCCAGGGAATTCCTAGAGGCATGGCATTCATCCACAAACTCCATCAACAAACACATCGACCTGGACCCAATATACCAACCACTACAGCGGACAGCTGAAACTGACAACCGGAAGCGGCAGGGACAGACCACTATAAACACCGGAGGAAACATCAAAGAAGCGCTTCGCAGGAGGCTCCCAAGCACTGATGATGTCACCTAGCCAGGGGACGAAACGTTTGCAACAAAAACTTCCAGCTCGGCGAACAGAACCACAGTTTACCAGACTGATTCCTGGAATGACAGGACTGACATATGAAGAGAGACCAGATTAGTTAAGACTATATTCACTGGAATTCAGAAGAATGAGGAGGAATCTCATAGAAACTTACAAAATTCCAACAGGACTATTCAGAGTAGTCAGAAAGGATGTTCTTAATGATGGAGGAGTTGAGAGCCAACGGTTACAGTCTAAGGAAATGGGCAGGTCGTTTAGGTCTGAGATGAAAAATTTCTTCACCCAGTGATGATAAGCCTGCAGAATTCTCTACCATAGAAAGTGGATGAAGCCAAAATACTGAATGTTTTCAAGAAAGAACTAAATATAGTTCTCAGATCGAATGGGATCAAAAAATATGGGGAAAAAGTTGGAACAAGGCATTAAGTTGGATAATCAGCCATGACCATATTGGATGGCAGAGCATGCTTAAAGGGCTGAATATCCTACTCCTGCTCCGGTTTTCTATGTCTCTATGTTAATTGTTCAAAATTGTGCTATGTCCATCAAGATGCATTATGGTTTGGATTACAACATCGTAATGATGGAGCAGAGTAGTAGCAGAGAAGGAAAGGAAAGGAAGCTAATCCTGCACTTCAGATGCCTTCTCCTGGGACATCTGCACAAAGATTAAGCTTTGAAGCATTCTGGTCATTCACATAAAAATCCATGGCAGACTCCTTTAACCCTGAATGACATCATTTTTGAATCAAGGGATGGCTATCTCTGATCTAGAATAGAATCCTTACAACCAAACAAGTCTATACCAACTCCTCAGAGAGCACCCTACCCAAACTCACCCCATAAAACCTCCACATCTTTGGACTGTGGGAGGAAACCCATATAAACACAGACAGTTGCCTGAGACAGGAATTGAACCCAGGTCCCTGGCACTGTGAGGCAGCAGTGCTGACCACTGAGCCAACATACTGTGATACTGGGTGGGATGAGATTTTTATATGATCTTTTATGCCAGCATAAAACATCATGGAATTTCCACATTGAACTTAATTGGTGCTAAACTTATGTGGTCTTTTGTGTAGATTATTGCATCAAAAAACCAACACAACCAAAGGGATACACTTCCCTGGTTATGTTTAAGGTGGCCTGGTCCCTTCATTGTCACAGTCTAATCCTGACAACAAATTACAACCTGAAGTCCCGATTTAATTGCTGTTTATGTGAGGGAAGATTGTAAATTGGAATGTTTTGTAAATTTCTAGTTTCAAATAAAAATAATTTTAAAAAGCTTGCAGTTCCCCCTGCCCCCCAAAAAGTATTTGAGGTGTGTTGGTTTCCTGCCAGAACTTGGTTAAATAGATATTGTGATTAAGACAGGCAGGGAACACTGAATTATGTACTTCACTTTTCAGGTCATGCTTGGGCCTTAGGTGGATATAATTCTATAGCTGTTTGGTATAAATGTCAGATTTAGTCTCTGGGGGAGTAAAATACAAGCAGCTTAATTATAGTTCGTGTCTGTTTAGTGGAGTCTCGGCACAGTGATTGTTGCTGCGATACTTATATAGAGCCTTCCCAATGCAGCGTGTCCTGTTCCAGTTTTACCGGTTCCTAAGCAACTGAGATTCCACAAGAGCTTTTTTCAGATTTTCTTTTCACTCACCGGCTCACTCTGCTGCTCAAAGTCTGTAAACAAGCCCGTTCTTTCTGGCAATAGAGGAAATATTTTTCTTTAGTGCTGTTCTTGTAACTGGCTTCTTTCCAGTTAGATGCAGTGTTTATATTCTGATATTTTCCAAGTTTCAAAGGCAGTGCAGGAGTGAGTGCACAGAGCGAGAGAGTTGGTTACAGTCTTTCAGTGAGCCCGTTCTGCAGGCTTGTCTTTGATTTCTACCATCCTTAGCGAGCAATGTCGGAGGATGGGAAAGCGGCGGGGGTAAAGGTCCATCCCCCACCGAATGCAACAGGGGAGAACGAGTTGAATAAACCGCCTTCACCCAAGCCTGACATTGAACTGTCACCTCCGCTCATCTCCATTAGCCGTACTGATGTTAAAGGTGAGTCCAGAGTTATTATCGACTGTTAGTGGTGACTGGGACAACAGAATGTCGAACTTTACTGTCACTTCAACAAATAAACTTGCTCAAAATGGTCTAACAGTGTCTTCTTACTCAGAGCCTCAAGACCAAGGATAACTCTGGAGTTGTGGGTCCTGAAGTAACTAGGCAGTCCAATGCCTAGTCTCTCCACTCCCGAGGGTCCCAGCCTCATTCCTGATGAAGGGCTTTTGCCCGAAACGTCAATTTTCCTGCACCTCCGATGCTGCCTGACCTACTGTGCTTTTCCAGCACCACTTTAACCTTGGCTGTAATCTCCAAGCCCAATCCTGGATCCACTGGTGGGGCAGATGGTGTTTGAGGGGGTGGGTGGGATATGGATTTTTACACATTCCTGAAGGGTGTTTGGCCTTCACTAATGCCTGTTGGAGATATTGGATCTTGTGGGCATCTTTGCTGAGACTTTTTTCTCCACTTAGGGGATTACCTTGGGCTAAAGAATCCTATAAATTGGTGGGGATATTGTATCATTTTTCAGAGCAGCTTTAAGCATGTCCTTGAAGCACTTTCCCTTCCTTTCTGGTAACCACTAGTTGTGAAGAAACCTGGACTAGAGACCTGGGTTTGAAGGCCTTATCCCAAATGCACTGATGATACAGCCCACCCATACAACGCTTGACAGTAACCAATGTCTCCATGCTGGAAATGTTGGTCTGAGAGAGGACACTGTTACTGGAGTGTCCATCCTGACAGTGAATTTTTAGGATTTTGTGGAGTCATTGTTCCTGATATTTATTGAGGGATTTGAGACATCTGCTGCATAATGCCCATGTCCCGATACATACAGAAGGACAGGTCATACTACTATTCTGTAGGCTTGTAGTTTGATGCCAAATGTAAAGGGAATCGATATGTTGGAGATCCAACCAGACCATTTTAGTTATGGTGATGTGTAATGAGGCAGATTTAACAAATTAAGTTAGAGTAAAAGATCCCTGAGGAAACAGCAATCATAACATGCAGACTTTAACATTCAATTTGAAAGGGAAGGACTTGATTGGAAACAACTGCGCTCAGCTTAAACAAAAGAACCAGGGCAGAGCTGGGAAAGGACTGGGAAAGGAGGCTGGCAGCACAGGGCGGCACGTGGCTCAGTGGTTATCACTGCTACCGCACAGCGCCAGGGACCCGAGTTTGATTCCCACCTCGGGCACGTTCTCCCTGTGTCTTTGTAGGTTTCCTCTGGGTGCTCTGGTTTCCTCCCACAATCCAAAAAATACAGGCCACGTGAATTGATTATGCTAAATTGCCCATAGTGTTAGTCGGGGTAAATATAGGCAAGGGGACTTGTTGGGCCAAATGGCCTGCTTCCATACTGTAGGGAATCTAATCTAAAAAAAGATCAAGTGGACACAAATTTGGCAGATGGAACATAATATGGGGAGATGTGAGATTATGCACTTTGGCAGGAAGATTAAATTAAAATTAGATTTCCTACAGTGTGGAAACAGGCCCTTCAGCCCAACAAGTCCACACTGACCCATTTCCCGCTGACTAGTGCACCTAACATTATCAACAATTTAGCATGGCCAATTCACTTAACCTGCACATCTTTGGACTTGTGGGAGGAAACCAAAGCACCTGGAGAAAACCCTTGCAGACATAGGGAGAATGTGCAAACTCCACACAGACAGTCGCCCAAGGCTAGAACCAAACCTGGGTCCCAAGTGCTCTGAGGCAGCAGTGCTAACCACTGACACACCGTGCCACCCCTGGATTAAAAGAGCTGGATTTTCATTACTGGAAAAAGACTGCAGAAAGCACAGAGAGATTGGGAGTCCTTGTGCATAAATCACAAAAGACTAGCATGCAAATTCAGCAAGTACTAGGATAAATGGAATGTTTGCATTTATTTCAAAGGGTAAGGAATATAAAAATAAGCAAGTTATGTTAAAACTATACAAGGCATTGGATCAAACCACAGCTGGAATATTGTGAATAGTTTTGAGCCTCTTTACCTAAGAAAACATATTCTGGCATTGGAGAAAGTCTAGATAAGATTTACTAAGCTACTATGGAGGGACTGTCACATGAGGAAAGGTCGAATAGGTTGGCCCTATACTCATTAGAGTTAGAAGAATGACAGGTGATCTTATTGAAACACATAAGATTCTGAGAGGACTGAATGGGGTAATGTGGAAAGTTTATTTGCCTTGTGGGAGAGTCTGCTGCCAGAGGGAATAATCTCAGAAAAGGACTCATCTTGAGAAGATAGAGATGACAAAGAGTTTCTTCCCTTTTTCGGAGGGGCTTTTGAATATTTAGTATGTTCCAGGCTGAAATAGTCAGAATTTTAGATGGTAAAGGAATCAAGGGTAATGAGGAAAAGACTGGAAATTGGTCTTGAGGATCACTAGATCAACCATTATTTCGTTGAATGGTAGAGCTGACCTGATTTTCTGAATGGCCTACTTCTGCTTGTACGTCTCAGAGTCTTATGGCTTTCTTGTTTATTGATCAAACCAAGTGCGAGTTTTGTTTATCTTAGATATTGGTCATAGTCTGATTTTAACCATTTTAGAGATTAAATTGGCGACATGCTAGCTCTGTGGTTAGCATTGCTACCTCACAGCACCAGGAACCCAGGTTTGAATCAAGCCTTCAGTGAGTGTCTCTGTGCTGTTTATACATTCTCACTGTGTCTGTGTGGGTTTCCTCTGGGTGCTACCATTTCCTCCCACAGGCCAAAGATGTGAAGTTTAAATGGATTGACCATGCTAAATTTGTCTGTAGTGACCAGGGATATAGAGGGTTGGTGCGGACTGTAGAGACTTTATGACATTTCATAATTGTGATAACTCATAGAAATGTGAGGCTGGATTTCCAGTGCAATCTTCTCACCAGAGTCATGGCTCCTGTGAGCTGTATACATGGCCTTTTGATAAAGTGTCAAAGATCAGGGTGTGTGGAATTGGGGTCAGATACAGAATGGATTGAAGAATGGATATAAAACAGAAAGCAAAGGGTATGTGTCAAAGGAAACTTCTCAAAGTGGCAAATGGTAGAAAGTGGTGTTTTGAAGGGATTCATGTTGAAGCCATTATTGTTCAATAGATACTAAATCTTGCACACATATATTGGAATGTTACCAATAGTACCAAGGTATGAATATTTATTTGTAATGAAGGAAATTGCGCAAAATACAGGGAGATATAAGTATACTTAGAATTTCAAATTTAATTCGGTGGAGCAAAGACCAAGGTAGTTCATTTTGTTGGAATAATAAGAAAACTCACTTATTTCTTGGAAAGTAAGAAACTATATCAGGATGATTGCATTTTGTTGGGCAGTGTAGAAGAATGTTTAAGAACTTTTGATCCAGTCACTTCATCCTGATTAATACAAATAAACAAGTTTGGATGACATAACAAATAATTAATTTGCAAAATCTAAACATGAAGTCAACGTTTCCCCTCTGACATAATCTAAACATTAATTAAATACTCTTCATTGTGCAAACATTTAAAGTGATCTACTAATATTGAGGTTACAGTGTCATGTGTGGTGAGACCTCTGATTTTACCCACAGATTGGTGTAGAGTATAGTTACTGATGTTTAATAGAAACTAAGAGTTGAATGTTCCTCTTTGGCAGTCATTTCACTTGAGCTACATTAACTAAACTTAGTATCTGTCCAACGCTCCCAATAGATGTCCTTTTAACTACAAAAGCAAAATAAATATTTGTAAAAGAGAAAAAAAAGGTAATGGGGAAGAATGAGAGAGAAGAATTAATTAGATATCTCATCTAAACGGTTAACACAGATACCAAAGGAGCAATTACATAAGCCAGATCTGCTAGAGTTATATCCTCAAAGTTTATGAGAAGATTTGTAGCTCGGGTGCTCGTTGTTCGCCGAGCTGGGAATTTGTGTTGCAGACGTTTCGTCCCCTGTCTAGGTGACACCCTCAGTGCTTGGGACCCTCCTGTGAAGCGCTTCTGTGATGTTTCCTCTGGAATTTATAGTGGTTTGTCTCTGCCGCTTCCGGTTGTCAGTTCCAGCTGTTTGCTGCAGTGGCCGGTATATTGGGTCCAGGTCGATGTGTTTGTTGATAAAATCTGTGGATGAGTGCCATGCCTCTAGGAATTCCCTGGCTGTTCTCTGTTTGGCTTGTCCTTTAATAGTAGTGTTTTCCCAGTCAAACTCATGTTGCTTGTCATCTGCGTGTGTGGCTACTAAGGATAGCTGGTCATGTTGTTTCGTGGCTAGTTGGTGTTCATGGATACGGATTGTTAGCTGTCTTCCTGTTTGTCCTATGTAGTGTTTTGTGCAGTCCTTGCATGGGATTTTGTACACCACGTAGGTTTTGCTCATGCTGGGTATCGGGTCCTTCGTCCTGGTGAGTTGTTGTCTGAGAGTGGCTGTTGGTTTGTGTGCTGTTATGAGTCCTAGTGGTCGTAGTAGTCTGGCTGTCAGCTCAGAAATGTTCTCTAGGACTCATAACAGCACAACAACAGAGTTATATCCTTCCAAGAAATGTGAAATTCAAGTGGAAATCGATGCTGGCCAAAAAATAAAGAAAAAGAAAAAAATAAATAATGGAATAGTCAACATGCCAGACCCATAGTTGCTGTAATTTACTTCAGAATTGTTTCTGAGTGTCATGTGATCAAGGTATTATTACTTCATTTAGACTATCACAGAATGTTTGACAATTTATTGCAAGGTGTTTATGGTGTAAAACATAGGGTAAATAAAGTGGAAACCAGTAGATATAATGTACATGGATTTCCAGTAGGCATTGGACAAGGTGTTACACAAAAAGTGAAATTGCAAGATAAGGTCGCATGGATTTTGGGGTATTATTAACAAAGATAGAGAATTAGTTAAATGATTAGAAGCAAAGAGTAGACGTAAAAGGGACATTTTCAAGTTGTGAGTTAGTAAGAAATGGAGCATTGTAAGGAATAATGCTGGGATCTCAGCTAGTTAAAATCTATATTAACTACTAAGATAAAGAGACAGTGAGTAATATCTCCACGTTTGCTGATGACACAAGGCTAGGTAGAATCGGATGCTGTGAGAGTACACAAAGAGGCTGCAAAGATATATGGACAGGTTAAGCGAGTAGGAATGAAGAAGGCACCTGCCATATAATTTGAAGAAGGATAAGGTTGCCTCACTTAGAGTTATAGAGTCGTAGAGATGTACTGCATGGAAACAGATCCTTCAGTCCAACCTGTTCATTCCTACCAGATATCCCAACCCAGTCTAGTCCCACCTGCCAGCACCCGGCCCATATCCCTCCAAATCCTTCCTATTCATGTACCCATCCAAATGCCTCTTAAATGTTGCAATTGTACCAGCCTCCATCACTTCCTCTGGCAGCTCATTCCATACACGTACCACCCTCTGTGTGAAACAGTTGCCCTGTAGGTCTCTTTTATACCTTTCCCCTCTCATCCTAAACCTATGTCCTCTAGTTCTGGATTCCCCGACCCCAGGGAAAAGACTTTGCCAATTTACCCTATCCATGCCCCTCATAGTTTTGTAAAGGTCACCCCTCAGCCTCCGACTCTCCAGGGAAAACAGCCCCAGCCTGTTCAGCCTCTCCCTATAGCTCAAATCCTCCAAATCCGACAACATCCTTGTAAATCTTTTCTGAACCCTTTCAAGTTTCACAACATTTTTCCCGATATGAAGGAGACCAGAATTGCACGCAATATTCCAACAGTGGCCAAACCAATGTCCTGTACAGCCGCAACATGACTTCCCAACTCCTGTACTCAATACTCCGACCAGTAAAAGAAAGCATACCAAATGCCTTCTTCACTATCCTATCTGCCTGCGACTCCACTTTCAAGGAGCTATGAACCTGCACTCCAAGGTCTCTTTGTTCAGCAGCACTCCCTAGGACCTTACCATTAAGTGTATAAGTCCTGCTAAGATTTGCTTCCCCAAAATGTAGCACCTCGCATTTATCTGAATTAAACTCCATCTGCCACTTCCCAGCCCATTGTTAGTCACAAGAATATAGAAATTATATTTTTTTAAGAGCACAAAACTTGTGCATATTGATGTTTAGACAGATTTATGTGTGTTCAGAAAGTTAGTGTGCAGGTATAACTAACAGTTCGGAGCATAATTGGCACGTGAGTTTTCATAACAAATGGACTGGAGTATCAGCATAGACATTTTATTACATTTGTACAGGGCTTTGGAGAGATTACACCTGGAATACTGCAGGCAGTATTGGTTGCAGTTATGAAATGGTTGAATTATGATTTGAGGTTGAGAAAATTGGACCTATATGTTTTGAAGTTCAGAAAAATGAAGAATGTTCTCATTGAAATATAAATAATTCAAGATGAACTTGACAGGGTAGATACAGAGGATTGTTCCCGAGTACTCGAGAACACATGAAAATAATATCAAGGCAATGGGCCAATCATTTCAGGATGAGATAGGGAGAAATTTATTCACTCAGTGTGATGTGAATTGTTTTAATTTGCTATGCCAAAAGGATTCAGATGCACCATCATTGACTATATTTAAGATTGAAATAAACGGATTGGTCACTCAGTGAATCGAGGGATATAGGGCATGGGTGGGAAAGTGGGTCTGAAGCCCAAAACCAGCCAGAATTATACTGAACCACAAAGCGGCATTGACAGGCTGTATATTCCTGCTCACATTTTGAGTGTTTTTTTTTGCTGAAGCTCTCTGATTCCAATGTTATGATCCCACTGGATATGAATAAAGAAAGAAAAATGAACTTCCAGTGATTGATTGAGAGAATCGCACAACACAATTACAGGTTCTAAGACTTTTACTGGAAGAAGTACATAAAATTCCACTCACTGTGTTTGAATACATTTTTCTCAACCAAATCTACATAATGAGGCTTGGTCAACATCAATAACTCCTTCGGGATACCTGAAGCCCAGCTCGTTGTCTGATCTCTGCTATCAATTTCACAATGTTTATTTACACAAAATTAAGTGTTTTCATGTGCTTACAATTCCAGGTATTGAAACTTAAAGAGGCCCTTAATGATTGGCATATTGGAAAGTTGCCAAAAAAATCTGCTTTGTAAAACTTTATTTTACATATCCAACTGTCACTGTAGGGATTATTGCTTTTACATAAAGTATAGTGGGTGAATCAAGGTGGAAGTGCTAAAGCTTGGAAAGGGGCGGGAAGATGGTGGGTAGGAATGATGTCATGTGATTTGGTTAGAAAGGCATGTTTTAGGGGTCATGGGGATATGAATGGAGGGAAATAGCCTGGCATGGGATTTAATTAGATTTATTTATTGTCATGTGTACCTAAGTATAATGAAAAGCTTTTTGTACAAACAATACAGGCAGACCATAGTTAACAGGAACATATAGATCATAGAGTGAAAAAAATACTAAGATAGAGGCATACAGCTTACATCAAACATGGTGGCACTAGGCAAGATCAACATTAGCAAGATCAGCAGTATTTGAAATTAGAGAGTTCATTCATTAGTCTAATAATGGCTGGGAAGAAGCTATCTCTGAACCTGCTTGCCTGCTTGTGCATGTGCTCAGGCTTCTGTATCTTCTGCTTGATGGGAGAGGTTCTAGGGGAACATTGCCAGGGTGCAATGGGTCTTTGATGCAGTTGGCAGCCTTTCCGCGAGAACGAACCTTGTACATGGAGACCATGGATTGAAGGTTGGCTTCCATGATGGTCTGAGCTATGCGTACAACCTCCTGTAGTTTCTTACGGTTCTGGGCAGAGCAGTTGCCATGCCAGACCATTATGGACGTGGACAGAATGCTTTCAATGGTGCATCTGTAAAAGTTGGTGAGGGTCCTTATGGACATACCAAATTTCCTGAGCTGCATGAGGAAGAAGAGGCATTGTTGTTTATCATCACTCTTCGGAACTTAATACTGTCCACCCTCTCAAGCTCAGCTCCATTGGGGCCATGTTCTCCTTCTTTCTGATGTCAATGATCATCAGTACTTTAGTTTTGCTGAGATTAAGAGAAAGGTTGTTCTCATTGCACCACGTCACCAAGTCCTCTACCTGCTTTCTGTATTTGGACTTGTCACAGTGGTGTTGTCAGCAAATTTGTAGATGTCATTCATTCAGAATTGGACAACACAGTTGTAGGTGTACAGGGAGTTCAGTAAGGGGTTGAGGACGTTTCTTTGTGGGGTTGAGTGTTATCATGGAGGAGGTGCAGTTGTCTATTTTCACTGATTGCGGTCTGTGAGTCAGAAAGCTAAGGATCTATTTGCAGAGAGTGGAGCTGAGACCAAGGTTTCGGACTTTTAAAATCAGTTTGGAAGGGATAATGGTGTTGAAGATGGAGCTGTAGTCAATAGCAGGATTCTGATGTAAGTGTCCTTGTTGTCTAGATGTCCCAGGGAAATGGGTCTCTGCTGTGGACCTGTTACATCAGTAGGCAAATTACATAGATTACATCACAGTGTGGAAACAGGCCCTTCGGCCCAACAAGTCCACACCGACCCGCCGAAGCGTAACCCACCCAACCCCTACATTTACCCCTTACCTAACACTACGGGCAATTTAGCATGGCCAATTCACCTAACCTGCACATCTTTGGACTGTGGGAGGAAACCGAAGCACCCAGAGGAAACCCACGCAGACACGGGGAGAACGTGCAAACTCCACACAGTCAGTCGCCTGAGGCGGGAATTGAACCCGGGTCTCTGGCGCTGTGAGGTAGCAGTGCTAACCACTGTACCACGTGCCGCCCACAAATTGTAGAGTATCAAGGCAGGTTGGGATGCTGGAGTTGATGTAGGCCATGACCAGCCTCTCAAAGTTCGGATCTATTATAGACCATGGGGATGTGGGTGAATGAGATAGCATGGAATGGGGTGGGGGCATGATGAGGGCATTTTGAATTTAATTTTCAAAAGGCACCCTTTTGCAGACATTTGTTTACAACACATTTAAGGTGCAAAGTACCATAATTCTTTTAAAAAGCTGACCTGACTCCGTGAAAATGAAAGGAATAGGCCATGCCTATGTTTGCAATGGAAGTTTTTGAAATGGTCAAGGTGGAAGAACTGGGTGAGTATTTGGAACCAATCTGCTCCTTTGGTGAAAGTCAGAAAGCCTGGTAATGGAGTCAGGATTGCCAGAGTCAGCTCAATTTACCATTTTAAAACACTTCTGAGTCATCCTGACTTCATGAGCATCCAGTCTTTGTGTTTCTACGCAGCTAGGTCAGCTTCCTTTTCCTTTGTCTTGAGGTTTTAATGTTTAGGAACCTTACTATTAATAAGTACTGATTTGAGTTTCTCTGTCAATAATAAGCAGTTCACACAGAATTGTCTCCAACAGATTTTGTACAAGGTCACATTCCTCTGTCCAAGATACTTTATTTTACCTTGAATTAAAGTGCACGGTTTAAAACATAACCTTCTTCTTATAAAGTCCAGCTTTCATATCATATAACATCAAAAGACTAGCCAGGCAAGGGAACACAATGGATAGACACTAAAGAAAAATACAAAGGTGATCACTTAACATTTGTTGCATGGCATGTTAAAATATAAATTCTATTGAGAATGTTTAACTTGTATTGTGGCCAAAGGGACTCTGTGATGTTTAGTATCAGAGGGAAAGTAAAGTATGGGGCTGTAGTTGAATAGGGAATTGGACATGCCTTCACTGATATTACAGTTGGCTTAGTTGTTCACAAGATACATGTTTGATAGCAGATGGTTTGTGATAAATGTTTGAAGTTCAACAGCATGTACCACGCATCACTCAGTATGTTTAACAACTTGAAAGAACTCTCAAAATTACCAAGACTTATACAATCACAGCAAAAAGTAACAGCAGCCTGAAAGTAGTTGATGATACTTTTAATAACACTGTTGAGATATTCTTCCCGCTGACAAGTACATGTTCATCTGAGGTTGTTTAAAGAATGGCTGAGAGGTTCTGCTCCATAGTAGCGATTTTGGTGGGCAGACTGATTACCATTGTGACCTGACTGTTTGGATTGTTCCAGTAGACTTTCCAAACATCCTCACTAAATGGCATCTAACATTGCTTTCTGCAGATGAGTGTGCATGCCGTGGATTCCTTTGGTGCCATAATTATAGTTGTAGTGAAAAAAACATGGTGCAAGGAACTGAAATTTCTGGTGTTAGAACTTGATGTTACTAATTAAGAAAAATTATTTTTAACCAAAATTTAGCTGGCGAGTCAAACCGACACAGGCGTGTAGGCACTAATAAATGGAAAAATTCAAGACTGGGACATTCCAACACAGCACCATCTCCAAGTGCATCTGTCTCAGTAAGTAGTTCATGCTCACTGTAAGCTTCAAGGCTTTTTCAATATTTTTAGTCTAACAAAATTACTGAATTATGTAAGGTCATTCTTTTGCATTGTATTTGTGTGGTTGTTTATCATCCTCCCCATTATATTTTACATTACACAGGAAACCCAATTAATTAGATATAAGAATAAGTAGTGTACAATGTGGTAAATTTGGCTTTTGAAACTCCTTGCAATGGTGCTTCATTTATCAGAATTAATTCCACTGTCAAGAACAAACAGGTTAACAAGCTAAGTTCAGTCATAGTAAACTATCCATTTCACTTGGTATAAATCAATTGTCAAGAAAGATTCAGATATCTTTTAACCAAACAAAGTCATGCCAGTTCTTTGTCGTGAAAATCTGAAAATCAGTTTTGCAAATATTGGTATTTGCATTACTGATGCTTTAGTAATGCATTTCCTTAACTGCTTTTGTAAAGGGCTGAACAGTATCTGTTAACCCTGATGAAGGAGCAGCACTGATGAAGGAAAGGCAAAAAAATGGTTAAGACTAAAATTGGGCCCTTGAAGACAGAAACAGGGGAATATAATACAGGGAACAAAGAAATGGCAGAAGAATTGAATTGTTACTTCAGATCTGTGTTCACTGGGGAAGACACAAGCAATCTCCCTGAGGTAACAGTGGCTGAAGGACCTGCACTTAAGGGAATTTATGTTTGCCAGGAATTGGTGTTGGAGAGATTGTTAGGTCTGAAGGTTGATAAGTCCCCGGGGCCTGATGGTCTACATCCAAGGGTACTGAAGGAGGTGGCTCGAGAAATCGTGGATGCGTTGGTGATCATTTTCCAGAGTTCGATAGATTCGGGATCAGTTCCTGCGGATTGGAGGGTGGCTAACGTTGTACCACTTTTTAGGAAAGGTGGGAGAGAGAAAGCAAGAAATTATAGACCAGTTAGTCTGACCTCAGTGGTGGGAAAGATGCTGGAGTCTATTATAAAGGATGAAATTACGACACATCTGGATAATAGTAACAGGATAGGTCAGAGTCGGCATGGATTTATGAATGGGAAATCATGCTTGACTAATCTTTAGGAATTTTGTGAGGATGTAACTCTGAAGATGGCGAGGGAGATCCAGTAGATGTAGTGTACCTGGACTTTCAGAAAGCTTTTGATAAAATCCCACATAGGAGGTTAGTGAGCAAACTTAGGGCGCATGGTATTGGGGACAAAGTACTAACTTGGATTGAAAGTTGGTTGGCTAATAGGAAACAAAGAGTAGTGATAAATGGCTCCATTTTGGAATGGCAGGCAGTGACCAGTGGGGTACCGCAGGGATCAGTGCTGGGACCGCAGCTTTATACAATATAAGTTAATGATATAGAAGATGGTATTAGTAAGAACATTAGCAAATTTGCTGATGATACTAAGCTGGGTGGCAGGGTGAAATGTGAGGAGGATGTTAGGAGATTACAGGGTGACCTGGACAGGTTAGGTGAGTGGTCAGATGCATGGCAGATGCAGTTTAATGTGGATAAATGTATGGTTATCCACTTTGGTGGCAAGAACAGGAACTACCTAAATGGAATCAATTTAGATAAAGGGGCAGTACAAAGAGATCTGGGTGTTCTTGTACACCAGTCAATGAAGATAAGCATACAGGTACAGCAGGTAGTGAAGAAGTCTAATAGCATGCTGGCCTTCATAACAAGAGGGATTGAGTATAGAAGCAAAGAGGTTCTTCTGCAGCTGTGCAGGGCCCTGGTGAGACCACACCTGGAGTACTGTGTGCAGTTCTGGTCTCCAAATTTGAGGAAAGACATTCTGGCTATTGAGGGAGTGCAGCATAGGTTCATGAGGTCAATTCCTGGAATGGCGGGACTACCTTATGCTGAAAGACTGGAGCGATTGGACTTGTATACCCTTGAGTTTAGAAGACTGAGAGGGGATCTGATTGAGACATATAAGATTATCAAAGGATTGGACACTCTGGAGGCAGGAAACATGTTTCCGCTGATGGGTGACTGCCAAACTAGAGGACACAGCTTAAAAATACGGGGTAGACCATTTAGGACAGAGATGAGGAGAAACGTCTTCACCCAGAGAGTGATGGCTGTGTGGAATGCTCTGCTCCAGAGGGCAGTGGAGGCCCAGTCTCTGGATTCATTTAAGAAAGAGTTGGATAGAGCTCTCAAGGATAGTGGAATCAAGGGTTATGGAGATAAGGCAGGAACAGGATACTGATTAAGGATGATCAGCCATGATCATATTGAATGGTGGTGCAGGCTCGAAGGGCAGAATGGCCTACTCCTGCACCTATTGTCTATTGTCACTCAGAAAGCTTGTACTTCCAAATAAACCTGTTGGACTATAACCCAGTGTTGTGTGATTTTTAATAGTAACCGTTAAGCTAATAGTACGAAGAATGCCACACAAACATGACAAACATTCATATATTAATATTGGCATTTGTAATTTCTAATCAAAAGTTACTCAAGGTATTTTTCCTTAATACTAGACACAAGGTAGAAAGACTATCCTTATTTCCAATGAGGCCAAAAAGGAATTGCTAAAACAAGCAAAAGCAGCTAAGGAAGAACGAAAATCCCAAATGGATTCACGGCATGGCTACCTGATATCTAAACTAGCAGATGGAACAGGTCTGGAAGAATCAGCTGTGCAGGACTTTATTATTGCAGATGAAAAGGTATGACTTGCTATTTTAATATGTATTCAATAGTTCCTGTAACAAACAAGGCAAAAAGGTGAATTGAATTATTTTGTGGTCCTCCTCTTCTGTCTGCAACAGCTGCTTTTTCAATAATCTTTTGGCTACTTTATTTCTTTTTCCTTTTGAAATAGACCATGTTGTGTTTCCCCCCAAAAAATGCACGTGAATTCCAACTTTCAAATGACCTGCAACAAATTTTCTTCAGGGATAGAACAAGAAGATGGTTTGCTCAAGCATTCAAACCTGGAAGATAATTTTTTGCAACTCATACACACCTACAGAAGTATATAAGAAAGAAAAAAAAAGAAAAAAAGAATTAACTTTTATAAATAATAAACAGAAGGAGTATTAATGAGCATAATCAAAATGCTGTAAGTCAATGTCCAATGAAGGGTTTTGCAATTGGCTCCTATGGCAGAATTCCTCTTCCATAGGAGCTCAGATGTAGATGGGTGTGGTTGCAAGTGGAGCAAAATGATTCTTGTAGACTAGTTCATTTTTCAGGTGAAATTCAGGGTTATTCCAAGGGATCAGGTTTTGAGAGAGGTTGAGACTTGAGGCAGGCTTTAGCATTTGTTTTCACTCATAGAATGTGGACAACACTGTGAACCCATGTTTGTTGCCCATCCCTAATTGCCCTTGGTAGGATAGTGGTAAGCTACCTCTTGAACCACTACAGTCTGTCTGAAGAAGGTATACTCACCATGCCATTAGGGAGGAATTTCCAAGATTTTGACCTGGCTGAGCTGCTTTTTTTCTCTTCTGTTTAAAAAACAGCCTCTGTGTAATAATCATAGAGTTGCTAATTGTGGCAAATTTGCCCTTTTAAGGATAAACTCTCAATGCCCAGCACCCACCACACACCACCCCCCACCAGATTTTACTGGCAGCAGGAGGAACTGTTGACACCATGTGGGAAATTTCCATGTAAACTCTATTGGCCTCGCAGCAAGTTTCTGAGGACAATGGTTACGTTGGTGCAGCGAACCCTTCTGTTAATTAAACCAAACACCCAGAAAAGCTCACCTCGCCTCATCATCTGTTAAAATATGAGAGACAGTCAATTCCCAAATTCTACTATTTAAAGAAAAAAATATCAATTTATTCTTTAACTCTAAAAATGAATGTTAAACAATAACTATTTACATCTCTAAGCCTCCTTTCTCTTAAATATTTGTTATCCGTCTCCAACTCTAAAACAATGTACTGTTCCAATAAAAACCCGCATTAAAATTACATCAACTTCTTCTTTCGGCTGAAGATCTCCCTGGGTCATCTTCTGTCATTTACTGCAAAGATGTTTCATATAAAAAAAGTACCTTTGATAGAGAGTGTTTTAAATGGCAGGTGGCAGTTTACTCTCTCGATGGTAATTACTTTGTCGAACTTTCAAACTGCCTGGCTGTTTTATCCCCCAATATTGGATCATCTCATTGGCTCAATGTTGGCAAAACAATAAATTTAAATTGATTGAGTTTTAGTATCCTGGAGCATAATTTAAACTGATTGGTTAAATTCGAATTGTTGTCAAAATAGCAACCAACTCATCTGTTTCACAGCCAAAAGTTACATATTTTCAATTTTCCAGCACACTCTGAGACTGCTGGCTAGTCATCACAGGTGCTTGTCAGCTCTCAGTTCAGAATGTTCACATTCTCTTAAAGGTACAGTACATGCCTTCAACGTCATAACACAACGGAGCCCAGTAGTGACAATGGTCAACCCCATGTTAATGGCATTGCCTTTAGAAAGTCCTGTACTTTCTATTGTCAAGAACGTGCCTGCCTAACTCTGGCATACTTAAAAAAATCTTCCACAGGTCATTTGATAATATAGAAGTTGAGTATTATTGAAAAATACAGATTTTATTAAAAATACAAATGATAAAGGTATTCAAGATCATGATGGATCTGGGTACAATAAAAAGAGAGAAAAACTGTTCCCATTAGTGGAAGGATTGAGAACCACAGGGACCAAACCTAAGGTAATTGGCAAAAGATGCAACAGTGACATGAGGAAAAACCTTTTCATGCAGCTAGTGATTAGGAACATGCTATCTGAGAGTGTGGTGGATGTAGGATGAATTGATGCTTTCAAATGGACAGGGGAGTTGTGCTCTGAGATTTTGCTGATTGATGAATGGTTAGAGGAGCAAGTGACAAACTGTCGCCAGGTTACCACTCTGATTTTCATTTCATGTCATCTAGTTTCTAGGTCTATGTGGGAAATCTTTTTCAAAGCCAATAATGAGCCATGTCACTTTGTTGATGACTACAATATCCAGGCTCTTATGTTTAAGAGAAAGGCATTTTATTTACAGAAATTAGTTTATGTAGCTCAGGACCAAGTCACTGTAACTCTAGGTGTGACTATTTAGTGCTGGTCTACCTTATGCAGTAAATTACACTCTCATTTCTCAAAGTGTTTATTGTAATCTATTATATTTTCAGAGAACAGTAAGTTTTATTTTACTTCTGCAGAAGCTGACAGTATTATTATATTTGTCTACGCAGTATACTTCTCAATAATGAGCAAACATTTATTTTGTATGCCCAACCATCAGCATTTTTCACAATTAAACCTTCCTTTTCAGTTTCACATGATTGAAGAGTTCTTCGCACCAAATGGATCTAAAAAATTACTATTTTTCTACCAAGATACAGTGACAGTAAGTGTTTATTGCTTGAATTAAAAGTATTTAGACACATTCATTAACGAGGCTTTAATTAAATGCATTCTGTTACAAATCATTGTAACAGTGAATGGGCCACTGCTCTGCTTGAATTCAAAGTTCTAGTTAATGCTGAATTTTAAAATCTAAAGCCATCTGACAGTATGTTTTTCTACAAAGTGTTTCTCTGAAACGCAATTTAAATGAATCAAACAGATGGTCATCTGATTGACTAAAATATCCCCTGATTAGGACTTGTTAAATTTTATATTTGAATATTTAATCAGTTTAAGCAATTGATAAAATTCTAAATGATTGATTTTCAGTTTGTTCACAAATCTGTTATTTGATTCATCAGATCTCAGGATTGCGACATTTAAGTGCAGATATGTCCAGAGGGGTAAATCAGAAAAGGCTGTTCATTACTGATGGTTCCAGTGAGGTAAAGTTCAGTTTATGTTTTCATTATTAAAATTTTATATATATTTTAAATTGTATTTTCATCATCATTAATGCTAAAAGTTTGAAATTTTCACTTATAACATATTTAAAAAGACTTTTCTAAATATATGGAAAACTCACACTGAGGTCTTTCACTTTCTCTTGTGTCCATTTTTCAGGGTTTGATTGGGACTTGCTTATTCTTTCTTAGAACTACTGATAAAAGCATCAGCACAGCTAATGTGTTTCAGGTCAGTACTATTCTGAGAAGTCAATGTTAAAGGAAATACTGTGGCACAGTTTTTTTTTATCAACGACATATGTCAAAATACGAAGATGTCATATCGTCCAGGAAATTCCTTTATTTGGTATCTTGTCAGAGTTAGTATCCCAATTCTTTTAATAGAGCTACTAATAATTTATAAATAGCAGATGATTTTATATAAATGTTAAGTGTCCATACAGCAATATCGTTCAGAGGAATTTATATATAGATTTAGTGCTGTAATTATTATTACATATTTTGGTTTCAATGATCTTGTAAGCATGTATTTTGCCATGTAAAATGTGGAGTGTACCTTTTATAGCCCAGTATCTGGTCAAATAATATAATGATCCAGGATTCCCATCGAGATTCCAAGCTAAGTACGCTGGCTGTACATTCTCCTTCCTTTGACAGAATCCAGTTGCTATTCTGTGCTCCTCTTTATTAAGAAGAAGTGTATAATCTCTATAGGTATAGAACCTCTTCATGCTGAAGTATTCCAAAATTTTTCAGTCTGATGAAAAAGAAATCACTGAATTGGGTTTGTTTCTCCACAGATGTAGCTTGACCTGCTGAATACTCTTGCATTATCTGTTTATACTTCAGATTTTCACAGTAATTTGCTCTGAACCTAGTTGGTCCAGACATCTTATTACTGCTTGCTAAGGCACTCTTGCCCATATTATAGGATTTGGGACATGGGATCCCAAAATGTTTACCATATCTGAGCCCCCAATGTAAACTTGGAATAAGGCTATTCATGACCACACACATATTTCAAAGCAATCTTTCCAGCAGAATGATATGAAATGCTTGAGACGGGGTCCCTGATTTTTTTGAATATCCGACTTATGAATGCTTGCACTTACAAATGTAATCTCATGCATTATTATAATTTTAAAGGCTTGACATGGGACATTTCCTATACTTACAAATGGCAGCTTTACATTGTCTTGCATTGTGTTCTGACATGTGAACAAATTGACTTGAGAATGGACTCCAAAACAGAACCAGTTTGTAATGTGGGAACTGCCTGATCACAATTTCTGTCCCTATTTCCAAATTCTTTGCTTATGAATTATCAAGTACTAAAGAGGAAATTTTTAATTGAACCTTAGAGGAGCATTTTAAGTTTGAAATTTAAAACCAGCAATGTAAGTAAAATTAAAATAATTTGAATAACATTTATTAATTTCTTGTTAACTTGAATGGGAACAATTGGAATTTATTGGTACAGGGCTATATCAGAAACAGTAGTACAAAGCTCACACTTGGCATAGTGAAGTCCTGGCTGGATTTATAGTTGTCTTGGTGTACTCTGCCACAGTTGGGAACTGAAACCTGCCTCCATAAATTGCCTTGTATTAGTTATGATGATGAGATTGAAAAATGAACTCTAATCTCTGTATATTGCTGACTGGAGAATATGTAGGCTGCTTACTATATTTTCTTCATAAGGCAGAGACCAACTTCTGATATATATTGGCTAAAACAGCTTGCCCAGATTTGTTTTCACTATTTACATTATAGAATTTAAAGACACAGAAATAAATTCAACTGCACAATAAATACAGAGTCAATCCATAGAAGGTAATATATCTTTTAGTTAGGAACCGGAGTAGGCTATTGAGCCCACCAAACCTGCTCTGCCATTCAAGACTATGGTTGATCATTTATCTCAAACCTAATTTTCCTGCATTATGTCCCTATTTCTTGATGTTATTCGTCTCTATAAATCGATCAATTTCTGACTTGAACATTCTCAATGATTGAGCTTGCACTGAATTCCAAAGATTCACACCCACTCTGTGAAAAAAAATCCTCCTTGTCTCTGTCTTAAATACCCTACCCATAAGTTCTTCTAACAATGATATTCTGACAAAGCTTGTTCGGGAACAGGACATTTGGCTGCCATGGTGACATTTGCTCCTGGACAGGACTTCAGTTCGGGACATCATTTGTGGATAATGCAAATTTTATTCCAGCTTAGAATGGAGCTTAAATTCTATACAACAGTAACTGCCATTTAAGTCATGGATACTTTCATTTTGCAGCAATGTCTTTAAATTAAGCACACAGAATAACAGTCTGGGCACTTTATGAGGGCTTATCTGTGGATAATACTGCTACTTTCCTGCATTATTGTAATGATTTGACAAGGCTAAATTTGAATAACCCATTTTTATTAGTATTCGGGTCAATGTATTGAGGCGAGTGACCCATCTTCAGAATTCCTCCAGCAATTTCTGTTTTTCTTTCAAATTTTGTAATTAATTTGTCGAAAGAAATTGGAACATGTAATTTTAGTGTATATTTACTAGTTTAACAAATGTTTGTTTATGGATGACTCAATATATATCTTACATACTCTCCAACAAGTTGTTATATCTGAATTCTGTAAACCCATAATCATTAGCTTTTGGTGCACACAGGATTCAGTCTGTTTTTGATAATTGCTGGGAACATAGGGCAGATGGAAGCTCAAGCAAACATTTTTGATTGGATGGAGTTTTTGCAGGGTGGGTCCAAAGTGATTTAAAAGGCAAGTATTTAGAAGCCAGACTTAATTTACCTCACTCATGCTTTTTTTTGATGCCACCTAGTCGTGCTAAATTAAGCATGAAAGTGTTCATTTAAATCTATATTTGAGCATCATGTAAGCCAAAAGTCAACAAATATTAGTCTAAGACTAAGTTTGACGTTAATAAGAACAGATGTGGAAGCCCATGCTGGGTAAATTGTGAGAGTAGTGAGAAAATGGACTCTGTTATGGAATAGAGATTGCAGTAAGAACTCAGACTTTAAAAAATCCCAGAAAAAAAGCACTGCCCAAAAATAAATACTTTTTAATTTCACATCCTATTATAGTTACATTAGAATTAGAATCAAAAATTGGACTGCTTTCTTTTCGATTTTGCCTTTGTTTACAACAATTCTTCTATTGAATCAATAAACATGCATAGCAAAATCTATTTAGAATGTTAATACTCAAAACCAGTTTTATTGTTTTATTTATTTTGAAGGAAAAATCAAATCTAAGCAGAGTGCTTTGAACTGACATTGACTTGACAATAAATGAAACAAAAAGAGGAATGAAAGCGCAAAATCTTTAAGCAGAACATTAGTAGGATCTGAGAAAATGATTCTATTATTCAGGAAGGATTCTTATAGGGGTCTGAGTGATGTGAGCTATGGCAAGAAGTTGGTGACAAGCACAGAGAGGCCCAACTTGATGTCAGGAGCAACTCACACCACCTTTTATGCTTTTTACAAAAGATGTGGCAAGATTCACACTTGGCAACAACGAGTTGTCAGTTTTTGGTAATCGTTGCTGGTTAAACACCTTATTAACAGCCCAACCTGCCTCATTAATATTCAGTCTCCTCTTTTATCAAACTTACCAACTGTTGTTCAGCTTATAATTTATTCTGAACCACCACTCCATGTTGGACACTGGACTCCAACATCCTGAGCACACTCCATGGGCACTGGTCATATGCATTTCATGACCATGAACATTGGCATCCAATATGTGCCAAGCTCTGGATATTTCTGCCCTTCAATGATGCACCTCAGGCTGCAGCAGCAATTATCATTGTAATGATGCAGCAAGGGTCTTGTGCACTCAGGGACACACACGCAACTCCTGGACCAGAATACATCTCTGGACACTTTGTTTATTGTCATATTACTCACTCATTCTCAGCCCATCTGGATCCTCTCAGCATCCCAGCATTGCGTTGCATTGTCTTACCTTGCCTTTTGATGCTTTGTCCCCTTAGCTAGAGATATGAAGCTTATATTACTTCTGTCTTATCTTGCTGTTTGGTGCAGATATAAAGCCAGAAAGTACATTACAGCTGCCAGCAGACCTCAGACAAGTCAGGGACAATAGTTTTCTCTCAGGAATTGTGGCACAGTAAGTCAAGGGTTTGTTTGGGATGGTCAGAGTCAGGCACATCCACTCATAAAGGATGGGCAGACCAACCCGTCTTGACATTTTTTGCTTTGTCATAGGCTCTTTCCATGCTGGAATGAGAAAGCGACAGGTATTGTGAAAGCTGAAAATTGGTGGCACATTTATTACTTTGGTGCAGGTGGAAAGGTGACACAAGAGAGAGAGTAGGCAGTGCAGAAGGCATGCTGGGTCTATCTGCCATGTTCAGAGGAAATGTCAGCCACAATGTAGGGCAGCCCTGGAATGACAGTGCTTGTCTGGTGCTCTATGGGCCTGATTTGGTGGATACCCACTGAATGTAAAATTGTTCTGGAAATGGCACATGATACAATTGGGCAAAGATCAGATGTGAGAAATATAATAGAGGTGTGGTAGATCATCAATGAGATGAGTTTGGTAAGATACAGTTAGAGAACCTGCTGGGCCTCATGGCAACAAACTTTTGAAAAACTTGACACAACTCAGACTTAGCTAAAAAGAAATATGATTCAGGCCTCAGAGGTTAATACTGCAACCCCTGGAGAGATCAGTTTGTGGTGGAGATCATTTGAGTTAGTGGCCAAATTGCTGACTATAAGAGAATTCTCCTGGAATGATATATGCAAAGGTACTATAGCTTTCTTGATCTTTCAGACATCCCCATTTCAAAATGATAAATATGAAGGTCTATCAATTTGTCAAAGAAGAGATTGTTTCATGTGTTGGTCTCTTTTTATTAACCTTTTTGACAATTGTCTTTACAGCTGAGTTAGTTCAATCAAAGGTGCCACTATTTATGAAAGGTGGTAAGGACAAGCCAGAGAACTATAGACCCATGAGCTTGACATCAGTGGTGGGCAAATTGTTGAAGGGAATCCTGAGGGACAGGATGTATGTGTATTTGGAAAGGCAAGGACTGATTAGGGATAGTCAACATGGCTTTGTGCGTGGGAAATCATGTCTCACAAACTTGATTGAGCTTTATGGGTAAGTAACAAAGAGGATAGATGAGGGCAGAGTGGTTGATGCGATCTATATGGACTTCAGTAAGGTGTTCGACAAGGTTCCCCATGGGAGACTGTTTCACAAGGTTAGATCTCATGGAATACAGGGAGAATTAGCCATTTGGATACAGAACTGGCTCAAAGGTAGAAAACAGAGGGTGGTGATGGAGAGTTGTTTTTCAGACTGGAATGAGAGGAATGAATAGGATAAATAGACATAGTCTTTTCCCTGGGGTGGAGGAGTCCTGAACTAGAGGGCATAGGTTTAGGGTGACAGGGGAAAGATATAAAAGAGATCTAAGGGGCAACATTTTCATACAGAAGGTGATATGTGTATGGAATGAGCTGCTAGAGGAAATGGCGGAGGCTGGTAAAATTGCAACATTTAAAAGGCACTTGGATGGGTATATGATTGGGAAGAGTGTAGAGGGATATAAGCCAGCTGCTGGCTGGTGGGATGAGATTGGGTTGGGATATCTGGTCAGCATGGACGAGTTGGACTGAAGGATCTGTTTCCATGCTGTACATCTCTATGACTCTATGATTCTAATTAATGTGGTAATGCTTGTAAAGGTTCTTGTTAGATAGTCTCTGTTAAAATTTCAGATTGTCTTCAATTTATGATATTAGCATTTATACAAATGGTTCACTCTTCAATTTTGTCGAGGTTTGTAGTACTATTTGTTCATACGTAAAAACTTTTTTTCTGCTTAGGAAGTAAATTTTGGCATGCTCAATTGCCCTGATGGGAATCTACTTCAAGGGCTGGAGAGACTCTTGGCCAGTATAATGGTACCAGCACTGCGATCTCAAGAGGTAATCTTTCCCAAGCAAATTCCATTGCAACATTGGTCACATTTGTTTTTCTGGAATGATCCCAATGTAACATCTTGTTCATCTTTCTCTTTGCAAGGAATAAAAAAATGATGCAGATTGATAATCATGTTTTATGAAATGTATTAAGATGTAAGCAAAGGTAAAGACTCTGTAGTCCTAATGGACTGTAGAGCAACTCCTTCATTAAAGAGAGAGAGAGAGACACACAACTGGAGATGGTTTAACCTGATGGTCACCACACCCCAGTTGAGGGGAGAGGTTGAGAAAGAGAATCCTTCATGTTAATCACAGTCAATGTAGAAATTGAACCCACACTATTAGTATCACTCTGAATCACAAACCAGCCATCCTGTCAACTGAGCTAACAAGCTTCCTAACCTGTAAGTTGAAGCATATGAAATAAATACAAGCATATGGGCTAGGAGCAGGTTTAGGCATTTTTTTCCCTGTCCACTGTTTAATAAAATCATGGTCTGATTGTAACCTCAAATCCACATTTCTGCCAAGATCTCATAACCTTTCACCCCATGCTTACCAAGAATTTAGCAACCTCTGTCTTAAGTCTTATTCAAACTCTGCTTCCACTGCTTTTTCAAGAAGCATATTTCAAAGTCTCATGGACCTCTGAGAGAAAAATAAAAATCTCCTTATCTCTGTCTTAAATGGGTGGCAACTTATTTTTAAACTGTGACCCGAATCCCAGATTCTTCCACATGAGAGGACATATTTTCCACATTTATCCTGTCAACTTCTAAGCTACACTGGATACAAGCCTAGCTTGTCCAATCTTCCTTCATGAAACAATACCCCATTCCAGGTATAAGTCTAGTTAACCTTCTTTAAGTACCTCCAGCACAATAACATTCCTGATCAAATAACAAAGCCAGTGCTGTAGAGATCACTCCAGATGGAGTCACATCAATACTCTGCATAACTGAATTATATTCTTTTGTTCAATTTTTTTTGCACTAAAGTTAACATTCTACTAGCTTTCCTAATTACTTGTTTTATCTGCAATTAATTCTTTTATGATTCATACATGAAGACATCCAGATTCTGCTATATCTTAGGTCTCTGTAAAACTGCTTCCTTTTCATTTTCCTGCCAAATGAACGATTTCTGGATTTCTCACGTTATTCTCAATTTGCCAGATCTTTGCCCATTAATTTACGTAATCGAAATGCTGTTGTAGACTCCTTGTGTCCTCTACATAACTTACTTTTCCATGTATCTTTGTGTCAATAGCAATGTTCCCTCTGAGGTTCCAAGGTTCCATGCACAGCCATTGACATTGGTGCACTATTCATGGCATTGACTTCTGGTTCCGGGATTGCTGCTGTGCATGGACCATGGAAGCCTGTGCTGCTTCAAAGATAATTAGAGGTAACACTGGTCATTAGCAAATCTCATCATTCAAGTCATTTAAATAAATTGTAAAATATTGAACCCAAGGACTGATCCCAGTGGTACACTACTTCTGATGATCAGAAAAAAAGACCCATGCTCTATGATTCCTGGTGCTCAGCTAATCTTCCGTCCATGCAAATATATTATTGACTACAAAATGAGCCTTTATTTTCTGCTGTAATCTTTAATGTGTCTCCTTCTCAATGGATTCTTGGAAATTTAAGGGTAGTACATTAACATTTCCCCTTTCTCCACAGCACATGATATTTCTTCAAAGAAGTTCAATAAATTGATAAATATGATTTTCCTTTCATAAGACCATGTTGACTCTGCTCATTATGTTAAAATTATCCTTTCTTTGATAATAGCTTCTCCAACATCTTCCCTGTAACAGATGTTGAACGAACTGGCCTGTAGTTTCCTGTTTTCTGGCTTCCTCCCTTATTGATTTTTTTAAAAATTAGGCTCTTCAAGATGGGCATCAGAGGCTAGGCCAGCATATACTGCCAGATCCTAGTTGCCGAGAGGTTGATTAAAAGACAACAACATTGCTGTGTGTCTGGACTTCACATGTAGGTCAAACCAGGTAGGTATGGCAGATTTCCTTCCCTGGAAGTAAAGGAGTTCCATTCACTATTTTCCAATATATCACCTTCCCTGAACTGAGCAAAATTTTGGAAAATTAGAACCAATACATCAGCTATCTCACTAGCCATTACTTTTAAGATGTTGGAATGAAGTCCATCAGGACCCAGGGATTGCGTCTCCCACAATTTCCTCCACCATTTCCCTGGAGAATATAACTTTCTTTAGTTCTTGTTCTTTCCTTCTATTTCCTGACTCATAGCTATATCAGTTTATAAGGCAAAACCATCAACAACCACAAATTACTCCTGAATAAATTGATGCAGTAATTACATCAATCTTTCAATTTAGCAATTTGTGTTATATCACATTGAGTTCTGCTGTGACCACAGAAAATGGACCACAAACTAAGTGAAATCCTCCTAAACTAATATTTATGTATTATTTTGTATGTCCTGTGCTAAAATAATGGACAAAAGTTTGTTCTACAGAGGAATTGGAAGGTTAACTGTTTGCATTGCTTACAATGTTGAGTATTCAGGAACCATGGGCAGAATCTTCCCAGCCCCTGAATAATATGGGTCATGATGATAAATTTGAGAAATTTTGGTCAGACATCCATCAAGGAGTGGTTATCTGATGACTCAAACTCACTGCTTGCTTCTCAAGATACTTATCATGGATGCCAGTCACTAACATCTTGGGGCACACTCCATGGGCAACTCATGGACCCTACTTCCATTCAAATTGACATCTGACACATACTAGTTTCACTGCAGCATAGTGGCATATCTCCAATCCATTTATAGTTTGGTTCTAAACTTCAATGCTGCACATTAGAATCCACAATATCGATCACTGGAATGCTGCTTCAAGGATATATTGCACCCAGGGACAGGCACGCAACTCGAGGGTTGGACTAGGCTGCATCTCACTTGCTTTCTTAGTGCTCGTGTATTTTGTACCTACTTTGGTGCTCACAGCATCCCTGCTTTGTTTTTCCTTTGGCAATTTTCCCTCTCAGCCACGTTATACAAGCTCACAGTAATTAAGTCTTATCATGCAGATACAAAATCAGGCAGTTTTTCATGTCTATCAGCAAGTATCAGTCAAGTTGTGGACAAACACATAGATTCCACTTCTGAGTGATGGGAGGTTACTCAAAGGCAATTGCAGGTTGAAGCCAGCTATAAGTATAGCATTGCACATGAGCAGTGCATGCACTGTCCAATTGTGTGATTGCAACTGCTGCTCACAAACAATCTTGACCATGTCATTGGTCTTTGCAGATTTTTTAAAGTATCATTCACAGTATGTGGGTGTGGCTGCCTGGCCAGCATTTATTGCCGAACCCTACTTATCCTTAAGAAGGTGGTGGTGAGCTGCCTTCTTGAACCGCTACAGTCCATCTGCTGTGGGTTGACACACAGTGTCATTTGGGACAGAATTCCAGGATTTGACCCAGCAACATGGAAGGAACAGCAATATATTTACACGTCAGGATGGTGTGTGCCTTGGAGGGTGGTGTTTCCAACTATCTGCTGCCCTTCTAGGTGGAGGTGGTTCTGGGTTTAGAAGGTGCTATTTGAGGATCTTGGTGAATTTCTGCAAACAATCTACTTTGTAATTTCATGTTGGAGGGAAATTCATTGACACCACTGAGCACAGATGTTTCTCAGGGCAGAATCCTGCAACTATATACTTTTGATGCTGAGATGATACATCCTTTATCAGCAATATTTATCTTCATTTGTACCAGAAATGACTCTAACCACTTGAGAGTTTTCCCATTGCTGCTCATTAACTTCATAGTATGTGTGGTGCAGTGGTAGTACATTAGCTGTGTACTTTGTGATCCGCAGATATGTCTTTTAAAGTTACCTGGTATTACTTATTCATCAAAGAGATGTTGCGTCAACTGATGGTATTACCTTCTGTTGCCTTGGCTCTAAGCTCTAGAATTATCTGCTGTTGCATCTCTACCTCAGTTTCCTCTTTTAAGTCACTCCTTAAAACTTCCCTCTTTGACCAAACTATGATTATCCAACCTAATCTTTCATTATGTGGCTCAGTGTCATATTTTGTTTTAAAATGTTCCTGATAGAAACCTTGGTTCTCTTATGTTCAAGATGTTACTAAATATAACTTGCTGTTTTAAGGCCTTGCTGAATCCAGGGAGTTTGGTCTTCTTCTACATCACCACAATGGATTATTGGATCCTTACTCTAGTTTTCTTTGATTGTTGATTTTTTGTTGTACCCTTTTTATATTTTATAGAAACTAACGAGTCATTATGTCTCATGCTGGTAATTTGATTCATGTGCATGATCACTTTGGTTAGGTTTTTATCAGTGAACTGAATAATAGATTTTATAGTAAACATTATTGGCATTGCAAATATATAAGAGCACACCAGGAAATTTTATTGTAGCCAAAAACTACCCCTTTAATGCTACAATTTCTAGCCAATATTTAAATGAATTATTAATATGTTATTTTTTGTTGTTATTTTCCCACCAATGAGCAGAATTGGGGATCTATTAAAGATGGACTAAAGAGTGCCCAGATTCAGGAGTTCCTTGAGTCCTTATACAAATTTATTGGCAATTTGTCCTCTGCCAGGAAAAATATGGAGCGTCAAATAATTCTTGAAGAAGCAACCACAGGATATAATTTTGACAATTTGCATGGCCCTGCAGACTATTTGAATGCAGGTATCAAATATGTTTTATTTAATACTGCTCTTATTTTCTATTTCATGTTCTACAGTCAGTTATATTTTTAAAAAATAATTTTAAGAGTTTAATGTAATATGAAAGCATACTTGTGCTTTCTTTTTGGTATTTTTGTTCAGCAAGTGATTTGATTTATTAGGGAAGATTAATATTTTAACTGTCAAGTTTTCCTGAAGGTTCAGATCTCAAGAGTTTTAAGTTATTGATGCAGTAGATCTTCATTAAAAAATCAAATTTATTTTGTCTTTATAAAATGGATACTGCATTATTTAGTGATTCCATAATTTTGAAAACACCTAGAGCATAGAACATAGAACATAACAGCACGGTACAGGCCGTTTGGCCCTTGATGTTGCGCCAACCTGTGGAACAATCTGAAGCCCATCTAACCTACAGTATTCCATTCTTGTCCATATGCCTATCAAATGACCATTTAAATGCCCTTAAAGTTGGAAAATCCACTACTGTTGTAGGCAGTGCGTTCCACGTCCCTACTACTCTCTGAGTAAAGAAACTACCTGTGACATCTGTCCTATATCTATCACTCCTCAATTTAAAGTTATGTTCCCTCGTGCTAGCCATCATCATCCAAGGAAAAAGGCTCTCATAGTCCAACCCATCTAACCCTCTGATTTTCTTATATGTCTCAATTAAGTCATCTCTCAACCTTCTTCTCTCTAACCAGAACAGCCTCATGTCCCTAAGCCTTTCCTCATAAGACCTTCCCTCCATACCAGACAACATCCGAGAAAATTTCCTCTGAACCCTTTTCAAAGCTTCCATATCCTTCCTATAATGCGGTGACGAGAACTGTAGGCTATATTCCAAATGTGGCTGCTCCAGAGTTTTGTACTGCTGTAGCATGATCTCATGATTCTGAAACTCAATCCCTCTACCAATAAAAGCTAACACACTGTATGCCTTCTTAACAACCCTATCAACCCCTGGGTGGCAACTTTGAGGGATCTATGTACTTGGACAGTGAGATCTCTCTGCTCATTGACACTACCAAGAAGCTTACCGTTAGCCCAGTACTTTGTACTCCTGTTGCTCCTTCCAAAGTGAATCACTTCACATTTTTCTGCATTAAATTCCATTTGCTACCTGTCAGCCCAGCTCTGCAGCTTATCTATGTCTCTCTGTAAACTACAATATCCTTTGTCACTGTCCACAACTCTACCAACCTCAGTGTCATCCACAAATTTGCTAACCCCCATCCTTCTATGCCCTCATTCAGGTCATTTATAAAAATAACAAACTATAGTGCACCCAAAACAGATCCTGCAATACTCCACTAGTAACTGAACTCCAGGATGAATGTTTACCACCAACCACTTCCCTGTCTTCTTTCAGCTAATTTCTGATCCAAACCACTAATTTGCCCTCAATCCCAAGCCTCGCATTTTGTGCAATAACCTACCGTGAGGAACCTTATCAAATGCCTTATACTCCACACCAACTGCTTTACCCTCATCCACCTGTTTGGTCACCTTCTCAAAGAACTCAATAAGGTTTATGAGACACGACCTACCCTTCACAAAACCATGTTGACTATCCCTAATCAACTTATTCCTTTCTGGGTGATTATAAATCCTTTCTCTTATAACCATTTCCAATACTTTACCCACAACCGAAGTAAAGCTCGTAGGACTATAATTTCCAGCATTGTCTCTACTCCCCTTCTTGAACAAGGAAACAACATTTTCTATCCTCCAGTTTTCTGGCACTATTCCTGTAGATAATGACGACATAAAGATCAAAACCAAAGGCTTGGCAATCTCCTCCCTGGCTTCCCAGAGAATCCTAGAATAAATCCCATCTGGCCCAGGAGACATTTCTATTTTCATACTCTCCAGAATTGCTAACACCTCCTCCTTATGCACCTCAATCTCACTTAGACTAGTGGCCTGAATCTCAATACTCTCCTCGGCCACATTGTCTTTTTCTAGTGTGAATACTGACAAAAAGTATTAATTTAGCGCTTCCCTTATCTCTTCTGACTCCACGCATAACTTCCCATTAGTATGCTTGATTGGCCCTAATCTTACTCTCGTCATTCTTTTATGCCTGATATACCTTCAGAAAGCCTTAGGGTTTTCCTTCATCCTATCCGCCAACGACTTCTAATGTCCCCTCGGGGCTGTTCTTAGCTCTCTCTTTAGGTCTTTCCTGGCTAACTTGTAACTTTCAAGCACCCTAACTGAGCCATCACATCTCATCCTAACGTAAGTCTTCTTTTTCCTCTTAACAAGAGATTCAACTTCCTTAGTAAACCACGGCTCCTGCGCTCAACAACTTCCTCCCTGCCTGACAGGTACATACTTAGCAAGGACCTGCAGTAGCTGGTCCTTGAATAAGCTCCAAATTTTAACTGTGCACAACCCCTGCAGTTTCCTTCCCCATCCTATGCATTCTAAATCTTGTGTAATTGCATCATAATTGCCTTTACCCCAGCTACAACTTTTGCTCTGCGGTATATAACTATCCTTTTCCATCACTAAAGTAAACGTAACTATCACCAAAGTGCTCACCTACCTCCAAATGTAACACCTAGCCGGATTCATTACCCATTACCAAGTCTAACATGGCCTCGCCCCTTGTTGGCCTGTCTAGATACTATGTCAGAAACCATCCTGCACACATTGGACAAAAACTGATCCATCTAAAGTATTTGAACTATCGTATTCCCGTCAATATTTAGAAAGTTAAGCCCCCATTAACAACTACCCTATCATTCTCGCTCCTATCGAGGCTCATCTTTGCTATCCTATCCTCCACATCTCTGGAATTATTTGGAGGCCAGTAGAAAACACTGAACAGAGTAACCTTTCCTTTGCTGTTTCTAATCTCAGCCCATACTACCTCAGTAGACAAGTCCGCAAACGTCCTTTCTGCTACCGTAATACTGTCCTTGACTAACAGAGCCACACCACCTCCTCTTTTACCATTTTTTTCTGTTCTTACTGAAACATCTAAATCCTGGAATCTGCAATAACCATTCCTGTCTGTGCTCTACCCATGTCTCTGAAGTGGCCACAACATCGAAATCCCAGGTACCAACCCATGCTGCAAGTTCACCCACCTTATTCCGGATGCTCCTAGCATTGAAGTAGACACCCTTCAAACCAACTTCTTGTTTGCCGGTGTCTTTTTGCGATCTGAAATCTTAATTCTGACTTCACTACTCTCAACCTCTCGTATACTTGGACTACAATTTTGGTTCCCATCCTCCTGCTGAATTAGTTTAAACCAAAGAGCATTAGCAAATTTCATTCCCCGCCCCTCAAGATATTGATACCTCTCTGACTCTGTGGTTCAGGTGAACACCATCCTGTTTGCAGAGGTCCCATCTACCCTAGAAAGAGCCCCAATTAACCAGGAATCCAAAACCCTCCCTTCTGCACCATCCCTAGTTAATGCTATTTTAGAGGCATAGAAATGTACAGCATGGAAACAGACCCTTCGTCCATGTCGACCAGATATTAGAATTGCACAGAAAATGACTTTTAGGCACAGAAAATGCCATTATTAAGCTTGAAAAATTTATGGACCACATTCCAGGTTGGCATCTGTCAGTGAGTGGTTTGAGATTGGGTTGGAAGGAGGGTAGCTAACTTACATGCAACCAGTGAATGCCTCAGATATTTCAGATGATAAGATTTAATTGTGATACTCGGAAGCTAGTTAAATGTAATAAATCCAACAGGTATGTGAAGTAAAAAGTTATTTGTGTATAAAGCAGAGTGAACTGGGAGGGGTGTTAGGGAGTGGATAGGTTATTGTCTGTGGATAGTTGAAATAAAACCCTAAGCAGAAAGTATATTCTAGACTCTAACGTATTCAATTTCTAGAACATAGTAGAAAGTTAGAATTAATAGAAATTCCACAAAATCTGCTGCCAACACATGATTGTGGAATGGAGGAAAATGCTGTCCATGTGGATCCAATATGCAAGAGGACTTAACAATACAGTCTAATTCCTTTTGTATGTAACTAATTGACATACATGTTGTCTATAATATTTTTATCTGATGGCATATATATCAGAATTAGAATTTTTAGAATTAACTTTATGGTCTCATGTACTCAATTGAGTACAGTGAAAAATATACAAGTCGCCGCTTATGCTGCCATCTTAGGTTCAAAGGTTCCTATGTACAGCTTTTTCAGTTGCAGTTTATGGCAAAATGGATAAGTAAAGACATCCAGATTTTTCAGATTTTAGGGATAAATTATAAAATGCAGAATAAAAGTTCAGGACAATGTCTTCCAATCCAGTCCATGCTGGCACCTAGCCTCCAGTCTGCAACTGGCCTTGACTCCAGATTGAGCCTGACTCTAACGAGGCTGGGAGATCGTTCTGGAATCACCTTGAGACCAGACATCCACACTGGCTTCATACCTGGTCAAGAGACCAAAGACCACCACACTGAACTGTTGGGAAATCGCCATGCCAGGCCAAGACAATGCCATGCTGGGCTGACCGATGGCCATGTTAGGCCAAGAGGATGGCTGGTTGGGTCTGTGCTGAGGACAGAAGTTCCGAGGCCAGGATTTCCAAGACCATGAGGACTGAGGCTGGGAGGTTGGAGATATTATAATTTAAAGGCATATAAACAGTGTGCGATCTGCCCATTAACTGAGAGTTGCCATGTGATCATGCATTCTGGAGGAAATATTTCACTGATTCAATTATTTCTTGAGCCATCCCCTGAAACCCCCCATCACCCAGTGCAAAAATTTTGTGTGAGTCCATTTCGATGTCAGAATTCTCATTTTGTTCCATGCACCAATCTCTGGTGCATACAGTGTATGGAGTTCAGCACTGTCTCCTTGGTGCACATTCCTGATGAAGGGCTTATGCCCGAAACGTCGATTCTCCTGCTCCTCAAATGCTGCCTAAGCAGCTGCACTTTTCCAGCACCACTCTCTTGACTCCTTGGTGCACAGTCATCGTCCAGCAAAGAGCTAAACTTTAGATGTGGAAGGGTGAGGTAAAACAGTTAAGAAATAAATCTATAAATAATTGTATAACTTATCTGTTTACATTTACTTTTTGGGAGGTATTTGACTTTCATGAGAAGTAACTCCCTTTGAATTGACTTTAGCTAAGCAGGACAATTGGGTGATTAGTAGGTTAGAGCTACAGCATGTTAATAGGCTGAGTGCACTGAAATTGAAGTGTTAAAATTAATTTTCTGTCCTGCATATGGATTTGAAATAACATCAGCTTTCTTGTAACCCAATTAATGCATAGGAGCCCTGACTGATCCCTTGTGTTGAAGCAATGTGGAGTGATTCCACCTATTTCCTGCTGACCTCAGTCCTCAATCACCCACCCATTGACTTTCTGAATCACTCCTTCCTCCAGTTCAGGATCATCACCTCTGAATCCTGGTTATCTGAGAGTAGAGCTTAGAGTTTCTGAGGTCTGCATGGTCCATGAAAGCAGATACTTCTACAATATGGTCCTAAACAGGGTTTCATCTCCAGTGCTATTTCATGCAAATAGGAGACAGTAAATCATGATTTAATTTTTTGAAATCTACATAAAAGATCTAGGCTAGGTCAAAAAAATTGAAAGGCAACCATGTGTCTGTGTTGTAATCAAAGTTTATTCTTCAAAGATGTGAACTATGACATAGGTTGGACAAGAAGAGCAGATTTCCATCATTCGTTTGTTAAGTGCTGTGTGTGCCAGGACACCTGCAGCCAATATTTGGGTTGATGTTTAATTTGCTGAAACAAGTATCATCTGACCATAGGAGAAATCAAATTAATCATTGGAATGACAGGTCTGTTAACTCTCGCACTCTGACCACTTGTTGGCCACAGTCCCCATCTGGAACTACCTTTTAACCTATGCTTTCATGATGCTTGTAGGACTCTGATTATAATTTTAAGGGACACATGAACAAGACATTTACTATATACACTAGGCCCATTGTGTACTGGCATTGAGCAGCAGTCACATGTGCTTCTTATAGATTGGTACTGTTGTGTAGTTCAAAGGAGAAATCCCTCTTGGTTCCATAAAGACACTCATCCAGAGTCACCCTTCCTGGTCTTCTTACCCACAAACGCATAGCCTCTCATAGAATCCCTAGAGTGTGGAAGTAGGCTATTTGGCCGATTGAATCCACACTGACCCTCTGAAGAACATCACACCCAGACCCACACTGACCCTTTTACTGTGCATTTCCCATGGCTAATCCACCTAACCTGCACATCCCTGAACACTACATGGCATAGCATGGCCAATTCAGCTAAACTGCATAGCCTTGAACACACAGACACGGGGAGAATGTGGAAACTCCATGCAGAATGTCATCCAAGGCTGGAATCGAACCCAGGTCCCTGTTCTGTGAGGCAGCAGTGCTAACCACTGAGCCGCCGTGCTGCCCTATTTCATGACTTCCCTGCACCTATGGTGGCTCAGTGGTTAGCACTGCTGCCTCATAGCACCAGGGTCCCAGGTTCGATTCCAGTCTGGGGCAACTGTCTGTGTGGAGTTTGCACATTCTCCCTGTGTCTGCATGGGTTTCCTCCCACAATCCAAAGATGTGCAGGTCAGGTGAATTGGCTGTGCTAAAGTGCCCCATAGTGTTAGGTACATTAATCAGAGGGAAGTGAGTCTTGTTTGGTTACTCTTTGGAAGGTCGGTGTGGACTGATTGGGCTGAAGGGCCTATTTCCACAGTGTAGGGAATCTAATCTAATCTATTGTTGGCATCCCTGAAAACTAGAATTCCTTTGATCCAAATTCTTGACCTGCCTCAGGATGTCCTTTTGCTATTCAGAGCTTATCAGTGAGATTCAACTCAAACCCGGTCCTCAAATTTGCTTACATGCTCGCAAGAGAAAAAAATCTACCCCTTTCAATCTTCACACAGGACGATGAAGGGGTTTGCTGGTTCATGCTGACATATCTTGGAAGCAACATAAGGCTTTAGTGCTTTTAGAGATTTAATGGGGTCAAATTCATTAGTGTGGGATCATGATTAGGGATTACTCTCTGCCTGATTGGTCATGAAAACTTGCTTGCGTGTTGCTTGTTTATTTCTGTGGTTGTGCCATGCAGTCCAGTACAATGGCTGTGCACCTCAATAGGCAGCCAGTGCCCATCTAATTAAAGCAGGCTTGCATTACTTAAAGCTAGACTTAAACGTGAGGTGTATTCTGACAAGAGCAAGGGCTGAAAGTGTTTGGCCAGCATTGCAAAATCATATGGAGGGACGTGAAATTGGCTCAGTAGGCAAGAGAGATTGCCTCCATATGTGTGGATGCTTTGCTGGAGTTGCTTGTTTTGCAGGTGGGCAGGAGAGTGCCAGGGACGTCTCTGGACTGCTACTCAGCAGGCAGGTAGAAGCAGGTGAGATCAAAAGTAGCAATTCATGCATCTAATCAATGTTACATTCTAACTGATGTCATGATCTTCCTAATCTGCATGCATCCAACACATATATGCAGTACCTGCATTTTCACCCTCAAGAACAGGACAATCATCATGGGCCATACTGACCAGTAATCAGGAAACAATGCTTTGGCCATAGTTCAATGTTACTGACTCCTTTAACATATGACCCACTGAGTCGATGGATCCACATTTTGCAACTAAGGCATTGGTCAACTTAAATGGGTTAGAGTTTGTTAATGTCAACTGATTAGCTTTTGGTATAAATGTAAAGAAAAGGGATTTAACCTTCACATTTTTGTCAGGATAAATGGAGTATTGAGAGATTTAGTTTTTGGGTAAATTGTTAAATTTATATTAAAATTTCTTTTTACATTTAATGTCTGTTATTATTAAAATATTTTTAAAATGTTTAAGTTTTTAAAAGTTTTACAAGTATTCTTGTAGTTTTGTGGAATATCACGGCATCTGTGATAAATCAATTTTATGTCTGTTCTGTGGAAGGTAAAATGAAGCTCTATAGGCAGATTGTTAATCCTAATGCGGGAACATTTGCTTTTGTGCTTTATATAGTCTCTAATGTATTGAAAGTTAATAGAACTATTTCAAATTCATAACAGTTGCTGCTCTGTTTTATTTCAAAATTGAATGGAGATTGAATGGAGAAATATTTTTGATAGTAAAATAACTGAAATTGACTTATTTAAACATAAATTGCTTTTAGCTTCTAATACCGAATTAGTGGAGCAACATGAGGGAGTGCTGATGTCGTGGACTAAACAAATTGAGCAAGTCTTGGCTGAAAGTGAGCAAATGAGAAAGGAGGCTGATGATATTGGTCCCGCTGCAGAACTGGATCACTGGAAGACTAGAATGGCAAAATTTAATAGGTATATTTTAATATAGTTTCAGTTTATTGTGGCAGCCAGTTAATTATTACTAACTGTTTTAACTTGCACTAAGTGCAGACAAGAATCAATCATTACAGATCCATGAAGGATTGCCCAAGCAGCAAAGGATGCTCTTCCTCCCTTGCAGGGACCTGACTTCTGACCTGGCTCACATTGTTCTGAGGGCAGTGACTATCACTGTGTCCTCTTGCTGACTGCAGTTTCAGCAATGGACACCATATCACTCCTGGTGGTACTGCTGCCGGCCCTAATTGGCCAGCAGCTTGAAGGTAGGCTGCTGCCTTTTAAAGGTAACACCATGAGTATAAAACCTGACCAGGGCTTCTCTAAACAGCCGAGACATTGTTGTCCCTGGCTTTCCAGCTATCATTTGGAACCTTGCTAACTGATAAAATTTTGCCTGTATCATGCATAAGGCTTAAAGCCAAAGTTTTTACGTTTCTGCGAGTATACTGTCCGCAATTTTACAGGACTGTTGAACATTCTTTATTTGCAATAGGTGCAGTAGGATTTGCCTCTTCCTTTTTGGATTTTTTTTTCTACTTTTTGTCAAACGGTCAACTTCCTAAAAAGAGTTGTACCATTTTTTGAGAAAAATGGAACTGTTTAAGTTCAGCAATAACCTTTCAATAGCTGCTGGTAATTGGGATCCTCTCTAAGTGCCAAGAGCACAGAGGATATTTAAAAGAGTTGCCTTTTCATTATTGTGCGACATTGACTTTGTGCAGTAGTTGTGCTAGAATTGCATTGCTTTACCTTTATGGTTGTAACCTTCCTGAGACCCAGAAATTTCATCTTCAAAATATAACTGTCTTGGCTATGTTGTGCTGCTCGATGGATATCCTATGTTCCCAACTCATCCATGCTCATGTACCCAACTAAAACAAAGTCTCTATTATCATTGGCAGTTTGTTATAAACTACATCCTATAATTGAAAATCAATTTAAATGTCTGTTCAGAGAACGAATGTTTACAATTGGAGATTTAAAAATCTTTTATAAGAATTCTGGGCGGCACGGTGGCTCAGTGGTTAGCACTGCTGCCTCACAGCACTCAGGGACCTGGGTTCAATTCCAGCCTCGGGTGACTGACTGTGTGGAGTTTGCACATTCTCCCCGTGTCTCCGGTTCCACCCACAGTCCAAAGATGTGCAGGGCCATGCTAAATTGTCTATAGTGTTAGATGCATTAGTCAAAGGGAAATGGGTCTGGGTGGGTTACTCCTCGGAGGGTCGCTGTGGACTGGTTGGGCCAAAGGACCTGTTTCCACAATGTAGGGAATCTAATCTAATCCACTGACTGTACTCTCAAAAAGATAACCACAAAGACACTCCCTCTGCAGTCCTCATATTCGGGAAGTCACAGAGTTTAATGAATAAGACATACAGAATAATGGTGGAAAAAAAATTAAAAGCTCTTTATTTGAATCCATGAAGTGTTCATAATAAGACAGATACAATTGGCACAATTAGGTATATGATTCAAATCTAACAATTGTTACGGAGACATGTTAACAAGGTGGTCAATCATGGGAAATTAAAATTTCAGGGCTCAAATATTGAAGAGGAAAGCAATTTTAAATTAAGGAGGAGGAGCCCTGACACTAAAGGATGACTTAAGGACAGTAATAAGAAAGGACCTTGGCTCGGGGATCAGAAAGTAGAATCATTATGGGTGAATATTAAGAATAAGCATGGTCAGAAAACACTGAATGAAGTAGTTTTCAGCACTCCTTAGTAGTGTTGTAGTACTGAACAGAACATGAAGCAAGAAATGTGGAAAAAAAATGGATCTTGTGAGAAAAGTAATATATTAATTACAGGAATTTTAATCCTTAGACAACCATGATAAATCAGCAAAGGTACTTTAGAATATGCATTTGTACAATGTTTCCTGACAGTTTCTTGGAATAATTCTGTGTTGGTGCAGAATTGGTAGGTTGAAAGGCGTATTCCTGTGCTGTACTGTTCTTTGTTTTTAGTTAATATGCTGTGAATTGACCTTGAAATAAAGTTATTTTAGATATTGTTCTGCAATAAATCAGTTAACAAGTAATCTCATTGCAAAAGATCCACTGAGAAAAGGGTTCAAAGCATTCCTTATTATGTTTGAAAATTACAAAATTGAGTCTGAAGCTTTCTTAAAGTCTATTACTTGGCAAGGAGGGGAGCCATAGCTAAGTTTGATTGCATAAATAGATTAAAAGGTACTGCAGTAAATATACAGTGGGAAACATTCATTTAAAAGAATCAAGATGTTCAACGGAAATACCTTTTAATAACAAAAACAAAAATTCAAGAAAAATCCATTTGTGGTTTATTAGAGAAGCTAACAATATCATTAGATTAAAAAATGTGTTTAATGTTGTGAAGTATTGTAATAAGCCTAAGGATTCGAAGAGTTTTAGAAACCCACAAAGGCCAAATATAAAGTTGATGAAAAGAGAATTAAACAGAATATGAGAATAAACTAGCCAAGAGAATAAGGAAAGATTGCAAGAGATTTTAAGTATACTGAGTTAGATGACCAGCCATGATCATATTGAATGGCAAAGCAGGCTTGAAGGGCTGAGTGGCCTACTGCAGATTTTCTTTTCTATTTTTCGAGCAATTACTCTGAAGAATGAGGAAATGGAAGAGAACTAAAACAAATACAATTCCATTTATATTCCATTCTAGAAACCAAGGCCCTAATAAAAAGAATGAGGAATTAAAAGTAATATCAGCAATAAAAACTATTACAGATACTTAAGGGATTGTTGGCTAATAAACATGATCATCTATACTCTAGGGTTCTAGAAAAGATATTTGCAGATGATGGATTCACTGGCTAACAGTTTTCAAATTCCATTGATTCTATAATGGACCCAGCATAATGGAAGTTAGCAGTAAATACTGAAGGGACCATTACATGATAGAGCATAAACGTAAGGAAATGTAGATCAGTGAGCCTTGCACAAGCCACTAGGAAGATGCTGGAATCTATTAATATGGAAGTCTTAACAATATAATTGGAAAATCAGTCTGATCAGAAAGCGTCAACATGATTTTATGGAAGAAATTTTTTTTTAATGAATTTATTGATGAATTAAGAATGTGACTGATATCTTATACATACTACATGGGTGGCAAGGTGGCTCGGTGGTTAGCACTACTGCCTCACAGCGCCAGGACCCGTGTTCAATTCCCACCTCGGGCGACTGTCTGTGTGGAGTTTGCACATTCTCCCTGTGTCTGCATGGGATTCTTCCCACAATCCAAAGATGTGCAGGTTAGGTGAATTGGCCAAGCTAAATTGCCCATAGTATTAGGTGCATTAGTCAGGGGTAAATATAGGGTAGGGGAATGGGTTTGGGGGGATACTCTTTGGAGGGTCGGTATGGACTTGTTGGGCTGAAGATCCTGTTTCCATTCTGTAGGATTCTAATCTTCTTCTAATCTACACTTGGAACTCCAAATGTATTCATTAAGGTACTGCAAAAAAGAGTTAAATGAAGGGCTTTTGTAGTTGGGGGTAATATGAGCATGGTTGGAGACTGGTTAATAGACAAGTAGCAGAAAGTTAGAATGCATGGGCATTCTCAAGGTGGCGGACTGACTACAAAGGTCAGTATTTACAATCTGTATTAGTAACTTGGAATAATGGATATTAGTTTGATAATGCAAAGCTAATTAGGAATTCAAACTGTGAGGAGGGCAGAGGCTGCAAAGAGATGTGGGTAGATTTAATGAGTGTGCAGTAAGATGGCAAATGGAGTATAATGCTGGTGCTTAAGGTTGTTACTTTAGTTGTATGACCAGAAAAGTGGAATATTATAAGGTGTGAAACTTGCAAATGATGTGGTTCAGAAAGATTTGGACAAGAACAAGGAGAACAGAAAGCACGCAGATGTGGCAAACAATTAGGAAGGCAACTGGCATATTGGCCTTCATCACTAGGAACTGGAGTACAAGACTAAGAATGTTTTGGCAATCATACAGGGCTTTGCTGAGGTCACATCTTGAGTACTGTGCACCATTTTGGGATCTGTTTAAGGAATGATTAGTGATGATACAAAGAGGATTTGCTAGATTGTATCCAGGGAAGAGAGGGTTGTTCCATGTTAAGCAGCTGGATTAATTGAGCTACAAAGTTTGGAAGATTGAGAGAGAATCTTATGGAATGATGTCAGACTCTGAAGGGGCTTGACAGGCTGGACTCTGAGGGTTTGTTCTACCTTTGCCTGGGGAGTTGGAATATGGGACACAGTCTAGGATATATTTCTCATTTAGAAATGAGATGAGAAGTTGCTACACTCAGACAGTGGTAAATTCCACATTCTAGAGTGTTGCAGATGCTTCATTGTTGAGAATATTCAAGGCTGAGAGATTATTCATTTTAGAGTATTAATAGATTACGAGAGGGCAGAGTGGAGATGGGGTTGAGGCAGAAGCTCAGTAATATTATTGTACTCAGTTGTATTAGGTATTGGAGCAGGTTTGAAAGGCTGTGTAGTCTATTCTTGCTGCTGTTCTATTATGTTACTTTCAGAGTCCTCTGCAATAGAGTTTGTCTGCAAAGTTGCGGTCATGTCAGTTGTAAAATGAGCTATCAATTCGCCCTGGCCTGGCACGCGTGATTGATGACTCACCACATACTGATCACAACTCTTTGCTTGTCTTTGAGATACATGCTGTGCCAGCATTTGAGGTGCCAACTGCAAGTATGCGATCATGTGAAGGGGCATTTTCTTTATTACTTTGCTATAGCTCTCTTTCTCTTCTTCCTTTGGCTCCTGTGGCTGAGCAGGCAACATTTTCTAGGTATCGGAAAGTTGAAAATCAATATGATTGAGAGAAAGTGGGTGGAGTGGGAAGCAAGAAATCTTTGGTCACAACTTCTGAATTCTATACATCATTCCTAACAGTAGAATCAGTGTGTCGTGGGAGTTAAAGAGCAAAAAAGAGATTCATTCATCCTAAATATTCTCAGATACTCACAAGGCCTATTGCAACTGGCTCAATGGTGTGGAGACCATTGCCTCTGAGGGAAATGTAGATGAGTTTGGACATACTGCTTTGCTCCATTTTGTTGCCTGCCAGCCTGATCTGAAAATGGGAGGGAGAGAAAATTTTCAGTGATTGTGCAGGATTGTGCTTAGGTGATTTCCCTTCTATAAGTTATCAACTGGAGTGGTTGAAAGGCTGACAGCACTGGTCAGCATGTGAGAGTGAGAGGGAATGTACAGACCATCGGATCTGCTCCACTGATCAACCATAGCTGATACATTTCTCAGTCCCATTCTCCTGCCTTCTCCCTGTAATGTTTGATCCCCTTACCAATCAAGAACTTATCTGTCTCTGTCTTAAATACAGTCCACAACCTTTTGTGGCAGTGTGTTCTGCAGATTCACTACCTTCTGGCTGAAGAAATTCTTCCTCATCTCAGTTCTACAGAGTCTGCCCTCAGGTCCTAGTCTCTACCAGCAGAAAGATGTTCTCTACAAAACTCTATCCAGGCCTCTCAGTTTTCTGTAAGTTTCAGTTAGATCTCCCTCATCCTTCTAAATCCATTTAGTACCAACCCAGAGTCCTCAACCATTCCTGATATGATAAGGCCTTCATGCTCAGGATCATTCTTGTAAACCTCCTTTGGGTCCCCTCCAAGGACAGCACATAGATACATGGTAAACCTTCGAGACATGGTCCAAGTATTCCAAATGTGGTGTGGCCAGAGCTTTATACAACCTTAGCAATACATCTCTGGTCTTGTATTCTTGAAATGAATGACTGATTCCTGATGAAGGGCTTATGCCCAAAACATCGACTCTCCTGGTCCTCGGATGCTGCCTGACCTGCTGTGCTTTTCCAGCACCACACTTTTCAACTCTTGAAATGAATGCCAACATTTGTTGAACATTATCTAACATTTGTCTAACACTGCAACTGCCAACTGAATCTGCATGTTAACCTTAAGAGAATCCTGAATAGGACTCCCAAGTGCCTTCTGACTTCAGATTTCTAAAGCTTTTGACAAAGCTGTGCTGACTCAGCCCTATATCACCATGCAATCTCTGTAATCATATCCTTAATAGTGGACTCTAAATTCTTGCCAATGACCGGGGTCAGACTAACTGGCCTAAAATTTCCTGTCTTCTGCCTCCCTCCCTTCTTAAACAGGGGTGTTACATTAACCATTTTCCAATCCTCTGGCATCATCACTGACTCCAGGTTACAATTGTATACATTCTTTCAACCATCCATCCATAACTAATCCCTGAAACTAATCGGATTGTGATCCCAAAATAACAGCTATTTGGACGACTCCCTTACTGAACATATTGAAATACAAATCAGTCTGTTTTCTTTACCAGATTTAATGATGGAGTCATGGAAAATTCCATGTCTTAATGTCACTAGATGCCTATATGGAAATATTCTACTTCCCAAACTATTTTGCTATCTTACAGTTTTGCAACAACATCAAACTGGAACTTTGTGAAATTTCATATATTTGAGTTTGAATCTTCAAATTTTTCTTTCAGTAATTTCATTTTTTTTCTTATTTCAGCCTTCTTGAGCAGATTAAGAGCCCTCATGTGAGAAAAGTGATAGGCATTCTTCAAGTTGCAAAGTCCAGGACATTGAAACATTGGCGAAAACTGGTAATTTTTCACCCTTCATACTGAGTTGGTCAGCATGTATGTTGTACATTTTTAAAAATAACATATTCAGTAAGTATTGAGTATTTATTCTGTAATGTGCTGCTTTTGGACATAAATTCCTTGTAAGCTATGTTTCTCACTTTTCTTAGGACAGCAATATTACTGATGCGGCCAATGAAGCTAAAGATAATGTGAAATATCTGTACACACTGGACAAATTCTTCGGGCCTCTTATGAAGTGTACACCTGTAAGTTTGATATTCTAATTAACTCTACTCCTGTCTAACATAAGGTCAGAAAGTATTCACAGCATAAAAGGACACAATTCAGTCCATTGACTACATGCTGGTTTTCTGTAAAGCAATCCAGTTATTTCCATCCCCCTGTACTATATGTGTCACCCTACAACTTAATTTCCAGGACGCAAAAACAGAAACTACTGGAGAAACTCATCAAGCCTGGCAACATCTGTGGGAAGAAAGCAGAGGTTAATGATTCATGTCCAGTGACTCTTCATCAGAACTGTTACCACAAGAAAAGGTGCTATTTATGCTGAAGCTGAAGTGTGGGAGGGGGCTAAGTAGAGATGTGTGAATAGTTGGAAATGGAGCCCAAAAAGACAGAGAGATATGAAAAGGGTAGGTAAATGAGGTTATGGATAGCAAGCCAGGACAGAAGGAAAACTGAATACTATAATAGGAACTAAGAGTGAAAAAAATAGGTGAACTGTGCTGGGTACAATTCAAATAATGTAATAATGAACCCAGAATCCCTACAGTGTGGAACAGGCCATTCAGCCCAACAAGTCCACATTGACCCACCAAAGAGTAGCCCACTCAGACTCATTCCCCTGGATTGTGGGAGTAAACCAGAGCACCCAGAGGACACCCACAAAGCCACAGGGAGAATGTGCAAGCTCCACATAGACAGTCACCCAAGGTTGGAATCAAACCTGGGTCCCTGGTGCTGTGAGGCCACCATGCCGCCTGGGAGTGTGTTTTTGCAGAACATCTCACTCTGTCCACAAAATGATGTCGAACTTCCAGTCGCCTGTCACTTCAGCACACCACTGTGCTCCCTGACCAACATTTCTGTCTCAGCCTAGATTACACTTCCTCCCACCCTGCCCCCTGTAAAAATGCCATCCCATATTCCCAATTCCTTCGCCTCCGCCGCATCTGCTCCCAGGAGGACCAATTCCAACACCGAACAACCCAGATGGCCTCCTTCTTCAAAGACCGCAATTTCCCCTCAGACATGATTGACGATGCTCTCCACCACATCTCCTCCACTTCCCGCTCCTCCGCCCTTGAACCCTGCCCCTCCAATCGCCACCAGGACAGAACTGCACTGGTCCTCACCTACCACCCCACCAACTCCAGATACATCGTATCATCCTTCGTCATTTCCGCCACTCCCAAACAGACCCCACCACCAAGGATATATTTCCCTCCCCTCCCCTATCGGCATTCCGAAAGACCACTCCCTCTGCGACTCCCTTGTCAGGTCCACACCCCCCACCAACCCAATCTCCACTCCCGGCACCTTCTCCTGCAACCGCAAGAAATGCAAAACTTGTGTCAACACCTCCCCCGTCACTTCCTTCCAAGGCCCCAAGGGATCCTTCCGTATCCATCACAAATTCACCTGCCCCCTCCACACACATCATTTACTGCATCCACTGCACCCGATGTGGCCTCCTCTACATTGGGGAGACAGGCTGCCTTCTTGCGGAACGTTTCAGAGAACACCTCTGGGACACCCGCACCAACCAACCCAACCACCCCGTGGCTGAACACTTTAACTCCCCCTCCCACTCCGCCAAGGACATGCAGGTCCTTGGCCTCCTCCATCGCCAGACCATGGCAACACGACACCTAGAGGAAGAGCGCCTCATCTTCCGCCTAGGAACCCTCCAACCACAAGGGATGAATGCCGATTTCTCCAGCTTCCTCATTTCCCCTCCCCCCACCTTATCACATTCCCAACCCTCGGACTCAGCACCGCCTTCTTGACCTGCAATCTTCTTCCCAACCTCTCCGTCCCCATCCCCTCTCCGGCCTATCACCCTCCCTTAACCTCCTTCCACCTATCGCATTCCCAACGCCCCTCCCCCAAGTCCCTCCACCCTACCTTTTATCTTAGCCTGCTTGGCACACCTTCCTCATTCCTGAAGAAGGGCTTATGCCCGAAACATCGATTCTCCTGCTCCCTGGATGCTGCCTGACCTGCTGCACTTTTCCAGCAACACATTTTTCAGCTCTGATCTCCAGCATCTGCAGTCCTCACTTTCTCCTTTGTTTTATAATTCAAAGTCTACCATCTTCAAACGTGATATTTGTACTCAGGTTCCCAGAACGTTGCCTGGGTGTCTGGATTGACAGATTAGAGTAGTGCTGGAAAAGCACAGCAGGTCAGGCAGCGTCCAAGAAGCAAGAAAATCAATGCTTCAGGCAAAGGCCCTTCATCAGGAAGCCCTCGGTTTACCTGCTCTTCGATGCTGCCTGACCTGCTGTGCTTTTCCAGCACTTCTCTAATCTTGTCTCTAATTTCCAGCAACTGCAGTACCCACTTTCGCCTGTCTGGATTAACAGTCCAGCGATAATACCACAAAGCCATTACCTCCACCTTAATTCCACACATTTTTCCCTTGCTAATCTAAATTTTATAATACAGTCAGTTAATGATATGTCTGATGTGATGGTCAAGTTAGAGGTAGTCATATTCCAAAGATGAGAAAGTGAGGACTGCAGATGCTGGAGATCAGAGCTGAAAATGTGTTGCTGGAAAAGCACAGCAGGTCAGGCAGCATCAAGAAACAGGAGAATCTTGGATACTGCCTGACCTGCTGCACTTTTCCAGCAACGCATTATCAGCATATTCCAAAGATGACTCATATCAAAGTGTTCTCCCACAGACACCATTTGGTCCACTCTGCTCTTTGCATTCTCCAGTACCAGAATCACAATGTCTCCTACTTAGTTGAACCAAGTTGGGTCAAAGATGTATGCTTTCATTTCTAATAATTTGGAGGTCTATTGCATGCACCCAGATAGTTAAATGCCTATCCTGTCTCCAATTTACTACTTGTGAGTGCAGAAGATTTCACATCCAATGTAAAATACACCTTTTATTCTTTCAGGTCACTATGGTTGAACATATTCCCAATTTGATGAATAGTATTCGGATGATCCACAGCATCTCAAAGTATTACAACACATCAGAGCATATGACCTCTCTGTTTGTCAAGGTTACCAATCAGATGATTACCACATGTAAGAGATATCTCTGTCAGAATGTTGGAAAATTCTGGGACCAAGACAGGTAACCATATTATCTATCTTTCAAGGTTTTTTTTATAGATAGGAAAATTAGCATGAAAAATCTGAAAGCCAAATGTAAAACAAGTCAAATGCAGAAGGAATCTCACTGTGCTATACTGTGCTGTGCTGTAGCAATGCTTACTTACAATCTCAAAAGACTGATACCTGCTCAAGCACAAATGCATGATTTCCTATGTATAATAATCACACCAACTAGCCACAAAACGACATGACCCTCTCTCTCACTAGTATCCTTACATACAGATAAGGAAGGATACCACTTTGACTGAGACAACACATCCATTTAGGACAAGCCAAATAGAGACACGCACGAGAATTCCTAGAAGCATGGCATTCCATTCGGAACTCTATCAACAAACACACCGAGTTAGACCCCATCTATCACCCCCTGAGAAAAAGAACAGGAAACGACATCACCACAGGAAATAACATCACCAACCCAAAAAAACCCAAACATATAAATAGAAAGTAGGAATCACGTACACTGCTTTGCCTGAGGCCCATTGAAGATGTTACCAAGTAGGGTGATGAAATGTCTGGAAATGAACCTCCCAGCTCAGCGAGCAAACCTACATCCAGAATAATAACCAATGTAGAATTTGACTTATCATAACTGGTTTGTACATGGGGGATATGATAAGATATGACTCCAATCTCTATTACATACTTGTTTAGTTGTGGAGAAAGTGAAGACTGCAGATGTTGGAGACCAGAGTTGAAAAATGTGATGCTGGAAGAACGCAGCAGGCCAGGCAGTATCCAAGGAGAAGGAGAATCAACGCTTTGGGCATACGCCCTTCTTCAGGAATGCAGGCTCCTGAAGAAGGGCTTATGCCCGAAATGTCGATTCTCCTGCTCCTCAGATGCTGCCTGGCCTGTTGGTTAGTTGTAGCAATCACTGAGGAAAATTGATCATCCTGGTGGTTTGATTGGATAATTACACATTTGTGGAGCTTGATTATCCATGCAATCTTCCTAACTGAGTCATGACAACATCCCAACCAATCCCCATGCTCGTACATGCCAACTCATGTCAACTAGCACCCTACCTACCCTCATGGCCCTTTATAGCCCCTTTGCCAACTTTGTGCCAACTCATGACCCTGACCATCGTACCTTTACCCAATACCAACTTAGTGCCAAGTCATACTAACTCATGTCCTGCCCTTTTCCTTTTTCAACCTCCATGTGAATACAACCAGTATCCATCATGGGCAGACCACAGGAGCCATGCTGAAATAAAATAAATATTAAACTAGCTATTACAAAACTCACTAAAAAAACCTCTCATTTATGATAGCCCACTACATACATTTTTATCCCCTGAAATGCTTAGTCCCAGATTAAAAAGAAACATTTGTCTTCACAACCCCACATTAAAGACTACTAATAATTTAGTAGCCTCTTTGAGCTGCCAATCACACTGAACTTAAAGCTACCCAACACTACTGTGATAATGGTAGGTTGTGGAAAGCAGTCAGGAGTCAAAACTAATGATAGCCCTCGATGTTATATTAACCAAGATCTGTTGTAATTGCTGGAACTGATTTTCTTCAAATTTCAGACTCAGGCAGATGGTTTTTATTCTCAATTTCTAAAAGGCAAGAGATATAAATAATTTGACAGCTTAACTGTCAATACAGATCTTATCTGTCTTTTGAGGTTTTTAACGTCTAATCTAAAAATTCATAACAATGAAGTATTTGAGCAGTGCTGCAGTGAATATGGGGGTCTGTTTGAACTCAGCATTTATTTAACATAGCCCTGTTCAATTTGGGACTTCAGTCTGAATTGCATCCTATGCCCATTACCTTCATCAACCCCAGCAAAAATAATTTCTGTCAGATATTGGGGCAGGAGTCTGAATCTGGAGCCACACCAACCAGTTTGGATATATCCTCTGTGAAAATCCAAGCCAAGATGTAGGGATTGAAATAGACTGAGACTAATGCCTCCCTTTTTTGTGTTAAATCAGTCCTAGCCATGATTTCAAGCTGTACGTATAGTGTACTGTTCGCTTGAAGATGAGAATAGGCAGAAAGTTGGAAATTACAAATGATTTGTTTCAAAAGAAACTTATTCACCATTTAAATTTGTTCAGTTTGGCAACTTTTATTCTTAAAAATACAATAAATGTTTGCTGAAGCAGTTTGTAGTACTCTCACTGTTGTAATTCACCCTGCTTTAGGGCTGTAGTAACAAAAAGAAATCTTCCCTCCTCCTTGTTCTTGGCATGTAAATGCTTTGAAACTGTAACTTAAATCAGGTGAACTGCTTACAGATTAACACACACCCTTGGAGCACTCATCCTGTTGGCTATGGCTCCATGAACAGTCTATAGTCTTATAGTCTTTTGGGCATTGAATTTCATTTTGCTTTGTCTGAACCTACACTTGTTGCTCATTAAATATTTAATTGAATCAAGTGCAGTCTGTCGTGTTGAGATTTCTAAGATCTGATATGAAAAAATCAGTGACAAGAACTTTTCATACTTCATAGCTTGTAATTTTAAATTGCAAGTATTCCTTTAAAATCTCCTGCGACATGTTATACCATCTAATGGAGCTGAGTTTGATTTACTGTTGTCATGTGTACCGAGATACAGTGAAAAGTGTTGGTCGGCGTGCTTACTGTGTTCAGGATACAGCCGTTAAGAAGGTACAGAAAGAGAAAGATCAGGATTATCATTTGACAGGTCCATTCAAAAGTCTGATTAAGGCAGGGAAGAAGCTGTAACTGAAGCTTTTCATAATTGTATTCAAACTTTTATATCTACTACCCAACAAAAGAGTGTGAAAAAGAGTATACGCGGGTGGGAAGGGTCTTTGATTAGGCTGGTTGCTTTCCCAAGGGAGTGGGAAATATAAATTGAGTCAATGGATGGAAGGCTGATATGCAAGATGGACTGGGCTGTGTTCACAACTCTCTGTAATTTCTTGTGGTCTAGGGAAGAGCAGTTGCCATAATAATACATTGGAAATAGAATGTACTATTCCTGGTGGTCATTACTTGGCTGAATTTTAGAATGATTTATGATGATACTGGAAACAAATGTGGACTTTTGTTAAAAGAAACATTCTTGATAAGCATTAATGAAACATATCTTTTTATGCCTGGTTTGGTATTGATTCATAATTTAAAATATAAAAGGTAAATATTCAGCTACACTCAGACCATGTGTGAGCCTAAGTGATGTAAATAATACAAGGTCTTGGTAAATTTGAGAGAGCAACCAAATTATACAGCTCAAATATGAACATGTTCTAATTCATTTGATTATGTAGAATAAACACAGAGATTCTGGAAGCATTCACCAGGTCTGGTAGTATTGTGGAGAGATAAACTAAGTTAATAGCCCAATTTTATCTCACTCAAAATTCTTTCATTTATACAAGTTAAAGATTTGCCCAACATTTCAAGTTAGTGACCCTTCATCATAACCAGAACTGTACAGAGATCTGACTGAGTTTTTAAGCAAGGCAGACTCTAATGAAAGATTGCCAAACTGAAATATTGGCACAGTTTTTGTCATGGATTACTTCAGCGAGCTGGATGGCTGGTTTGCAATGCAGAGTGATTCCAGTAGTGTGGGCTCTATCCTGTACTGGTTCAGGTAACCATGCAGGCCTCTTGCTTGAGGTGTACTGAGCCTCAGTTTAAATTTACTACCAGTTGTTTCACTCTAAGGGGAGAACAGCCTATCATGATTTTAAATGATCTAAGTGTTTCCAGAATTTCTGTTCTTATTTCAGATTCCCCAGCATCCAGACTGCTTTCCTCTTGTTCATTTGTTTGTCTGACTGGTAGCTCCTATTGAACTGAGTTGCCAGTTAATCAAATCAATGAAGCACAAGTAACTTTGTCTTTTTCTGGGGGCTTATTAGCTGTGACTATGTATATACAAGAGTTGACTAGTATCTTGGAAAATACTCCTGGCCAAACTTTCAAAGTTGATGGTCCTTTATTTTTGGTTGGTGGAAACTGGATGTAAATGAACAGATCCATTTTGAATAGATCCCATTTTTGCTGATAGGGGAAAAAGGGTGAGGCATGGTTTTCAAAGGAAGGAAAACAAAATTTAACAGGACTATTTAATCGTACTGCTGAGATTACACTTTGGCTCTGAAAAGGGCCTTAATCCCAGAATCATAAATTTATGGAAAAGTCATGGAATTATTACAGCCCAGAAGGAAACTATTCATTCCATTGTATCTGCTCTGATGCTAATCATCCCTCTTAGACAGTAGTGAAAGTCTGTTAATGTGTTATGATTTAAGCACTTTTAAAACATACCGTTCTTTAAACATTTTAAAAAGGCTGAGGAATCAGAATTTTTTTTAAAAAAAGCTTCTACTAGGTCAATTGAATTGATAGGCCATTTGGTGTAGGATAGAAAAAGAAGTAGTCCACTTGCATAGCTTCAACAGAGCACTTTGATGATTTCTCAAAGTTCTATTACTATGGCCATTTTGAATACCTTGCTGAGTTTCAAAACCTAGCATTATTTTAAGGGGATTCTGATTTCACAGTTTGATCAACCGTTTTGTTGAGCAATAACCTGTTCAGTGACACTCAGTTGGTTCTACCAGAGCCTCTTAGCTCTTGATTTTGATTCAAAATTGACAAAAAAGAACTCTAAAGATGAGTTGAAAGTGACTGACCTTGATATCAATGCAACAAATGTGATATGAAGGAGCCCTAGAAAAACTACAGTTAATGTGAGTCAGTGGAAAGGTACTCTTTTGATCTGGGGTAATACTTGGTCTAAAAGATGGTTGTGGTTTTTGGAGGTCAGTAATTTCAGCACTGGTACATCACTGCAGGAGTTCTTCAGGGTAGTGTGCTAGGACCAAACATCTCCAGCTGCTTCATCAACGATGTTCCTTGCATCATAATGTCAGAGCCAACATGTTTGTACAATGTTCAACAGTATTTGCAGTGTTTTAGATACTGAGGTTGTCTATATCCATATGCAGCAAGTTTTGGACAATATCCAGACTTAGGCTGACAAGTGACAAATATGCTACATGAGTGCCAGGTTATGACCATCTCCAATAAGAGAGAATCTAACCATCTCTTCTTGACCTACAATGTGGTTATCAGTATCTTGGGGTTGACCAGAAACTGAACTGGAGCAGCCATATAAAAATAATGGCTACAAGAGCAGGTCAGATGCTACATTTTTTATTCATGCATAGAATGTGGGCATCATTGGCTAGGTCAGTAGTTATGGCCCACCCCTCATTGCCAGGCGGGCAGTTAAGAGACAACCACATTGCGGTGGGTCTGGAGTCACATGTAAGCCAGAACAGATAAGGTCAACAGTTTCCTTCCCTAAAAAGCATTAGTGAACCAGATAGGATTTTGTTTTCTCCTGACAAACAACAACATTTTCATTAGATTCATAGTTCCAGCATTTTATTGAAATCAAATTCAACCATCTACTATGGCAAGGTTTGTACCTACATCCCCGGACACTACTTGAGCTCTTACAGATTAATAGTCCAGTGATGATACACAGGACCATCATACCACCACCCACCCCTCCTTTCCCCCAACTAAAGAAGCTAGCTAACTCCTGACTCCTCAAAAACCAATTACAAGGCACAAGTCAGAAGTGTAATGGAAAATTGTCCACTTACCTTGGTAAGTACAGCTCCAACAACACTAAAGAAGCTCCACACAGTCCAAGACAATAGCCTGCTTGAGTTGCACTCTATACCTCACTTTTAAATTTTACTCCCTCCACAACTAACTATTGTGGCAGTAGTGTGTACCAGCTACAAGATGCATTGTAATAATTCACTAAGGCTCCTTCAGTAGCACATTACAAGCCCATTGCCTCCATCAGCTAGGAAGGCAAGGGCAGCAGACTCATGGGAGCCTCACCAAATGCAAATCCCCTCTAAGTCACATATGATTCTGACTCGGAATTTTATCGCCGTTCCTACAATGTTGCTCGGTCAATTCCTCAAATTCACTTCCAAGCAATACTGCAGGTGTACTCAGTATCCATTTTAGGTATTTGTAATGTATATCTCATGAATGTTTAAATCACAATTTTTACTCAAAGTTTTCTGATCAAATTAAATGCTATACTAAAACCTTGGATGAATGCTTGGACATAGTTGGTTTGGGTAAATTTATAATCGGCATCACATTCCCATAAATGTAAAGACATACAATCACTTTTTCTTATTATTCATTTCAGGCATGAGCTACTGAAGAAAATTAAGGACTGCACCCAGCTAAATGTTGAGTATCAAAAACATTTTCAACGAATCAGGGAGAAGCTTCGTGAAAATCCGAAGGAGAGACAATTTGAATTTAGGTAACAGTCTGCCTTTTATTTCAAATTTTATTTTGACTTTACTTCAAGTATATTTATAATCTAATTTAGATTCTTTTTCCACCTTATAATTGATTCTGGTTAAAGTCTTTTGCATCACACCCCACTCCCTACTCTTAAAGCTATGGATTCAGGCAATTTACTCTTATTATCAGCTAACCCTGTTTCAACTAAACACTTTAAGTAGCCATAATCTGTTTTAACATATAAATTTTGTGCATGGCATTTGTTTCCTGTTAGAAGCACTTCTCCATTTGTGGCATGCTTATCATTCTTACACATATCTATCCATATTTTAATGCACTGTACTAAATTAAACATTGAAATGTACTGGAGACTTATCAGTACCCAATCAAACTTCAGTCAACTGAGTACAAATATAATGGTGAGAAACTGAGTTTTAAATCTGAGTTTAGGATGAGATATAAGACACTGGTTAACACAAAACCATGATAAGTAGTGACTACTGGTGCAGATCTTGAAGTATGGCTGGTGTGCATGAATAGCTGTATCTTTCTTCTTCCACTTCTTGGTGCCCAGGTCTCCTGAACTTCTCAAACCTCTCAAGATTATTTCACTGGATTCTTCCTTCAGAGTCCTTCTCTAAGCCTACTACCCTGAACACTAACTTTGTACCCTTTTCAGAGGCAGATATTTTGCTGGATTATTGATGAAGCTTTATGGTTTATCAAGATACATTGTACTTCAAAATTGACTATCAATTGTCAAGTTCTTTGTCTAAACTTTAAATTGAATATTTCACCTTTTGGTGTCATTCATCTGCCGTTAACTGCTTGAGACTTTGCACTCGCCTTCATCAACCACTCCTATCTGATCGATTTCCTTATCAAATTTCAAACTGTTCTTCCCAAACTAATTTCATCCTACCAGAAATATTCCATCTCCAGAACCAATCTAAATCCAAATTCATTAAAATAACAGCTATTTATGTCTAAGGTTGTTCATAAGACCGAGCAAGTTACTTATAACTATCCAATTCATTTGTTTATTTTCCTAAACAAACTGCTGTACAACAATATTCTTCACTAAAAATTACTCTATTCTACTGTTAACATGAATTAACTTGTGTACTTCAGCAAGAATCTTAATTAAGGAAGTTTTAAAGGAAAACTGGGGTCTGGTTAGCTCGATTAGCTAGACAGCTAGTGTGTGGATCAGGATAGTGCCAACATGTAGATTTAATTCCAGTTCTGGCTGAGTTAGACCTGTGAGCTCCCTCCTCACCCTGTCACTAAGTGTGGAAGGCAATGGTGATCTAACATGAACAAAAACTGCCAAGAAATGGCTCAGTATGAATAGGTAAAGGACTTATCTTCAGTTAGAACAAATATGATGTGATGTGAAATGAAAAGCCTAGCAAAGCCTTGTATATGATTGTTTCATACTTACCAAGAGGCCTTGTCTGCCCTTGGGTGTCTTTCCACGTTAGCTGTTTTTACATAAGATGGTTATCGCACTGGCCTTGGTTCCATCGAATTGAAACACTAAGCAATCTCCAGGTGAACAAATTTATCGGGATCATTGATGGCAGCCACACAGGCCTACTCTAGACTATCCTGAGTATCAGCAAGTGATTGTGTATCATGTGCAAATGTTAGTTTAATATGATTTAATGTCTGACCCCAGAAAACTGTCACCCAAAATGAAAATAGAAAATATTAGAAGCGATTATCAGATCTGGCCGCATCTTTGGAATGAGAAAGTTAATGTCACAGGTTGATGACCTATCATTGACCTGAATGTAAGGAAGAAAGTTCATATGCAATGAATATTAACCTAGAACTTTCTGCCCACAACATGGTGGTAGAAGTGGAAACAAGGAAAAAATAGAAAAAGAAATTAGATGAGCACATGAACAAAAAAGACCAGAAGGGGTATGGGAATTGACTTGGGGGTGGCCGTGGATGGGACTGAAGGCTTGCTTCAAAGAAAGTTGGTTTGTTTCATTGATTCTTAGGACCTAGCACCAGCAATATTTACAGTGACAGATCACAACTTCTAAGAGTGGTGCCTTTGACTTACCTCTGCTTAGGCTATTTGTGGTAGAACGGTGCTATGTTTTGAAAGTCTTGTTTAAGACCTGGTGCTTAAAGCCAGGGAGTACATATTTGTAACTGCTGCCTCAGATATGGCCATCTTCCAAGGCAAACTTCTAGACAAGCAACAACGCAAAGTGGCTGAGTAGATGCTGTTAGCCAAGTTCGATACCCATAGGGATGGCCTCAACCGGGACGTTAGGTTAATGTCACACACACACACATCCTGACGGAGACCCTCTCTCAGAGACAAGGTCTCACCGATGCACACACCCTTTCATAGGCTTGTACCCCATCACACTCACACACATAGTGGATCAAGCTTACACATACACATGCATACTTTCACATACACTCACACCCACACGCACACACTCATATGCACATACTCAGTCTCTCCTGCACGCGCATATAAGTTTATAGGGTGAATTTTATGTGCAGAATTACATTTTATTTTGTTAAAAACTGCATAAATCCATGTAAGATTCGATAAGTCCCACTTTAGAAATAGAACCAGCATGACTCAACATTGGGATACAGACAAACTTTAACCTCACAACTTTAAGACATTGTCTGAGCTAAGTTAACACCTATCGTTAGAAAAGCTAAAGCTATCTTGAGGTTGTAATTTAAAAGGAGTTCTGCGATATACATATGAAAGAACTGAAACTAGCATATCCCATTCTAAAATGTGAATGACTTAATCTAAATTTATTTAATAGCTACAGCTCCCTGACACTGGAGTATGATTCTATACTCCACACCCACCTGATAAAGGAGCAGCACTTCAAAAGTTAGTGCTTCCAAATAAACCTGTTGGACTATAACCTGGTGTTGTGTGATTTTTTAGCTTTGTCCACCCCAGTCCAACATCGGCACCTCCAAATCATGCTTCAGATATGGGCACTATGGCTGCAGCAACTTGTGGTCTGCAGCATGAGCAGCAGCAGCAGAGAGGGAAATATTTGTGAAGAGGGGTGAGGAAGAGGGTTTTACATGGAAGAGTGTGCCCATGAAAGTTTTTTTTGGGGAGCTCATAGTCCTGAACCAGGAGCAGTGCTGAGGTGAATAAAATTCAACAAAGAAGTTGTTACTGAACTTGGGCCACATTTACTGAACCAAGAGCCTCACGTAATGGTGCCATTTGCCAATGCCTTTATTAGCAGCTCAAATGCTGTTAAGTTGAGGGCACAGCATGTTTGTGTTCTGATGCCACATTCATTTCCATGTGCTGGTTGCATTCTAATGCTCAGTTGCTATACAAAACAGTTCAACAACCATGAAAACCTGCAAGCCATTTTGAGTACTAATCCATGGTTACAATATTTTGAGCCTGTCTGACAGTAGGCATGACTTTGAACTGAGCTTTCTCTGCAGCACTGACATGATGGATGGTTTCTGTCTATGATGCAGTGGCTACTGGAGGCTTCATCATTATTTGCTGTACTCGTGCTGCAATGGAGTTGGAAAGGACAGCGTCTGAGGCTGTGTGCAATGCCCTGCCTTGCTCCCTGACTGTGACAACAGGCTGTCAGACAGGCCAGCCACGGTGCTGGCTTGCATGCATCATTCGTTCGAATGAGGAGGAAGCATGGGATTTACATGCTGCCTACTGCCACAGCAATGGACACAGACAATTTATGAATAGTGACCCTATTCCCAAAGAACAACATGGACCAATTTTTAAAGTTCATTGCAATTTCGAAAAAAACCAATGCAAAGCCTAAGCAATGGAAAGCCACTTCCTTAATCACAGCTATTAACAAATTACATGTTATTTTTGCCCAAGATGAACTTTTTATCAGATCAAACTAACTGTTTCTGAAGTTATAGAGCATGTAAGTTGTGTTCTGGTACACTAAATGTGTTAAATAGTATCTGCAACTTTTTCCTGTGGAATGCAGAGTAGTTAAATTATGATAACATTGATTGAACACAGAGCTATTAATATATCATTCCAGTCAGAAGTGTCTTGAATTGTTGTCTGGATTGTAATCCTGATTTAATGCGTTTGTCATAATGGTGGGATCATGAGGTTCCTTGGAAAATTGTTAACGCTGTTCACATTCCATGTGATTGCCATTCAAGACATCTTATGAAAGAAGCTGGCTTTGTTAACATTATGTCTGAGATGAAGCTCATATTTGGCTGTGAGAACAACAGGGCCATGATTTCCCACATCAATGGACAGCCCTGTAGCTAGTAGCTTTCAATTGCAAGTTTATATTGAGTTATCTGCACACTCAGCTCAAAAGTAAAATTGATGCCATAAAAGAAGTCTGGTTGGAGGACTTCATGGTAAAATAAGTCGCTGTGGTAGTTGTAAACTTATCATCATTATTGTTATATTTAAGTGTCAACTGAGTCTTAAGATTTAGTGGAGAAGAAGTTTAATCATTCTGTCTACTGAGTTTATTGATCTCTTTGGTGCTCAGGACATCTGTCACATAGTTTATAACCTGAGCCATTGTCTGAGTATTGTCTCTTCTAACTTAAATATCAGCTTAGGTTTTAACAGGAGGAGAAAATGAGGACCGCAGATGCTGGAGATTAGAGTTGGGAGTGTGGTGCTAAAAAAGCACAGCAGGCCAGGCAGTATCTGAGGAGCAGGACCCAAGCCACTTTATCTCCTGAGACTCATTTAAATTGACAGATGAGTCGTGAGTCTCTTTAAAATTTAGGCCCAATTCTATGAAATCCAGCATTAATGCTGTAACAACAGTGGCAGGAGGTCACTGTAGGGGACCAAGTTAAATGGGATTTTAGGTGGAATTCATGGCGTTCATGGGAACCCGGTAAAGGGAAGCACAAGAACACCATGTGCAGCTTGAAGTGGTACGTTCTTTTCTACCAACAAGGAAACACATATATATTTAATGCTGGTCCTCTTCTTCTCCAGTAGAGTGGGCACTCACATGAACTCAGGGTTAAAATTGAGTCATGGTCCAAGTGGCGCCATTGGCTGAATGTGTAATGTTTTAATGCCAGGAATGAAGGAATTGCACTGGCCAAAATGTACCTGACAAAAGATAAAGGATGAACAATGCAAGTGCTGAGCTGTTGTTTATATACCAAAAAGGTGCATTTTAAAAAGGCACCCAGCATGCCACATTCTTGTCAAGCAAGGCAAGTGGAGGTGGTGTTAACATTGTGCCTAAAGCGATCACAATCTGTATTCCAATAAGCCAGAATTCAGTGGAAAGGATTCTTTGTTTGACTTAGGGCTTTACTGGTTTTACCAAGAGATTGGGCAGATAAAGGCACATTTTTAGCTGATGGATTTGCCTAATTGTCAGTGAAACTGAATATGAAACCACTGAGTATACATTTGCCAAAATCTATTCAGTGTCATCAATGTGGCAAGATATTCCAAAACACAAACCAGGGTGGGGCAAAGATACTGAGCCGTAATGGGGAAAAGAATTAGGATAAATGATGGAAGGAGTAATTGAAGAGAGAGATTTTCAGGGGATAAAAATGGAGCACTGTGGCACTGGAGCATAAGAAGAACGATTCTTGAGTTTAAGAAAGTGATGGATGAAACTCTAACAATAATATTAGAGCGGAAAGAGGGAACTACATGAGTTTCACAAACGAGGGGAAGATATGTGATAAGATGCTGCACTTGTGGAGATTGCAGAGAAAGCATGGGGTGAGAATAGTAATAAATAAGGATGAAGGATTGTGAAATCAATGTTCTTACAATAAAAGCCAGTGGAAGTTAACATGATAAGGATGGTAGGTAAACAGAATTGTGGATTTCTGGGTGGTCTGGCTTATTGTAGAACTTGAGAGGCTGGCAAGGAGAGAACAGTAAGAATTTGAACTGAGTGACTGCTTAACATCTACAATATGCGTTTTCATACGGCACCTCTAACTTAGTTAAACATCACAAGGTGCTTTACAGCGGCTTCAGTAAACAAAATTTGCTAAAAGACATGAATGTAAATTTCAGCTAGATAAAGGATCAAATGAGGAGTGGAGAAAAAGGGATCATGTTCAATCCTTTAGAAGTTGATAATCTTGATGGATAAGATTTGGGGGTTGAAGCTTGGCTTTGGTTAGTGAGACCTAGGGATTGTGAATATTTGTGTACAGTTAAAGAGTGGGCTCATAACGGAGATGAAATGGTGTAGTGGGGGTGCAGAGAGGAATGGTAAATGAGGTGTACAGTTACTGGATGATAAATGATAAATTAACTTACTGAACTGTACAGCCCATTGTTGTCAATGAGATAAATAAGGTACGGGTAACTAGGGATAGGAAATAATCACTGCCCAGCCAGCAATGCAAACATCCCATGAACAAATAATTTTAAAAAAAGAGCTGCTGGTGCTGGAAATCTGAAGCAAAAGCAGAAATTGCTGGAGAAACTCAGCAGATCTGGCAGCATCTGTGGAGAGAAAACAGATTCAACATTTTAGATCCAATGGCCCCTGCAGAATGTCTGATATATACATAGTTCTGCCTTTAGCCACACATGCTTAAATGTGATGCATTATTTTAAAGCTCAAAACCTTGATTGATTTAGAAAATATTCTTAAGGAAAACACAATACTGGAACAATATATGTGTTAACAATTGAGTGATTAAATTGGAGGAAACAAGTCTCAGTCCTGATACTAACTGAACCTCTTTGAAAATTTAGATGACTGGACACTTCAGAGTTTTCTTTGTAAATACAGAATGTACTTAGCAAATTGTACTTAGTTAAACAGAACATAAAATAATATTAACAATTCTTGTTTATCACTTCTGGAGAACAGAACACATGCTTATGCATTCCTAGTGTGGTTTGTCAAGCTAAAACGTCTCCGAAATGTTAAGTAGAAATCAATGAATATACTGGTAACAAAAAAATGATATTTAGTAACCAGTTTAATGAATGTTTTAATTTGAATACCACATGTATCACTATTGAAGACATTGATTTGTGTCTGATACTTTCTATTGTGTAATTCCCTAGACCCTGATTATTTTCCCTTGGAAAATGTTGCATTGAGAATTCACAGTTTTACCTGAAGGGGGGGCACTTAGCACATGAATATGCATAAAGTTCAGTTTAGATATTGTGATGTGTTCATATATCCTTTTGAATAAGAAGCATGTTGTTTTAACATTTAATTTGGCACAAAATGGTTACAACAAAGGAATCGGTTGTAGTGCTAATGTAAGTGATTTATCAAGGACTTTTCAAAATCACTTTAAACATAAGCAATAATTCTTCTTGTAAGAATTTTGGAAAATCCAGCCTCTAGGTTTTCAGGTGAAGCATGAACATTTATGAAAAATGATACAAGTGTACAAAAGGAATCCTTGCTAAACATAAAAGAGGCGCCAATTAAATTTAAAAGCTTAAAATCAAGTGCTAAACTTTGATGACCAACATCTTTATATATAATTTCAGACAAATAGCAAGTAAAGTACTTCAATATTGGGTGTCATCCTATTGTTTATAGTTGAAGTAGTTGTCAGCATTCATGTGGCAACAGCATATCATATCAGAGACACAGCAAGTGAAGATTTTTGAGAAGAAGGTTCCATCGGACTGAAAACATTAATTTTCCTTTCTCCTCAAAGATGTGATTTTGCTTCTTTTAGTTTCATACTACTTGATTTTACAGTTTTCGTTTCGTTACTGCAATTTACATGAAGAATGTAATTGAAACTATGGTGTCATAGAATGCATAAAAATGAAAATAGCCTGTTGCAAAAAAGCCATCTCAAATTTTATTTTAAATATTTTTGACAGATCTTTTAGAATATCATTAAATAAGAGCTACTTCTCCTCATTATGGCACACCTGCAGGGACACACTGGTTTACTCACAGTTCATTCTTAGAGCTATGATGAATTACAACCAATGGCCTGGAATTTGCATGAAACAGGTGATGTCAACTCTATTTTGTAGACCTGCTTCAGACATTCTTATGGAAGGTGGACATTGCAGGCTGGGCCAGCATTAATTTCATATCCCTAGTTGCTCTTGAGATTGTGGTGCTGAGCTGTATTCTTGAGTTGCTGCAGTCCATGTGCACAGTGTTGGCCCAAGAACACTGAACGATTGTGATATATTTTCAAAACAAGATGATGAATAACTTGGAGGGAAACTTGCAGTTTGTGGCTTTCCCATATCTCTTCTGTGCTGGTCCTTCAAAATGGTTGTTGTTCTGGGTTTGGAAGATCTGTCTGAGGATCTTTGGTGAATTTCTGCAGTACATTGTGTAGATGGCATACTCTCCTGCTACTGAGCGTTAGTGGTGGAGCAAGTGGATACTTGTGGATGTGATGCCAATCAAGTGAGCTGCTTTGTCCTAGAAGGTGTTCTTGAGCATTTCTGGAGCTGTACTCATCCAGGCTAGTGGGGAGTATTCCATCACATTCCTGAGCTGTGCCTTGTAGATAATAGACAGGCAGTGGGGAGTCAGGTGGTGAGGTACCTGCAAGATTCAGAGCCTCTGAAATGCTCTTTTGGCCTCTGTCTTAAAATGGGTAGTCAATTTCTGTTTCTAGTTAATGGTAACCCTCAGAATGTTAATAATGGGGAATTCAGTTGTGACAATGCCTTTGACTGTCAAGGATTAATGGTTAGATCATTTCTTCTTGGAGATGGTAATTGTCTGGCATTTGTGTGGCATGAATGTTGTTGCCACTTATCAGCCCAAGCTTGGATATTGTCCAGATCCTGCTTTATTTGGACATGGACTGCTTCAGTATCTGACGAGTCACAAGTGGTGCTGAACATAGTTCAATTATCAGCAAAAATCCCCATTTCTTATGATGGAGAGAAGGTGAAACAGCTGAACGTAGTTTGGGCCTAGAACACTACCTTGGTCGACTCCTGCAGAGATGAGATGACTAATCTCCACCAATCACAACCATGTTTTTCTTTTTGCCAGGTATGGAGTGGAGAGTTTTCTCTCTGATTTCCATTGATTCCAGTTTTGCTAGGATACCTTGATGTCGCACTCAATCAAATATAGTCTTGATGTCTAGGGAAGCCACTCTCACCTCACCTCTGAAATTCAGCTCTTTTGTCCATGTTTGAATCAAGGCTATAATGAGGTCAGGAGCTGAGTGGCCCTGGCAGAAGCCAAACTGGGTATCACTGAGCAGTTATTGCTGAGCAGGTACTGCTTGATAGCACTGTTGATGGCACCTTCCATCACCTTACAATGATCGAGAGTGGACTGATGAGATGATAATTGGCTGGTTTGGATTTGTCCTGTTTTTTGTATACAGGACATACCTGGGCAATTTTCCACATTGTTGGGTGTATGCCAGTGTTGTAGATTTAGTGGAACAGCTCCTCCAGTTTTCCTATAAAGACATTCAGCCAGCAGTCTTTTTAAAAAAAATCATTCAAGGGATGTAGACATGATCAACGAACTAGGCCTTATGGAAGGCATCAGGGAAACACACTTGGTGGTAAGGCGGAAGGAAGATTCCAGGTCAGTTCACACTTAACCAGCTTTCAATTGCTGTTCCCCATAAATCATGTGTGGTTCACACTTGATTTGCCATCTGCTGCTAGTAAAATCTGAATCTAGTATGATGATGCCAGAATAGGCACCAACCCACCCAATCTTATGACCCCAACTCCCATCTTGAGGTCCCCCAAAAGAGCAATAAAATGATGGCCATTGTGTCAACTTAGCCCAGTTTGCAATAGACTGAGGTTAACATTTGTAACTTCAGTCCACTAGTTTTTGAGCAGATTACATAAGCTGACATTTCAGTTTAACATTTAGGGAGTTATTACTGTCAAAAATGACATGAAATGTGAAATCAAAGTCTGTTTCTCTGATTCTAATGGATTTGAAAAATGTATGATATTATTCAAAGAAATGTAAGAAGTTTTACATGTGCCATAAAAATATCCATCTCTCTTTCTCTCTCACAACACCTAGAGAAAAGTAGATTAACTGATTACTGATTAAACTTTATTGAGTCTTTATTGTGGGCAAAATACAAGTGATTATATTTCAACAGTAACTCATTAGCCATGTGATATTTTGCAACATTTGAAGGATATAATAATTCAAGGATAAACAAGATTAGAGCGATGAATGTGTGGCTCAAAGACTGGTGTGAGATAAATGCATTTTGATTCATGGGGCTCAGACACTCATTCCTGATGAAGGGCTTTTGCCCGAAACGTCGATTTTCCTGGTCCTCGGATGCTGCCTGACCTGCTGTGCTTTTCCAGCACCACTCTAATCTTGACTGCTGAATGAGGAAGCTGTCTTGTTGATATGGGTTTCCTCTGATAGTGCCCTGACTTGTTATATAACTAAGGTTGCAGAGAGGGATTTAAAGCAAATGGCAAGGGAAGGGATCAGGCTAGAGGAGATTAGATTAGATTAACTACAGTGTGGAAACTGGCCATTTGGCCCAACAAGTCCACACCGAGATCGTCTGAAGAGTAACCCACACAGACCCATTTCCCTGTGAATAATGCACCTAACAAATGTGCATTTTAGCATAAAGGCAAATTACTGCGGATGCTAGAATCTGAAACCAAAAGAGAAAATGCTAGAAACTCTCAGCATGTCTGGCAGCATCTGTAAGAAGAGAAAAGAGCTGATGTTTTGAGTCTAACTGACCCTTTGTCAAAGCTGGGCATTTTAGCATGGCCAATTCACCTAACCTGCACATCTTTGGATTGTGGGAGGAAACTGGAGCACGTGGAGGAAACCAACGCAGACACGGGGAGAATATGCAAACTCCACACAGTCGCTCAAGGCTGGTATCAAACCCAGGTCCCTGACACTGTGAGGCAGCAGTGCTAACCATTGAGCCACCATGCTGCCCATACACCACTTTCTCCCAACTGTTTACCCACTTGTCTAACGTCTCTCTGTAAACAGTCTGTATCCTCTTGGAACCTGCCTTTCCACCTATTTTTTGTGATGTCTGCAAATTTAATGTCTACAGTACATTAATTTCCTCCTCCAAGTCTTTAATATATATTGTAAATAGTTGCAGTCCCAACACTGATCTCTGTGGAACCAAATCAAAGGGAAATATTGAGGTAAAGCAGCCAGATAGTTGTTTAGGTAATGATAAGAATGTGAAAACAGAGAGTGTAAACTGAAGAGTACACCAGCAGATAAGGTCAGAGATTATAAAAATGGTAACAAGACAGTTGGGCTGAAGAGCCTGTTACCATGCTGTAGACCTCTATGACTCAAAAAGATGGTATTACAGATTTTGTAACTCTATACCTCAGAATGTGGTGGAGGCAGGATCATTCATTATTGTTAAGGCAGAAGTGAACAGATTCTTGTTAGTTCAGGGAATTGAGGGTTAGCATAGGAAGATGGGAATTTGGAATTCAACACGCCAACAAAGCAGTCATCACATAATTGATTGGTGGACCAGACTTGATGGGCTTAATGCTATACATCTGCTCCTATTCCATATGTTCATATTAAAGACCCTGAACATATGCAATATTCATAACAATGTATGATCTATGCCATTCAGGCCTTTAAGCCTGGTCTAAACTTCTAGATCATGACTGATCATCTAACTCAATGCCATTTGTTTAGATTACTTACAGTGTGGAAACAGGCCCTTCGGCCCAACAAGTCCACACCGATCCTCCGAAGAGTAGCCCACCCACCCACACTACATTTACCCCTTCACCTAACACTACAGGTAACTTGGCATGGCCAATTTACCTGACCTGCACATTTTTGGACTGTGGGAGGAAATCGGAGCACCCGGAGGAAACCCATGCAGACACGGGGAGAATGTGCAAACTCCACACAGACAGTTGCCTGAGGTGGGAATTGAATCCGGATCTCTGGCACTGTGAGTGCTAACTGCTGTGCTAACTGCTGTGCCACCGTGCCGCCCTGATTTCCTCAGGGTATAATGGGAGAAATAAATATGATAAGTGTGGTGCTGTAGTAATAATGGGTGACTTTGATCTGCTTGTAAATTGGGTGAACCAAATTGGCAGAGGTACCCTGGCAAATGAGTTCATAGAGTGTATTTGGTACTTTTTCCTCGAACAGTATATTCCAGGTTCAACCTGGTAATAAGCAATGAGACAGAATCAATCAACGACCTCACAGCAAAGGAGCCTCTAGTTAACAGTAATCATAACACGATAGAATCTCACGCTCAGTTTTAAGGGGAAAAGTTTTTAAAACCTGAATAAAGATGACTAATTATATGGGCATGGAGGCAGAACTAGCTAAACTAAACTGGAAAATTAGGTTGGAGAAAGCGAGGATTGCAGATGCTGGAGAACAGAGTCAAGGGTGTAGTGCTGGAAAAGCACAACAGGTCAGGCAGCATTTGAGGAGCAGGGAAATCAATGTTTTGAGTAAAAACCCTTCATCAGGAATGAGGCTTGTGGGTTGGGGCTGAGAGATAAATGAGAGGGGGTGGGAATTTGGGGGAAGGTAGCTGAGAAAGTGATGGGGTGGATGAAGGTGAAGGAGAAGATGATAGGTCGGGGGGACTGATGGATATGTCCAGTGGGCGGTGTCGTGTTGGAAGCTTGGGACTGGGATAATGTGGGTGGAGAGGAAATTGGGAAGCTTTATCAGCTACCTTCCCCCAAACCCTACCCCTTTCCATTTATCTCTCAGCCCCAACCCACAAGCCTCGTTCCTGATGAAGGGCTTATGCCCGAAATGTCGGTTCTCCTGCTCCTCGAATGCTGCCTGACTGGTTGTGCATTTTCAGCACTACACTCTGGGAAATTAAATTGAAAGGTTGGACAGTAGAGATGCTGTGGCAAACTTTTAAGGAGATATTTAATAACTCCCAGCATGGATTATCATGTGAGAAAGACAGACTTTTGGAGGAGGATGCATTGAGCTCAATAGGAAATTAAGGAATTAGAAAAATAACTGGCTTGTCGGAATATTGGTCAAATCATAAGAACCAGCACAGAACGAAAAAATAAAATAGAAAGTAGAGTATGAAAGAATATCAAATAATATAAAAGCATGCAATAATAGTTTCTATAATTATTTAAATATGAAAAGAGTAACTTGAGCCAATGTTTAACCTCTAGGGACTGCATCTGGGGAGTTAATTATGGAAAACAATGGTGGAGACATTCAGGAAGTATTTTGTGTCTGTTGTACTTAGGAGATACAGTCATAGAGCCATGTAGCATGGAAACAGACCCTTCGGTCCAACTCGTCCATGCTGACCAAATTTCCCAAACTAAACTCGTCCCATTTTCTTTAGAAAACTTTCCAAAAATATTTGAAAATCAAAAGGTGAAAGGAAGGAAGCAACATAAATCAATCACCATCACCAGAGAAAAAGAATTGGAAAAGGTCTACTAGACATAAAGGCTGATATAGCCTGAGGAAACAATGTTCTCCACCTTAGGATCTTAAAATGAAAATAGAGATAGTTAATGCATTGGTTATAAATTTCCAAAATTTATTAGATTCTGGGATTATTGTGATGGTTTGTAAAATAACTAATGTCTAAAATATGTGTCAATTAATTGTGTCTTTACTTCTTTTTACTTGGAGTGCAGGGATGACTAGAGATTTTCTTAGTTGTGACTCTCTTAGCATGCACCTTAGCCCACTAGGATATCCACAGCAGGTATTGCAGTTACATAAGAACTACATTTGAGAGTAGAAAATTTGACCCCTCAAGCCTGCTCTGCCATTTAAGATCGTAAGTTATCTCATTTCAGCCTCAACACCATTTTCCTGCCTACTCTCCATAGCCCTTCTTCCTTTTACTCAGTAAAGATCTGTCTGTCTCTTCCTTAAATTTATTCAATGTACTGGCATCCACCTCACTCTGGGGTAGTGAATTCCATAGATTCACAACCCTTTGAGAGAGGTAATTTATTCTCAAATCTGTTTTAAATCTGCTGCCCCTTATCCTAAATATATGGTTTCTCATTCTACACTGACCAACATGACAAAACATTCTCTCAATGTCTACTTTGCCAACCCTCCCTTTGTATTTTATATGCTTCAATTAGATCTCCTCTTATTCTTGTAAACTCCAGAGAGTATAGGCCTAAACTACTCAGGTTCTCTTCATAAGACAAACCCTCATCTCTGGAATCAATCTAGTGAACCTCCTCTGAAATACCTCCTTTACAACTTCATCCCTCCTCAAGGACTAATTAGTCTCATTAATGCCCTATAGAGTGTAGAAACTGTTCCTTAGTTTTATATTCTATTCCAGTAGCAATAAATGCCAAATTCCATTTGCCTTTCTTATTACATGCTGTACCTGCGTTCTAGTTCTCTGCAATTCATAAATTATGTCATAGAGTCATAGAGATGTACAGCATGGAAACAGACCTTTCCGTCCAACCTGTCCATGCCGACCAGATATCCGAAACCAATCTAGTCCCACCTGCCAGCACCCGGCCCACATCCCTCCAAACCCTTCCTATTCATATACCCATCCAAATGCCTCTTAAATGTTGCAATGGTCCCAGCTTCCACCACATCCTCTGGCAGCTCATTCCATACACGTACCACCCTCTGCGTGAAAAGGTTGCCCCTTAGGTCTCTTTTATATATTTCCCCTCTCACCCTGAACCTATGCCCTCTAGTTCTGCACTCCCCGATCCCAGGGAAAATACTTTGTCTATTTATCCTATCCATGCCCCTCATAATTTTTTAAACCTCTATAAGGTCACCCCTCAGCCTCTGACGCTCCAGGGAAAACAGCTCCAGCCTGTTCAGCCTCTGTCTATAGCTCAAATTCTCCAACCCTGGCAACATCTTTTCTGAACCCTTTCAAGTTTCACAACATCTTTCCGATAGGAAGGAGACCAGAATTGCACACAATATTCCAACAGTAGCCTAACCAATGTCCTGTACAGCCACAACGTGACCTCCCAACTCCTATACTCAATACTCTGACCAATACTCTTCACTATCCTATCTGCCTGCGACTCCACTTTCAAGGAGCTATGAACCTGCACTCCAAGGTCTCTTTGTTCAGCAACACTCCCTAGGACCTTTTCGTTAAGTGTATAAGTCCTGCTAAGATTTGCTTTCCCAAAATGCAGCACCTCGCATTTATCTGAATTAAACTCCATCTGCCACTTCTCAGCCCATTGGCCCATCTGGTCCAGATCCTGTTGTAATCTGAGATAACCCTCTTCGCTTATAAACTTCATAACTTTAATAACTTCATGGATTGAAGAATCAGCAATAACTCTTTCTGGAACAAATTGTTTCTTGAGATGAAGGAGACAAGGAGCAAAGCAACATAAACAAGCTGTTTCCTGGGAGAGAAGAGATAACAACTACTTGATCATCTTTTGCCTCATAACAAGTGGGAAATTAAGTCTGCGAGCAGAAGTAATATTTGATATAATGGGGTTAGTTACAGAAAAGCTGTGTTTTAAAAAGACAGCTAACCCTGAATATAACAAGGAACAGGGGAGATACTTCTGATAAGAAGGCAAGCTACAGTGTTGAATTCTACAGAAGTGTCATCAATGGGTGATGAAACAATCTATTAAATCATCAAAAATGTCACACCACAAACTTTGAAGAGACAAAATTGTACAAGAATCTAATACTCGCACAAGTCAATGGCAAAAATTCAAAGACCGATACTGCACAAGAATTGAACCCTGAATGTGTCCAGAGAAAGACACTGTTGTCAAAATCCTGGCCAGAATCCATCATTAACTGGGTAATAGCCAGACTGAGTGGTGAAGTTTAACTTGTTTACTTGAAGGGTTTTATTTTGGTTGCTACCTGCAATTCACTGTTTCAGTGCTTGATTGTTTGTGAACTGAATTAAAAGTAATTTGTGATGATTTTTCCACAACAATGAGGACAACCAAATTCCTCTGCACTGGAGCTCTCTGAAGTTTCTCTCTATATTTACCTTTCTATTCCTCTGACCAAAATAGATAATGTCACACTTATCCACATAAAACTCCATCTACTAAATCTTGTTCTGTTCACCTAATTTATCCATATACATTTGTAAATTCCTTATTTCTTAATTTCATCCTAGTTTTCCACTTACTTTTGTGTCATCTCAAAATTTGGCCTTCTATCCTTGCATTCAATTCATTACTACAGATTGTAAATAGGTGGGGCCAAGACTGAACCCTATGGCATTCCATTAGTTACATCATGCTCTTTTTTTATATGTGCATTATTAAATGCCATTTGGAAATTCAAATACTGCACAGCTGGTTTTTAACTCCTGCTCTGTATGTTTCTGGAAGGATAAAGTACAAAATGCTTTTCAACTCATGCAGAGTCTAGCATATAACCCATAGGAATTGTGTTCCTGTTGTGAGGAGATAATTAGATTTCCTTGCACTTTGACCTTTTTAAGTCAAATTCTGAAGCTTCCTGAGCACCCTACAAGGTGCAATATTCTAGGCGTTCACACAGGAAATACTTTAATAGTCAGTGCATTCCAAGCTTAGAAGTTACATCATAAGTCAGGCTTGGCTTGCAGTCTTATAGAATCATAGAATCCCTACAATGTGGAAACAGGCCCTTTGGCTCAACAAGTCCACACTGACCCTCTGAAGAGCATCGCACCCAAACCCCCAACCTATTACTCTAAATTTACCCCTGACTAATGCACCTAACCTACACATACCTGAACACAATGGACAATTTACCGTGGCCAATTCATCTAACCTGCACATGTTTGGATTGTGTGAGGAAACCGGTGCACTTAGAAGAAACCCACGCTGACACGGGGAGGTTGTGCAAATTTCACACAGACAGTCACTCGTGGCTGAAATCGAACCCGGGTCTCTGGAACTGTGAGACAGCAGTGCTAACCACTGAACCATAATCTTGTCCAAAAATCCAAAAATTCATAATTAATTAAACGTTCTGATCTGTTATCATGATAAGGGACTGAATTTATGATTGGCATTTCTGAGGCCGACAGAGAGACAGCAGAATGGTGTATTGCCTCCCAAAAAAAAGTACCCATTGGCATTGTACTGTAGGCCCTCCTCAATGGTCAGTGAGAAATTGAGAAGCAAATTTGTAAGGAGATCCCAGATAGTTGTAATGGTATGGGATTTTAACTTTCCAAACATAGCCTGGGACTGCCATAGTGTTAAGAGCTTGGATGAAGAAGGAAGAATTTGTTATATGTACAAGAAAATATGTGGATGTACCAACAGGGAAGGAGCAAAATTTGACCTTCTCTTGGGAAGTAAGGCAGGGCAAATGACTGAGGTGTCAGTGGGGGATCACTTTGGGGACAGTGATCTAAATTCTACTGGTTTAAAATAGTTATGTAAAATATTAGACCTGATCTAAAAGTTAATGTTCTAAATTGGAGTAAAGCCAATTTTGACAGTATTAGGCAAGAACTTTCAAAGGTTGATTGGGAGAGGCTACTTGCAGGTTGAAGGATGGGTGGAAAGTGGGAGGCCTTTAAAAATGAGATAATGAGAGTTTAGGGATAGTATATTCCTGTTAGTATGTAGGGCAAGGCTGGTAGGTATAGGGAATGCTGAATGACTGGAGAAGTTGAGCTCTGGTCAAGAAAACGGAGGAATATGTCAGGTATGGGCAGCTGGAATCAAGTGAATCCCTCGGAGTATACTCGAGATAAATCAGGAGGGCAAAAAGAGGACATGAGATAGCTTTGGCAAATAGTGTTAAGGAGAATCTAAAGAGATTCTACAAATACATTAAAGGGCAAATGAGTAACTAGGGAAAGACTAGGGTCCCTTAAAGATTAATAAGACTTCTGTGTGGAAACACAGGCGATGGGTGAAATACTAAATGAGCATTTTGAGTCAGTAGTTTACTGTGGAGAAGGATATGGAAGCTAGAGAACTTGGAGAAATAAATAGTGATATCTTGAAAAGTGTCCATATTGCAGAGGATGAAATGTTGGATATCTTAAAACACATAAAGGCGGATAAATTCCTGGGACCTGATCAGGTGAATCTCAGAACTTTGTGGGAAACTAGGGAAGTGACTGCTGGGTGCCTTGCTGAGATATTTGTATCATTGATAGCCACACATGAGGTGCCGGAACATTGGAAGGTGGATAATGTGGTGGCATTATTTAAGAAAGGTGTTAAGGAAAAGCCAGGTAACTGCAGACTATTGACCTTGACTTTAATGGGTACATTTTTGGAGGGGTTTCTAATGAAAAGGATTTCCATGTGTTTGGAAAGGCAAAGATTGATTAAAGATAGTCACCATGGATTTGTGCATGGGAGATCATGTCTCACTAACTTGATTGGGTCTTTTGAAGAAGTTATGATAAACACCGATGAAGACAGATGGTGGGCATTCTTTGTATGGACTTCAGTAAGGAGTTCAACAAGATGGTAGACTGGTTAGCGAGGTTAGATCACGTGGAATCCAGGGAGAGCTAGACAGTTGGATTCAAAATTGGCTTGAAGGTAAGAGACAGAGGGTAGTAATGGAGGGTTGTTTTTCGGACTGGAAGCCTGTGACCAGCAATGTGCTACAAGGATCGATACTGTGTCCATTGCTTTTCATTATTTGGATAAATGACTTGGATGTGAATATAGGAGGTGTGGTTAGTAAATTTGCAGATGACACTAAAATTGGTGGTTTACTGGACAGTGAAGAAGATTACCTCAGAGTACAATGGGAATTTGATTATAAGGCCAATGGGCCAAAGAGTGGTAGATGGGAGTTTCATTTAGATAAATGTGAGATCCTGCATTTTGGAAAGGCAAATCAAGGCAAGACTGAAACACTTAATGGGAAAGCCCTGGGACTGTTGCTTAATGAAGAGACCCTGGAGTGCAGGTTCATAGTTCATTGAAAGTGGAATCACAGGTAGACAGGCTAGTGAAGAAGGCATTTGGGATGCCTGCCTTTATTGGTCAGTGTATTGAATATAGGAGATCATGTTGTGGCTGTACAGAACATTGCTTAGGACACTTTTGGAATACCGTTCAATTCTGGTCTCCCTGCTATACTGATGTTGTGAAACTTGAAAGGGTTCAGAAAAGATATTCTAGAATGTTGCAGGGATTGGACGATTTGGCTATATGGAGAAGCTGAATAGACTGGGGCTATTTTCCCTGGAGTGTTGGAGGCTGAGGTGTGACCATCTAGAGGTTTATAAAATCATGAGAAGCATGGAGAGGGTGAATAGACAAGGTCTTTTTCCCAGGGCAGGAGAGTCTAAAATTAGAGGGCATAGGTTTAAGGTGAGATGGGAAAGATATGAAAGGGACCTAAGGTGCAACTTTTTCACGCAGAATGTGTTTGTACGGAATGAGATGCCAGAGGTAGTGGTGGAGACTGGTACAATTATGACATTTAAAAGGCATCTGGATGAATACATGAAGGGAAGAGTTGAGAGCAATTTAGGCCAAATGCAGGCAATTGGGACTTGATTAATTTATGATATCAGATCAACATGGATGACCTCTGTGCTGTGCAACACTTAGACTCTATGACTCCAGTCTTGCCAATAGCACCAAAATAGAAAGGAAAGCAAGTTGTCAAAAGGATAGTTTGCAAATGGGTGTGGACAAATTAAGTGAATGGGCAAAAATTTGGCGGATGGAGTATATTCTGGGAAAATGCAAACTTGATCACTTTGGCAGGAAGAAGAGAAATTTAAGATAATATTTAAGTGAAAAGAGATTGCAGAAGCCAGTGGTGTCCTGAATCAATATTCAGGTACAACGAGTGATTTCAAAAGAAAACAAACAGAATGCTGATAGTTATTGAAAGGGAAATGGAATAAAAATAAACACAAAGTTTACTGCAGCTATACAGTGCCTCAGTGGACCACTTCAGGAATACTCTATCTGGTTTTGGTCTCCTTATTTGAAAAAAAACTTTACGAACACTTCAGAGTAAGTTCACTTGAGTCACTCCTTTTTGAAGAAGGTTGAACAGGTTGTACAGGTTGCATAAATACCCATTAGAGTTTGGTAGAATGAGGGATGATCTTATTAAAATGTGGAAGGGGATTACGATGACCTGGTGGTATCATTGCTAGCCATTAATCCAGAGACCCGGGTAATATTATGGGGACCTAGATTCCAATCCCATCATGATAGATGGTAGAATTTGAATCCAGTAAAAATCTGGAATTAAGAGTCTAATATGTTCATTGTCAATTGTTGGATTAACATTGGGAAGTCAGGTTGAAGTTGTATAGGACATTGGTGAGGCCTCTTCTGGGATATTGTGTTAGTTCTACTCACCCAGTTAGAGGAAAGGCATGATCAAGCTGGAGGAGGTTCACAAGAGATTTACCAGGATGTTACCGGGTATGAAAAGTTTGATTTATAAAGAAACGCTGGATAGGCTGGGACTTTTTTCACTCGAGTGTAGGAGGCCGAGAGGCGACCTGATAGAAGTTTATAAAATAATAAGAGGTTAGATACATTTAGTGGTAGTTTTCTTTTCCCTAGGATAGGGGAATTGAAGTCTGGGGGCACATTTTTAAGGTGAGAGAAGAGAGATATAAAAAAGACATGAGAGGCAATTGTTTTACATAGAGAGTGGTTCATGTGTAGAATGGTTTATGTGATCATATGCAAGTCCCTACTGCAGCAATCATTGTCCCTTTAGCATACTGAAGGCAGTATTTGTGTCACACTGTAAAGCCAAGCACCATTTGCTCTGCAAAACTGAGTACATCCAGTATTACAACATACATAACAATATGGCCTGCCTGTGTCAATTTTTAGTTTAAAGCCAAGCCAAAGACCCAAGAGAAAAAAGGATGCTGCAGGACCATTATAAGCCCTGTCCTGCAAATCAAAAGAAATAGACATTTCATAGGTACACATTTAGAAGGGTGTTAGTCAATGTAATGAGGTCAGGAAGAGATGAAGGTGGTGCATAACGAATAGGTGAGCATTGCTGTAGTGGAGATTGTTATCGATCTTGCTTCATTTCTTCAACCCTTAATCTCGAAGTTTCATTAAAGTGTATTCAGTGTTATCTTTAGGCAAGCATTCAACAGTTCAGGCATTAAGCATAATATCACCCTGTCCATGACATAATATTGGAGTTTTCACATACATTCAAACACAACATCTAGTCAATAGGCCAGTCATATCTATTTCGTTGAAAATTCTGTCAGTAGGAAGAAAGCAAAGTGAGATATTACTTCCAAAGAGAACAGTACAAAGGATGTTTAAAATAAATAAATAAAATTAAAATAAATATCACGCATTGGTCTTTGTGTTTTTGATCTGAACCCTGTCATTGAGATTAAATCCAGTACCTGTCTCCACGTCAGAATACCTTCTCAACACTTCTGATATATTCAAAATAATAGACAGTTATGGCTTCCTGAAAATCCTCAGTGGCCATTGACCAGTTTTAGCCAGGTTGTTCACTGGGTTGGAGGGGTGAAGGAGGGAATATCAATGTAAGCAGAGGATACTAATTTCTTGTTCTGCTGCTCAGTGGCCATCCCTGAGGAAGCTGCTATGTCTCTGACATCTTAGCATCTTGGAGAACAATTGGAAAATTCTAAATGGGCTATAATTTTTGACTTTATAATTACTGTATTATATAATGAGTTATCTGCTGCTTGTGGACATGTAGCCTTTCTGCCCATGCCCTGGTCTCTAGAAAATGGCTTGGGAGGTTAAGATGAAGCCAGCAAACTGGCACACTGGCAGAGAGTGTGAAATCATATATTGAGTTGCCTCTGTTCTTAAACCTGTAGGTGAAATTCCTGCATTATTCTCTGCTTTTAGTAAGAGTAAATGTTAAACATTATTAAGTTAATTTCGATGATGTATACTTTTAAAATTAGTAACAATGAGAAACAAGATATACATTTGGTTTCAATAGACACAAAAAAAGTTTTAGTTAGAACATGTTCAGAATGTATTTTGCATTTATGCATTTTGATGCTCAATTTGTAGAAATGGCAATGAGCAGGGAAAACTATTGGCTCGTTCCTCTGATTTGTTGTATTTGTACTGCAGGGATTTCATGGAGCATTTGAGTTTAAATTAAAATTGGTGCATGGGTAGATGTCTATTTCCATTTAATTTTCAGCAGTTTGAAGTTTGACCTCATGAATTCATCAGCCAGAAAATCCACCATGTTCTTACCATCCACAAGCAACAGAACCAAATGACTCACCCTTTCCTGCTACTGTTCCTGCTCTCGCTGTATAAAAGAAATTCTAGAGAGTCAAAAAATAGGCCAGTTTCAGAAAATTAAATGAGAATCTTTCTGCTTAGTATCCAAAAATGAAAGAAATGCCAGGAAGCCAAAGTTGGAAACTGTGCATCAGCAATAAACTAATATTCCCCTGAAACACTTATGTTCTCCCCACTTTAAAAAAAACTTTTCAAACTGATCAAAGTATTCTTGCTACATTATTACATATACCATTTAGTTGCCCAAATTGAAAGCAGTGTCATACTTAAATTAGTGATACTGTAACTATAAGCAAACAGCCTTTGGATGAATTACTATTTTGGTTCAGACTTTGTGAATACAAAACAGCTTACCCACTTTGTGCTGTCATAGTAACTGATTTGTTCTGCAATCCCTGGTAATAGGAACAATAGCAAGTGAGAATTTCTGTAAAGAAAAGGGGAAGGGGCAGGGGCATCGGTTGTTGTGTTCAGTTACTGACTTTCCGTTGTCGATAACCTTGGATTTATTTAAGATTTTCTCTTTTCTCCTCAGTAATTGAAGCGAACTGCCCTGTGGTTACCAATGATACACTCTTTCACTGTTTTCACTGCAGTTCCTCTTGCATATTTAATACTTCTGTTGGCAGATTTCTTACGATTTGGGGAGACAAGGGGCAAAGGTGGCACAAGTTCAGATTTCATTGACTCCCCACTATATTCATACTGAGTGTGAAAATGAAGACATTTAAATGATTTTGAATTGGAATTAATGTTTACTTGGTGCCTTGCCATTTAGAATGAAATCATAGTGTTCGCAGTCTGTCAAGAGGAGCAATTCTCATTGCACCAAACTTGTTTTTCTTTTGCCTTTTTCCCTTTTCACGGTCGAGCTTTTCTACTTTAACACAAAAGCATGAAACTATGTAAAATCAACAGACAACCAGTTATAAATGAAGTATATACGAGAGATAATCAGAGTAAAGAATATCCTTAAAGAAATGGGATCTAGGAAGGAATTCTTTGAATTAAGCATGTTCACTCCAGCAAAGGGAGCAACAGCCAATAATTACCATTGGAGTTGGCAATTCTGTTGAAACTGATTTGAATGGATTGTTACAGTGATTGAGGAGGTAGAAAATTACATAAGGTATGCTAGAAAGATCCAACATGAACAAACCAATCAAGAACTAGTTGTTGGCTAAATCTCACTGTACACAATATAGGAGCAGAATTAGGCTATTCAGCCCATTGAGTCTGCTTCACTATTTGATCATAGCTGATATGTTTCTCAACCCCATTCTCCTGCCTTCTTCCCATAGTCCTTGATCCCCTTACTAATCAGATCCTTTCTATCTCTATAAAATACACTCTTCGGCAATGACTTCCACGGCTGAAGAAATTCATCCTGCTCTCAGTTCTAAAGGATCATTCCTTCATTATGAGGCCATGTCCTCAGGTCCTAGTCTCTCCTACTAATGGAAACACATTCTCCACATCCACTCTATCCAGGTAAACTAACTACACAGAGCCAGGTCCCATTACTAAGTCACTAGTTATTTATCAGTGCCCTGGCCAGCTAGCTCAGAGTCAGTCCTCCACTGAGGATATTCTAATACTGGTTATATTGGTCAGCCAAGGCTTTCATGATTGGTCCAGCTTAACAACTAGGTTACCCAGCTTAACAACCCCAATCAAGAACCTTGCAGTTTACAAGGTCAACCCAGTTCCAATCACTTTACCACGCCTTTTAGTATTCTGTAAGTTTCAATCAGATTACCCCTTGTCTTTCTAAACTCCATCAAATACAGACCCAGAGTCCACAACTGCTCCTCATATGACAAGCTCTTCATTCCTGGGATCGTTCATGTAAACTTGCTCCAAGGCTAGCTCATCATTCCTTAGTCATGGGGTCCAAAATTGCTTGCAGTATTCCAAATGTGTCAGCATCTTAAAGAAGTGTCCTTTATGACATGGAGGGGAGAAGGTGGGACACTGCCAAGGGAGCTGGTCAGAGCTGAAAATGTGTTGCTGGAAAAGCGCAGCAGGTCAGGCAGCATCCAAGGAACAGGAGAATCGACGTTTCGGGCATAAGCCCTTCTTCAGGAATCCTGAAGAAGGGCTTATGCCCGAAACATCGATTCTCCTGTTCCTTGGATGCTGCCTGACCTGCTGCACTTTTCCAGCAACACATTTTCAGCTCTGATCTCCAGCATCTGCAGCCCTCACTTTCTCTCAAAGGGAGCTGGTCACCAAAACAATACTAGTGAACTAGGTCTCAGTAAAACCTGACATCACAGTAATGAATTTCTGACAAATTAATGTGCATTTAATGAAATCTGTGGTAACTATTGAGAAACAAACTTCTGCTGACCTAAAGCTGTTGCCGTGTGCCAATTTACATTCCATGGAAATTATGCTTTATGTTTTGTGCCTTAAAATTAATAGAGGGTTGATCATAATTGAAGATCTTAATGAATTATTTTAATTCAGTCTGTAACAAAAATACAGATGATTATGTGACTGAATGTCACTCTATGAAGGAATTTGTAACAGTGAAAAAATAGACCCTGAAAATCTTTGCCCATCCTCATTCAAGGTCTTAACAACTGAACTCAGTGGGATACAATCCAACTGCATGTTGTATAGTCACTTGATGCTGCACGGGCTTGTGTGCAGATTGTGTGAATGTCAGTCTATGTTTACTGCTTTAACTTTTAACATCTCAGAACCATTTTTCTGTTGGTAGAACAAAGTGGCACCTTAAAGGCACAATCAAAGGTTCACTTGTCAACAAATTTGTCAAAGGATCTCCCTTCCAACATATCAAAACAGCATTTCACAGGCTGTGTTGATAAACCTATGTGAACCATCTCAGGCAAAGTCAAATGATGAATTGTCTGGAAATTCTTCTTGCCCTCTAGTTTCTTGTATTCCAAAAAAGATGTCTGTGTTATCAAAAGCAACTTTTGCTGAAGGAAAATCTGAGGAGCAATAATTGTATGAAAGAATAGTGCAGCCTGGATGTCTGCTCACATACTGATTAGTGAGCTTAATGCCTTCACCAACAGAAGGCTTTATTGCAGCTACCAGCACAGTCATCTAATTTCATTGTTAATGTCAGCAGGGAAGAATATCATTATTTTTCTGCTCGTTTCAAATATACACATTTGCCCTGGAGAAAGCATCTGTGGCAGTAATTGCAGAACATTTTGGCAGTTATATGTTTGATCCTTCCTTTTGCACCTGTGCGAAAGCATGATAATTTTTTTTAGCAATATTGCAATAGCCCTATACTTAAGGTGGGAAAAGTACATTCAAGTTCATTGAATAATCCAGTTAAATAATTCTGCTTCTGAACATTTATGGGGCATATTATTTGAGTATGCTGTGCAATGACAGAATTGCTGCCTCATAATGTGTAATCAGTGTATTGATAGAAGATTCTCCTGGCATATAGCACATAATATTCTGGGGATTCCAGCTAGGCCACAGTGAGCAGTTAGTGAGGTTATGGTGCCCATTAGCCTTACCTCAGTTTCCTTCCACTTAGCTAAGTTACCAAGCAGGTCAATAGTAAGCCATCACTTGCATGAGCTTCAACTTTATCGAAAAGTCTCTTTCTAGAGACTGTATCCAATGTCTATTGAAATACCATAAAACATCGGCTCTCCTGTTTTTTCTGTTCATCCTTCCTAAGTGATGCCCCCATCCTGATTTCTGATCTCTCCCTTCTTCCCCATTCTCCAACTGAAGCCTAGTGTAAAAGGCTGATATTCCTGACAGCACATCAACCTCTGAACCTGACTCGCTGGGAACCAAGTACAGCAAACTTTGTTTAACCAGTGCCTTATGAACCAGCCCTCTTGATAATTCGGCAAAAATTATATACCTGAAATATTGGAAGTTTACTGTATGATCATAATCTCCACAAAGTTTGTATAGTTAGTTGAAAGTGCAAGTGAGAAGGCACTCTACCTGTAAGTTTTATTCAAGGCGACATTGCATTATTATTTAAGTGATTTATGTTGTAAATAAAGTATAACATCGATGTGTATATCCCCTGCATTACATTTATATTACTTAGTGTGTATTTTTACATTCATTATGTGGATCTCTTGATCAACCAGCACACGCCTGGTCCCATAGGTGCCGGTTAATAGAAGTTTGCTGGCGTAAGCAGGTTAAATTTGTTAGGACATGAGGAGAATCTATTCTTCCAAGTTTCCTGACAGCAAAGCTGCCCCTCTCCTCCATCCCTTTGGTCCTTCTGCAGCCCCCTGTAAAGATTAAAGGTCTTCGTGGCTGCATTTGTTTAGATAGGCCACCAGGAGAATCTTGATCCTGCCATGAGGAAGATTTCTGAGGGGATTTATTAGTTTCAATTTTTTATCACAATAAATAAAATCATAACAAAATGTTTTACTTTTAGTGAAAACTATATATTTGGCAAGTTTGATACTTTTTGCAAACGTCTGGAGAAGATTACATTCATGATGAACACGATGGAGAACCTTTCAGATCTTCAGCATGTTAAAATGGAGGGATTTGACAAAATATATGTGCGTTATCAGACAATTATAAACAGCACAAAATCAAAGACTTATGATGTACTGGACCATAGGAAACAAGAGGTAAAACATTCACTTGTTATTACAGATCATTTAGCCTTCATTGCTTTTATCTGTACTGAAATGTATTTGATTAATAAAATTAGAATATAGTCAATGATTCTGGGGAATATTTTAGCTGCTAATGTAATGTAATGACACATTTCAACATGAATACCATGGATCAAAGGTACAGTATGTTGTTGAAAGTGATAGTTAACCATTGTGGTTGTTCTTTGCTCTAGGTTCAGAAGAGGGGTACGATGGATGGCATTTCAGTGAGGGATATAAATTGAAGATCCTGTAAAGTATATGGGATCCTCTAGGGGAGGTAGGAGGGCAGGCAGGTAGTGCAGGAGTCTCCTGTGTCTACCCCTGTCTCAAACAAGTCTGCTGTTTTGGAAAATATGGGAGGTGATATACTCTCAGGGGAATGTAACACTGACAAATGTTTACTCCCAGTGCCACGAGCTAGTGAGGGTAGGAATAGAAGGATAGAATAGATGAATGTGTGTCTGAGGAACTGGTGCAGGGGAGAAGCATTCACATTTTTGGATCATTGGAATGTCTTCTGAGGTAGAAGTGACCTGTACAAGAAGGACAGATTGCACCTGAATTGTAAGGGGTCTAATATACTGGTGGGGAAATTTGCTACAGCTGCTTGGAAGCATTTAAACTAGTGGGGGGGGGGTTGATGGGGGGGATACCCATGGAGATAATGAGGAAAGAGATCAGTCTGATACTGGTACAGTTGGGAAAAAAAAGGAGTATGTCAAACCGACAGGGGCAGACAGGAACAAAGTAGACCACAAGGTAATACTGATTAATTAAACTGTATTTATTTCAATGCAAGAAGCCTAACAGGGAAGGCAGATAAACTCAGGGCCTGGTTAGAAACATGGGACTGGGATTTCATAGCGATTACATTCAGGGATGGACAGGTCAGGGACCGACAGGTCTGGCAGCTTAATGTTCCAGGGTATAGCTGCTAAAGGAAGGATTAAAAGGGGGGCAAAACAGGAGGGAGAGTGATATTTTTGATTAGGGATATCATTACGGCTGTATTTAGGGAGGATATTCCTGGGAGTATGTCCTGGGAAGTTATTTGGGTGAAACTGAGAAATAAGAAAGGGATGATCACATATCAGGATTGTCCTATATACTCCCCAATAGTCAGCAGGAAATTGAGAAATAAATTTGAAAGAAGATCTCAGTTATCTGTAGAGCAATAGGGTAGTTATAGTGGGGGATTCTAACTTTTCAAACATAGATAAGGACTGCCATAGTGTTATGGGCTTGGATGGAGAGGAATTTGTTAAGTGTGTACAAGAAAATTTTCTGATTCTATATGTGGATGTATCAACCAGAGAAGGTACAAAACTTGACCTACTCTTGGACATAAGGCAGGGCAGGTGACTGAGGTGTCAGTGGGGGAGCATTTTGGGGCCAGTGAGCATACTATTAGTTTTAAAATAATGTTGGAAAAGCTTAAAAGTTAAAGTTCTAAATTAGAGGAAGGCTAATTTTGATGATACAAAGGGCAAGGCTGGTAGGTGTAGGGAATGCTGGATGACTAGAGAAATTGAGGTTTTGGTCAAGAATAAGAAAGAGGCGTATGTCAGATATAACCAGCAGTGGGGTTCTCCTTAACATTATTTGCCAAAATTATCTCATGTCCCAAAAAGGGTACATGAGATAACATTGGCAAATAGGGAGAATCCAAAAAGCTTCTCAAAATACATTAAGGACAAAAAGGTAATTAGGGAGAGAATAGGGCACCTTAAAAATAAACAAGGCCACCCATGTATGGAACAGTAGGAGATGGGGGAGATACTAAATGAGTATTTTGCATCAGTGTTTACTGTGGAGAAGGATGTGAAGATAGAGAATGTGGGGAAATAAATAGCAACCTCTTTAAAAGTTTCACTATTACAGAGGAGAAGGTGCTGCATGTCTTAAAATGCATCAAAGTGGATAAATCCCAGGACCTGGTCAGGTGTACCTGAGAACTCTTTGTGAAGCTGGAGAAGTAATTGCTAGGCCTTTTGCTGAGATATTTGTATCATTAATAGCCTCAGACAAGGTACCAGAAGACTGGAGGTTGCCAGTATTTGAGAAATGCGATAAGGAAAAGGCAGGGAACTATAGACTGTTGAGCCTGACTTTGATGCTGGGCATATTGCTGGAGGGAATCCTGAGGGACAGGATTTACATGTATTTGGAAAGTCAAGGACTGATTGGGGATAGTCAACATGGCTTTTTTGTGTGGGAAATCATATCTCACTAACCTGATTGAAATGGTTGAAGAAGTAACAAAGTGGATTGATGTGGACAAAGCGATCAATGTGATCTATATGGATTTCAGTAAGGCGTTCAACAAGGTTCCTCATGGTAGACTGGTTAGCAAGGTTAGATCACATGGAATAGAGGAAGGACTAACTATTTGGATACAGAACTGGCTCAAAGGTAGAAGACAGAGGGTGGAGGGTTGCTTTTCAGACTGGAGACCTGTGACAAGCAGTGTGCCACAAGAATTGGTGCTGGGTCCACTGCTTTTTGTCACTTATATGAATTATTTGGATGCGAACATAGGAGGTATGGTTAGTAAGTTTGCAGAGGACGCCAAAATTGGAAGTGTAGTGGGCATTACCTCGAATTACCTCAGAATACAACGGGATTTGATCAGATGGGCCAATGGGCCAAGGAATAGCAGATAGAGATTAACCTAGATACATATGAGGCATTTTGGAAAGGCAAATCAGGGCAGGACTGAAACACTTAATGGTAAGGTCCTGGGGAGCATTGGTGAACAAAGAGATCTTGGAATGCAGGTTCATAGTTCCTTGAAAATGGAATTGCAGGTAGATAGGATAGAAAAAGAAAGCATTTGGTATACATGCCTTTATTGGTCAGTGCATTCAGTGTAGGGGTTGGGAGGTCATGTTATGGCTGTACAGGACATTGGTTAGGCCACTATTGGATGCTGTGTGCAATTCGGTTCTCCCTGATATATGTTGTGAAGTGTGTTGTGAAATTTGAAAGGGTTCAGAAAAGATTTACAAAGATGTATGGAAGATTGCGGGGTTTGAGCTACAGGGAGAATAGGCTCGGGCTATTTTCCCTGGAATGTTGGAGGCTGAGGGGTGAACTTAATAGAGATTTACAAAATCATAAGGAGTATGGATAAGGTAAATAGACAAGCTTTATTTCCTGGGGTGGGGGAGACCAAAGCTAGAGGACATTGATTTAAGGTGAGAGTGGAAAGATTTAAAAGGGACCTAAGGGGCAACTTTTTCATGCAGAGGGTAGTTTGTGTATGGAATGAGCTGTCAGAGGAAGTGGCGGAGGCTGGTACAATTACAACATTTAAAAGGCATCTGGATGGGTATATGAATAGGAAGGGTTCAGAGGAATATGGCCAAATGCTGGCAAATGGGACTAGATTTATTTAGGATACGTGGTCAGTATGGACATGTTAGACTGAAGGGTCTGTTGCCGTGCTGTACATCTCTATTGCTCTATGACTCTAAGAGGGTGGTTGTGGAGATACTTCTGAGCTAAACTATTTCCCACATAATAAAATCTGCAGAAAATTGTGCCCAAGGAAACGCTGAAAGTTCTTATTTCTTGTCTAGAAATTCAAGATAGGGTTGGATGAATTTTTGGCAGCCATAGTTGATAACTGTAGCATGCTATGTTATCTTCAGAGCCTTTACCAGAAACATACACTGCAAACCTATCTTCCTCCATCAAAAACAGAAAATACTGGAGAAATTCAGCATGTCTCCCAGCACCTGTGGGGAGGAAACAGGGTTAACGTTTCAAGCCCAGTGACTGTTCATTGTGAACAGTTCTAATATCTGTTTCCTCCCCACAGATGCTACCAAATCTGCTAAGTTTCTCCGGCACTTTTTGTTTTTGTTTCAGATCTCTAACATCCAGAGTTTTTTGCTTTGTTTTACTGTTTACTTCCATATTCCTTTGTTCTTCCCGAATTGTTTTCGTGACTTTTAATCCCAGTGATGACAATTCACATGGCTATGGCAGGAGATAAACCTGAGGCAGGGGTACAATGAAGTCGTATAGATGGTCTGGCTCATAAAATTCACATGTCTCAGTTTGAACAGGTGCAATGCAATTCCGTTGTATTGCATCAGTCCAGTTTTGATGGAAAAACAATTTCTTTGATTTGCATGTAGAACTGCAAATGAATTGCTGAGTCCCTTTTAGAGTAAGAAGGTGTCCTATGACATGATGGTTTTTCTATTTATACATGAGATATAGGCATCACTGGCTGGGCCAGCATTTATTGCCTATCACATGTTGCCTTTGGGAAAATGATGGTAAGCTCCCTTCTTCAACTGCTGCAGTCCATTTCATGTAGGCATACACACAATGTTGTTAGAGAGGGTTTTCCAGGATTTTGAGTAAGTGACAGAGGAAATGGTAATAGATTTTCAAGTCAGGATACTGTATGGCTTGGAGATGAACATGTTTCCCATAGTGTTCAGATATATCTGCAGGCCTTGTCCTTCTAAGTGGTAGTGATTATGGATCTAGAAGATGCTGTCAGAGGAAACTTGATAAATTCCTACGGTGCATCCTGTGGATGACAAATGTGTGTGACAGCAGTGAAAGGTATAAATGTTGAACCTGATGGATGCGGTGTCAGTTAAGCTGACTCTTTTGTCTTGGGTGTTGTTCAGCTTCTTGAATATTGGTGGAGTTGCACCCATCCAGGCAAGTGGAGACTACTCAATCACACTCCAGTCTTGTATTTAGTAGTCTTTTGGAAGATAAGAGGACAACTACTAGCCTCTGACCTGCTCTTGTATTCACATCACTATTATTATTTAATTATTAATATAGCTATTATTTCAATGAATTATTTATTTAATAATAAGTGATGTTGTAATTTATGCTTACTTTTCAGTTTGACAATGATTACATGGAGTTTAAGTGCCAGATAGATGGACTTTATCAGTCAATACAAACTTTTATGGATTCCTGGTTTGAACAGTCTTTAACTGTAAGTAATATTAAAACAAACATTGGAAAATACTATTACTATAAACCTATTATCTTTACTGTTTCCTGGTATTTTTTCAGACAGAACGTATGCTAGACTTGCTGGGAAAATTTCTGCGTATTTCTGGACCGCAATTAGATCTGACAGACAAGTATCTCATGCTTTTGCAACAATTTGGACGAGATTTAGATCTTATACGCAGGACCTACCAGAAACAAAGAGAAAATCCACCAGTCCCACGTAATGTTCCACCTGTAAGCTTACAATGCTAATTACAATTTATCTTCTAATGAAAGCTTTTTATATAGAAGTGCCACATTCAAAGCAGAATCTACTTTAAGCTACATAAAAGCGATTTCTGTGGATGGTCTTCAGTGATTCCTGAAGGCCCCAAGCTAGGGTAGTCTTTGCCTTTTTATAGAAGGGATATATTGAGCATATGGTCAATATTTCTGACATTGAGACAGCCACTACACTTCAAAAGCAGTTTATTGTGTGTAAAGAACTTTCTGAAGTCCTGAGGTTATGAAAGTCAATATCAACACTTTCTTCATTGGAAAGTACACATAGTGTTCAATCCAATAAAGTATAAATAACTGTGTGAAATCTTCTGGTTGGAAGGTGTCCGGGAAGATTATGTGGGCCCGACAGCTATTCAGAAAAATAGACATTCCCATGAAGTTTCTGAAAAGCAATGTTGAAATTTTGAAGGTAACTTTATACAGCTTTGATTTATTATTTAAAAATGAACAATAAGAACTTTTTGACTGAATAAGAACGTTTCACCAATATGATGTTTCAGTTTTAATGTTTACAGTATTACTGTATTTTTTTCATGTTCTTAGACCCCTGATATGAAAAAGGTTATCAAGAATTATAACAAGATGGCAGTTGTACTTCTGGAATTTGAGGTGTTGTATCACAGGGGTTGGTGCCGAGCTGTTGATTTTGCTCAAAATGGACTTCATGCCTCACTACTTGTGCGACATCCTGAGACTAAGGTTAAGATATTGTTCACTAACAGTATTGTGACAATGTTTATAATTTATGCAGTGAAACAATTCACTGTGTGTACGTTTTAAATACTTGCACTTTAGGTCCATAGTTTTTGGAAGTCTCCAGTGTAATAATGGAAAAAGACATACAAAAGTTAATATAAATTAGTGTTATCTTTTCATTACATCTATGTTTTGATAAATGAAGTCTATTTTGTAAATCCTTTGGGTTTAGAACTATGGGACATAATTTTCTGGACGCACCTGGAGCTTTCTGAAGGTTGATTGGATGAACTTAATTGGGTGGGAAACAAAAATTTGTCTTTCTGATGATGATTTGAAGATTTGTTCTTAACTTTGTGAAACCTTTCAAACGGTTCAGCTTTCTTGGCCTTAATCGTTGGGAGCGGCTTCTGCATACATTCAGACGCCATGAATGTTCATTAATACTTCAGTCTGCTGAACGTATGGTACTGGCACAATCTTGTCAGCCAAGAACAAGAAGTATATGTGTTCACAAACATAACTATATTTATGAAGCAGATAACTGATAGGATAGACTTCTTCCTCCAAGCTACAGTGAGAACAAACTTCTGTTACTTGACTCATTCATAACAAGTTCTTTGCATAACTGCTTATATTTCCAGAGAAGCTCCCTCTGCATTTCATACTTTTGGCTTTGATTTAACTGATTCTTTCTGGCTTCTTCATTGTGAACTGTGTGATTTTGTTACAAGAATGCCCACAAAATTGAGAGTTTCTCAGCTTCCAGTAACCTGGAGAGTTCTAACCAGCCACTTCTGGTTTGGAAGCTGCACAACCTAATCTTCAGTTCAGGTGACTTATTCCCTGATCTGCTCCTTTCTAGGAGAGAAACCATGCTTGTTCTGACCCCAGTCAAATATCCTCTGAACTGTCCTAAAAACTTTCGATCACTGCATGTTGTCAGCTAAAATCATTTCTTGATTGCTCTAGCATTCCATATTTACTGGGTTATTCCATTAGAACTCCAGTCGTTTGCAGCCACACACTATGTGAGGAAAACTAGATTAGGTCATTATTTCACAACAAATCTGACCTTGATTTTATTTTGAAGAAAACCCCTCATAAAAGACACCAATATCCATATGCTAATGTTTTATATATATTATATAGATCTCACATGCAGTCCCCTGCCTTTTACCAACATTGTCAATGCATGTCCTCACTCATTGTGCACATTTTTCACATGCAGAAGGAGAGAAGCACGGAGAGACATTAACACGGATACATGAGCACTTTGCCTGGATTGTGAGATGCACTTATAGATATTAATTCTCAGAGCTGCAGTTGTCCATTTGTATTATTAGCAAGACAAATGAAGTTTGGGGGAAGTTAGGAGTTAAAGGTTTCTGATTCATACATGGTTCAGAGACCTCAAAGAGTTAGAGTTGATACCAAGCCATAAAGCATTATGTCACATGTATACCTGAGATGATGCCTGTAAGGTGTTCATCTGTTTTGTGATGGTGTTGTTGACCCACGGAAGGTTTTGTTAAAAATCTAGTGGATGTGCATGTTCTTTCAGTTGTGATGAATTGTATGTGAGCTAATGGTATGTGAGCTGCTTAGAATTGTAGCTTCATTCGTATTTTAAATATGAATCCTGGCAGATGTGTGAGAGGCAGCAGCACTGTGGAGCAAGTAGTCCTACATTGGTAGCTGCAATAAAGTGGACGACACTAGTTGCACATGTGACACCTGCTACTCAACCTTGTATTTGACAGTATGCTGCAGTGGCAACCTTATGATGCTAGCTCATACACATTAGGGCATGCAACACTGAATGGACAGTGGCACATACCCTGCAGAGTGCAGCATGTCATTCAACCTTTTGCAACATTAGAGCAGAGTTCTCATAAGCCAACTATGAGAGCTGACCTCTGCAACCACCACTGTCCAGGCTGTACTTATCAGTTGGCATGGCCTCTTGTTACCAACCAAAGGGAAAAGAACTTCCCTTCCAGCCAGGACAGCCTTCAGGAGAATTCTGACTGAGATCATGCTGAACCATTGCAGGAATTTCTGTTCTCTACCTTTGACACATCTAAGGGTGGGTGGGGGTAATGACATTGAGTGATGTTCCTGGATTCCAGGAAGTGAGATACTGCTTCAAGTTAAAGCCTGAAATGTCACAGCTTAACGCCTGCCTGCCTGCCCTTCAGATTTAGCATTTTACTCTCAAATGGATATGTAATACAAATATATGAATTAGGATCAAAAATTGGCTTTTCAGCCCTTCAAACCTGCTGTACCATTCAATAAAATCATGCCTGATCTGTTTGTTTTCCCTAAATTCCACATTCCCATTTATCCTCAGTTTGATTTCCCTGCCTAACAAGGACTCGTCTACCTTGCTTTTAAAAACTGTAGAATCCCTATGTGTGGAAGCAAGCCAGTCAGCCCATTAAGTCCACTGCTCCGCTGAAGAGCATCCCACCCAGACACAAATCCCTGCCCTATCTCTGCATTTTCTATAGCTAACTCACCTAGCCTACACATCCCTGGACACTATGGGAAATTTAGCATGGCCAATCCACCTACCTACACATCTTTGGATGGTGGGAGGAAACCGAGCACCCAGAGTACATCTACATAAATACGGGGCATATGTGCAAACTCCACACCAAAGAGTGGAATTGAAACCAGGTCCCTGGTGCTGTTAGGCAACATTGCTAATCCACTGAAACTGGATGTTTAATGCAAAAATATTTAATGACCCTCTCTTCCAGTACGTTCTGAGGCAGAGAGTCCCGAACTTGATTGAGTTTTTTTGACGAAGTAACAAAGAGGATTGATGAAGGCAGAGTAGTGGATGTGATCTATATGGGCTTCAGTAAGGCGTTTGACAAGGTTCCCCATGGGAGACTGGTTAGCAAGGTTTTTGGATACAGAACTGGCTCAAAGGTAGAAGACAGAGGGTCGTGATGGAGGGTTGTTTTTCAGAATGGAGGCCTGTGACCAGTGAAGTGCCACAAGGATCAGTGCTGGGTCCTCTACTTTTTGTCATTTATATAAATGATTTGGATGTGAGCATAAAAGGTATAGTTAATAGGTTTGCAGATGACGCAAAAATTGGAGGTGTAGTGGTCAGTGAAGAAGGTTACCTCAGAGTGCAATGGGATCTTGATAAGATGGACCAATGGGCTGAGGAGTGGCAGATAGAGTTTAATTTAGATAAATGCTAGGTGCTGCATTTTGGATAAGCAAGTCAGAGCAGGACTTATACACTTAATGGGAAGGTTGTGGGGAGTGTTGGTGAACAAAGAGACCTAGGAGTGCAGGTACATAGCTCCTTGAAAGTAGAGTTACAGGCAGATAGGATACTGAAGAAGACGTTTATTGGTCAGAGCATTGAGAATAGGAGTTGGGAGGTCATGTTGCGGCTGTACAAGGCATTGGTTAGGCCACTGTTGGAATATTGCGTGCAATTCTGGTCTCCTTCCTATCGGAAAGATGTTGTGAAACTTGAAAGGGTTCAGAAACGATTTACAAGGATGTTGCCAGGGTTGGAGGATTTGAGCTATAGGGAGAGGCTGATTAGGCTTGGGCTGTTTTCCCTGGAGCATTGGAGGCTGAGGGGTGACCTTATAGAGGTTTATAAAATCATGAGGGGCATGGACAGGATAAATAGACGAAGTATTTTCCCTGGGGCGAGGGAGACCAGAACTAGAGGGCATAGGATTAGGGTCAGAGGAGAAAAATATTAAAGGAATCTAAGGGGCAACCTTTTCGCACAGAGGATGGTATGTGTATGGAAAGAGCTGTCAGAGGATGTGGTGGAGGCTGGTACACTTGCGGCATTTAAAAGACATCTGGATGGGTATATGAATAGGAAGGCTTTAGAGGGATATGGGCCGGGTGCTGGCAAATGGGACTAGATTAGGTTGGGATATCTGGTCGGTATGGGCGAGTTAGACAGAAGGGCCTGTTTCCATGCTGTGCATCTCTACGACTCTATGACTGTATGAATTGGAAAATCCTCTGAGAGAAACAAAGTCCCCTAACTTCTGTCCTCAAAAGGTAAGGTCCAATTTTACAACAATGCCCCCCCAGTTCTCGACTCACCCACAAGAGGAAGCAACCTTTCTACCTTTGAATTTTTTGAAGAGATAACCAAGAACAGGGGAATGCTAATGGACATTGTTTAAGGACTTCCAGCAGGCATTTGATAAAGTCTCACAGCAGATAAAACCAAGTTAGGAATTGAAGGCAATTACTACATTAACTGGGAAATTGTTTGAGTGGCAGGTGACAGAAAGGAGTAATATTGGGTAGGTACCCCAACTGATAAGTTATGACTAATGCTGTCCCAAAAGGATCCATGTTGGGGCCTCAATTATTCACATTATTAACATTTTGGAGAATGACATAGATATCTAAAGTTGGATATCTATTGACATAGATATATCTAAAGTTGGTGATGACAGAAAACTAGGAAGCATTGTAAACAGTACAGATACTGGCATAAAATAACGAAGGGATATTTATAGACCAAGTGAATGGGCAAATATGTGACAGAATGGAGATCAATGTAAAAAAGCACTTTCTAGATGGTATGAAGTTATGTACAGTGAATGTACACAAAGACACTTGGGGTTCAGGTGCATCGATATTTAAAATGTCACAAACAGAAGCAGAAAATAATAAGGAAAGCTAATGGAATGCTGACCTTTATATCTAATGGACTGGAGTACAATGGTGCAGAAGTTATGCTGCTGTTACACAAAACAGCAGATCTGGGCACCACACCTTTGGAAGGATATATTGGCCTTGGACGGAGTACAATGTAGATTTAGAAGAATGACACGTGGACTTCAAGACTTATGTATTGAGGAAAGATTATATGGATCATAAGGAAGTGATGGTCCAGTGGTATTATTGCTCGACTATTAATCCAGAGATCAGGGTAATGTTCTGGGGACTTTGGTTTAAATCCTGCTGTGGCAGATGGCAGATAGCAGATTTGAATTTAATAGATATCTCAGATTGGGAGTTTAATGATGACCATGAAGCCATTATCGATTGTCAGAAAAACCCATCTGGTTCACTAATCTCTTTCAGGGAATGAAACTGCTGACCTTACCTAGTCTAGCCTACATCTCCAGATCTACAGCAGAGTGTTTGATACTTAACTGCCCAGTTGGTAATTAAGGATGGGCAATAAATGCTGGCCTAGTCAGTGACACCCAATAACTGCCCAGTTGGTAATTAGGGATCGACAAATAATGCTGTTGGTCAGTGACACTCAATAACTGCCCAGTTGTTAATTAGGGATCGGCAATAAATTCTGGCCTGGTCAGTGACACCCAAATCCCTAATTAAAAAAAAGAATCTCTTTGGAATTTATAAAGTTCTGATGATCTGATTGAAGTCTTCAACATCCTAACAGGAACAGACAGGGTAGATAAACATCAACTACTTCCACTTGTTGGGGATGCTAGAACTAGGGAGCATAGTCCAAGAATGAGGGCCAGAGTATTAAGGAGAAATATTAGGAAGCACTTGTACACACAAAAGGCGATAGATGTTTTGAACTCTCTTCCATCAACGCTGGATCAGTTGTTAATTTTCAATCTAAGATAGATAATGTTTTGTTAAGCAAAATTATTAAGGGATATGGGCCAAAGGCAGGTTTATAGAGTCAGGCCACAGATGAGGCATGATTTTATTGGATTTTGAACAGATTCAAGGGGCTGAATGGTTTACTCTTTTTCCTATATTCCATATGTTCCTAAAAGTATGTCTATCTTGCAAAGAACATTCAAGATCTTATAAATATCAATCAAATCACCCATCACTCTTCTGAACTGTAGTGAAAACAAGTTATGGCTGTCTACGTTTTCTTCAAAAAAACCCACTAATTCCAGATATCAACTTAGTAAACCTCCTTTGAACTGTCTCACATTTTCATCCTTCCCGAAATAAGGACACAGCATTTGATACATCACCAATGCCCTGTAAATTGAAGGATAACTTCATCACTTGTATGTTTAACTCCTCTAATGAAGTGATAAAGGCTATCATTCCATTAGCTTTCCTGTTTACTTGCTGTACATGCATTTTAACTTCTATAGCTCATGCAATAGAATCCCTCGGACCCTCTTCACATTGGAATTAGGCAGTCATTCTCCATTTAATACTTTGCTTTTTTATTCTTCCAGTCAAAGTGAACAACTTCACATTTTCCCATTCCATCAGCCAGGTTTGGCCACTTAGAACAATAGAATCCCAATAGTGTGGAAATAGGCCATTTAACTCATGTCCACACCAACACTCTGAAGAACATCCCACTCAGATGCACCCCTTACCCTTATCCCTGTAACCCAACATTTCCCATGGCTAATCTAACTAATTTACAAATCCCTGGACACAATGGGTGATTTAGCATAGCCAATTAATCTAACCTGCACATCTTTGGATTGTGAGAGGAAGCTGGAGCACGAGAGGAAACCCATGCAGTCATGGGGAGAATATGCAAACTCCACACAGCCAGTTGCCCGAAGCTGGAATTGAACCCGGGTCCCTGGCACTGAGGCAGCAGTGCTAACGCACTGAGCCATCATGCTGCACCCACTCATTTAACCCATCTATATTGATCTATACCCTTTTATATCATCTTTACAGTGCAACTTTGATCTAGAAATTTAGACGTCATACCTTCAATCCCCTTCTTTAAGTCATAACTAGAAATTGTAAAAAGTTTAAAACCCAACGCAGACCCTTACCAGACAACACTTGTCAAGTCCTACCAATTTGTAAAGCTTCCATTTATGCAAACTCTCTATTTTCTGCAAGTCAATCAGATATTTATGCTCATACATTTCCCCTCAATACCCATGACTCTTTCTTTGTACAATAACCTTTTATGTGGAACCTTGTCAACTGCTTTCTGGAAGTCCAAGTACACCACACTAATGGGCTCCCCTTTATTGATAGTGCATGATACTTCTTCAAAGAATTGATCAGGTGAATGTGATTTCTCTTTCAAAAAATCATGTTTATTCTACCCAATTTTCTTGAGTTTTTCCAAGTGCCTAATTATAACTGCCTCAATGATCGATTCTACCAACTTCCCTACAGTAGACATCAAGCTAATTAACCTACAGTTTCTTGTTTTCTGTCTCCTTCCTGTCAGGAATAGAGAGTTTTTAAACAAGTATTTTTCAACCTAATGGAACCTCTCCAAAATTGAAAGAAGTTTGGAAAATTAACACCAATCCATCTGCTATTGTCCCTGAGCAGAAGTACTGCCCACTTTTATATTGGCTCCATACTGCATCTTGAAAAGCAAGATTCTGTCCATTGAGTGCTTATTAAAGTAGACAATAGACTTTTAACTCAATTTGACTTGCCTTCACTGCAAAACCTGATCTCCCATACTGTGAAAGTTAAGTCATGGTTCAATTACTTCAACTCACATATTAATTTAGAATGTGTGTGATTTAGCATTACATTCAAAATGTTTGCATGTCACATTTTCCCTGCATTTTGCTCTCTATATATGTTGTCAGAAAAAGAGTACAACTGGAGAACCGCTTTCATACTTCTGTGTTCTCATTTGTGTGGAAGGGACAGCTGTACTGTTTATTTTAGTTTGATTTTATTTTTGTGCTTAAGGTTCTTGGGGTCTGCTTGAAGCTTCTCCTTTGGTTCTATTTTATTTACTTTCTGAGTCCGGTAAAAACAGCATTCTGCAACACCCTCAGCATTTAGTTTCTCAGACAATCTAACTGACTAGAGGGTGCAATTTACTCTTAGCTAAATAAATAGACAAGAAAAAATGGCCTGGGATGATATAGGGACAGATGCCTAATGTATTCCAGTTGTTTGAGTGGGGACAATGTTTATCTGTGGTAAGCCTGTAATTGGACCTGTTAAGGAACCAATCAATTAGGTTTTTCTGGAAGGTTTTAATTTTTTCCAGAGACACAGTAGACCTTCAGAGCCTTTACCTGCTTTATGTGTTTGGGAGTTCAGCAGCAGGTCAGGGGTGACAGCCATCCTATAAAAGCAAAATATTGGGGATGCTGGAAATCTGAAATAAAAACAGAAAAACCTGAGAATATCAGCAGGCCATGGCATCATTTCTGGAGAGAGAAACAGAGTTAATGTTTCTCGTCCAATGTGACTTCTTCAGATCTGAAAGGGACTGTAAATGAGATCATACATATAGAAGCAGAAGTAGGCCTTTCAGCCCATTGAGTCTGTTCCACCATTCAACGAGCTCATGTTTGATCTGATAATCATCAATTCCACTTTTTTTGTCTTTTCCCCATAACCTCTTGGTGATAAAAAAAATCTAACTCAGCCTTGAATGTACTTAAGGCTCCAATCTCCAAACCCCTCTTCAGCAAAGAATTCCATGATTCAAAATACTGAGAGAAGAAATTTCTCCTCATCTAAATGATTGTTATGCTGCTGACAGAAGGGGAGAAAGAGTGGGTGTAAGAGATGGTAAGTATGCTCAGAATAAAAGACAAAGGGAATACTAAGGGCGATACAGGGAAACAGTGATATAAAATAGGTGTGAAAGGAAAAAAATGTGTCCTCTACTGAGTGCAAAATCACAAGTCATGGCAGGGGATGGATGTTGTAATCAAATTAGATGACAGCAGCCATGCTTTGAAGTTGTTGAACCCAATGTTGAGTTTTCAAGTCTGTAAATTACCTAAGTGGAAAATGAGGTTTTGTTCCTTGAGCTTGCACTGGTCTTGGTTAGAACACTGCAGCAAACCTAGAACAGAAAGGTTAGCATGTGAATAAGATGGCTTGTTGAAATGGCAAGGAACTGGAAGGTCAGGGTAATTCTTACAGGCAAAGTGGAGCCATCCAATCTGTGTTTGACTCTTGAGAAAGGTGAGAAAATATTGAAAAGGCATATAAATAGAGTTGGAGTATTGATGACATTGTTATTTAAGACTTAAATGAAAAACCAGAGAACTTTCTTCTTGACGTTGACTCTTCGATTTTTTCTCATTCTCTTTGTGTTCCCCAGCTTTCCTGCTGTAGCTCATGTTGCACAAGGGAAGGGAATATTTACTTCAAAGTGTGGACTCAGTTCTAAAATCCTAATGAGTACAATGGATATACCACAGAAATAAGTATTTACAAAAAATTCCTTTTCCAATTGTTCATGAACAGGACACAGAAATCTCAAAGAAATGGAAGTCAAAGAGTGTTGTATTAGGTGAAACCTGAGATGTTTTGTTCTGTCAAACAGCCCATTATGATATGATTAATTGTTCTTCAAAATGGGATAATTGCAGTTGAATGTCTTGGTTCCAATTCATGCTATGGTGGCTGATGATTGCAAGTTAATACTATTTCAATTAAAAACTGCCAACAAATTGTCCAATTCTGGATACTGCAAAATAACTCAGAACCCATTTTTAATTGAAATTAAGTTCAGAGTTTTTGTCTTGATGATTCATATGGAAATATTTAAACAAGTTCATGATAAATCTTAATCCTTATACTGGATTTGGGTTGTGCGTGCATTACAATAAGTTAAGATTAAATATTGAAATTTTGAAAAAACAAAACTGAATTTAGGTTTCAGTAACTTAATTTTGCTAAAATGATTCACAGTATTTACTGTTCAAACATTCAATTTTGTATTACATATTTCTATATGCATGTGTGCAGGCACTTGTGTGCCATATTGTTTACACAATTTACATAAAGTATATGTACACACATATTAACTCCAGTATGATTACCTTAGTGCCTAAATATTTTGCAATTCAGTTGTTATGGACTAGCATACTACAAAATATGCATTAAAATATATACACGCTTCTCATTTCCTGAAGAAAATAGTAATAAGTGGCTGATTGTACATCTCTGAAGAAGCATGAAATATTTTTCTATATTGAGGGTGCTATTTCAATGCAGGTGCTGTTCTAAAGTACTTCTTCTGGGAAATATCACTGGAGGAATCTAGTTAGCCCACTCTTTCATACCTCTGAATGGTTGGTTATGTAGTAGCATATTTGCAGTTTGGGAGGAAATTTGATGCTCCGTGGTGATCAAGGATTTATGCATACACATAAATGCTTGTGTTATATGTGCAAAAGTCTTAAAATAAATAAAAATACCAAAGAACTACTGACAGCAGTATGGAACAGTTGCTTAATTAATACAACTAATCATGAAATACTGATACTGATAACATTAAACATGTCTTGCCAGTCCCAATAAGACATACTTGCATTGTTTAGTTTAATAACATGTATCATTAGTGAATAATATATTTCACTCATTTCACTTTTGTTGAGTTGTGTATACAATGAAATTGACACTATTTATTCCATTGTATTAAAATAGGAAATCCTTGTGAATTTTGATCCAGCTGTGTTCGAAGTTCTTATAGAAGCAAAGTACTTGTACAAGATGGGACTTGAAGTGCCTGAAGCAGCTTTCAACCTCTGCTTAAAAGAAACCAGAATTAAAAATCATTACTTAAGGTCAGTATTCCTTTTACTTTCAAAGCTGATGTTTCAAACTTTTCACTGTATTTATATTGAATATATGTGTCAATAAATGATTCAAATTCAAATTCAAAGTCAGAAAGCAAAAAACAGAAAACTAACTGATTAGAGCCATTTTTCATGATCAAGTTCAATTGTATATTTGAGGAGATATCTGGCTGAATGCTTTGATAAAATAGACCAAAGTTCAACTGCAGATTCTGGCCATTGGGAAGTTATAATGAATGTATAGTGAATCAAATGGTGACTTCCAATCACCCTAACTGTTGTACTCTGTTTGGAACTTGTTCTTTAAACATAGTTTATGGTTAACTAGATAATCTTTTGTTTGTGTGCAGCCTTCAGGAACTTTTAAGTAACTACCAAAATGTGGTGAACACTATCCCATCTATCATCCAACCAATGATGAAGCCTTTTATTGATCAAGTGGATGAAGCTTTCATTCCTGGACTGACTATGTTATCTTGGACCTCTTTAAACATTGAAAGATGTATGAATCCACATTCTTAATGGGGTTACAAAAGGAATCAAGCAATTTAAATTGAATTATTATTCCTTTCTACTTCCAGTCTCCATTTTTGTTTCCTCTTGTTTTCGTAGGATTCAATGTTATGTATAATTTGCCATCTTGAGTAACATAAATGATTGTTTCCCAAATGTTTGAAAATTGTATTCTAAATATTAAAATATTTAGTTTATGGATTATGGAAATAAAGTTTATGGATCATGAGTGGAGTTTTCCAGCAACATTTCAGGTCCTATTTCACAGTTGGTTGATGCCGTGACCTATAAATTTGGCATCCAAGCCATCTTATCTACTTGCTGCTGGAAACCACTCTCAGGTTTTTTTGATCAGGCTTTGTGCTTCCTTTACTTGTTTTTACAGATTTTAAGTGAAACTTTTAATAGGCAAGCAGTCTTTATGCTAATAAGGACCCTTCAAAATCCTGAAATGTCCAATTTTCAGACAAACAAAAAAAAATGGGAAAAATTATTTGTAATTTGTAAATTCAATAGTTCAAATATGTAGTTTAAGGTATGATGTTTATTAAATTTTTGTTCAATTTTTTTCCACTTTAGTCATAGAAAATGTGTATGACTTGTTGGCTGAATTAAAAAATATGGTGAAGCAGGTCTCTGACACCTTGGAGTGCAGGATTGAGAGAGTTCGACATGAAATGAGTCTTACTGCCTTGGTGGACCTCCCTGAAGATGAACTTGTGGAACCACAAGTTTTTCGAGAGATGACTGAGAATATTGTTGCCTCGGCTGGACAAGCTTTATCTATGTATGTTTTCTTCAGATAATATTGAGCAAAACTCTGGGAGACATACATGTATGAATTCTGACAAGGGATGAAATTGGATCGCTATGTGATTAATTTGATTCCCCCCTGCCCCACCCCCCATTTTTACATTTCTGTAGGCAGATGTTAAGTAGGTTGAGGAGAGATTCATGTTTGTTTTGAAATAAATCAAATTTTTATCTGTTCCCTCCCCTTTTTTTAAGAGATGTGGACTCCAGCTGGATTTCAGCTCCATTGAGGATTGTTATCCCTCACTAACTTGTTTAAATTGCTATTCTTATAACAGCTAACACAATAATGTCAGTTAGTTACTTTATAATGTGGTCTGGGGCATTGCTGAATCTAATTCTCACCAACGTTTATGGGCTTTCAAATTGGCTTCGTAATCCAGATCACAAACTGTGACCAGTTTACCTTTCCTTGTTCCAAAGCTGCTGAGACCAGTTGTACCACTCTGACAGCCATTTGGCTAACCCAGGACAGCCAGGAAATTAATTTTCTAAAATATAAGTTTCTGTTAAACAGCGCCTTTGACAAGTGAATAGCTGGGGCAGGAGGATCAATTACTTTTATTCACTAAACTATATGTACAAACAACTGTGTTGTTTATTAACTACAGAAAATATTAAAAATAGTCCCTGTCGTATTTAGTGTAACATTTCATATGGTTTAAGAAATGTATATTTCTTGTTTGCATTGAAACAAACACTGACTTTATGTATGCAGACAGAGTCAACAGCTGGAGCGTTCTATGTATCAGCTAATGGATGGATTGACACAAAAACTCAAACCAGAAGAACAAGCCAATTTTCAGGTAATTTGTGTTGACTGATTCCAACATTGCTGCTTTGTACTTTTCAGCTAGAGGTTTATAAAATCATAAGGACATGGATAATGTGAATAGCCAGGGTCTTTTCACACGGGTGGGGGAATCCAAAACTAAAAGGTATAGGTCTAAGGCGAGAGGGGAAGGATTTAAAAAGGACCTAAAAGGTACCTTTTTCATCCAGAGTGGTGCATGCATGGAATGAACTGTCAGAGGAAGTGGTGGAAGTGGGTACAATTTCAACATTTGAAAGACATTTGGATGGGTATACATATAGGAAAGGTACATGAATAGGAAGGGTTTAGAGGAATGCTGGAAAATGGGACTGGATCAGATTAGGAAGTCTGGTCACCATGAACGAGTTGGTCCAAAGGGTTTGTTTCATGCTGTATAACTCTATGACGTGGGTTTCTAAAGGCTGGGGTTTTGGGGGGGAGGGGGGAATGTTTGTTGGGGTCATTTTTAAAGAATTAGCTACAGAGATAGTGAATATATACTGACGGTACATAGAGGTCATAGAGGTGTACAGCATGGAAACAAACCCTTCAGTCCAACCCTTCCATGCCAACCAGATATCCCAGCACAATCTAGTCCCACCTGCCAGCACCCGGCCCATATCCTTCCAAACCCTTCTTATTCACATACCCATCCAAATGCCTTTTAAATGTTGCAATTGTACCAGCCTCCTCCACTTCTTCTGGCAGCTCATTCCATACACGTACGACCCTCTGTGTGAAAAGATTGCCCCTTTGGTCCCTTTTACATCCTTCCCCTCTCACCCTAAACCTATGCCCTCTAGTTTCTGGACTCCCCCACCCCAGGGAAAAGACTTTGTCTATTTAACCTATCCATGCCCCTCATAATTTTGTAAACCTCTATGAGGTCACCCTTTAGCCTCCGATGCTCCAGGGAAAACAGCCCCAGCTTGTTCAACCTCTCCCCATAGCTCAAATCCTCCAAACCTGGCAACATCCTTGTAAATCTTTTCTGAACCCTATCAAGTTTTACAAGATCCTTCCGATAGGAAGGAGAACAGAATTGCATGCAATATTCCAACAGTGGCCTAACCAATGTCCTGTACAACTGCAACATGACCTCCCAACTCCTGTACTCAATACTCTGAACAATAAAAGAAAGCACACCAAATTCCTTCTTCAATATCCTATCTACCTGCGACACCACTTTCAAGGAGCTATGAACCTGCACTCCAAGGTCTCTTTGTTCAGCAACACTCTCTAGGACCTTATCATAAAATATATAAGTCCTGCTAAGATATGCTTTCCCAAAATGCAGCACCTCGCCTTCATCTGAATTAAACTCCATCTGCCACTTCTCAGCCCATTGGCCCATCTGATCAAGATCCTGTTGTAATCTGAGGTCACCTTCTTCGTTGTCCACTACACCTCCAATTTTGATGTCTTCTGCAAACTTACTAACTAAACCTCTTATGCTTGCATCCAAATAATTTATGTAAATGACAAAAAGTAGAGGACCCAGCACCGATCCTTGTGGCACTCTACTGATCACAGGCCTCCAATCTGAAAAACAACCCTTCACCTCCACCCTCAGTCTTCTACCTTTGAGCCAGTTCTGTATCCAAATGGCTAGTTCTCCTTGTATTCCATGAGATCTAACCTTGCTAATCAGTCTCCTGTGGGGAACCTTGTTGAATGCTTTACTGAAGTCCATATTAGATCACATCTACTGCTCTGCCCTCATCAACCCTCTTTGTTACTTCTTCAAAAACTCAATCAAGTTTGTGTGACATAATTTCCCACGCACAAAGTCATGTTGACTATCCCTAAACAGTCCTTGCCTTTCCAAATACATGTACATCCTGTCCCTCTGGATTCCCTCCAACAATTTGCCCACCACCGAGGTCGGGCTCACTGGTCTATAATTCCCTGGCTTGTCCTTATTACCCTTATTAAACAGTGGCACCACGTTAGCCAACCTCCAGTCTTCCGGCACCTGACCTGCGCCTATCGATGATACAGATATCTCAGCAAGAGGCCCAGAAATCACTTCTCCAGCTTCCCACAGAGTTATTGGGTACACTTGATCATGTCCTGGGGATTTATCCACCTTTATGCGTTTCAAGACATCCAACATTTCCTTCTCTGTAATATGGACGTTTTGCAAGGTGTCACCATCTATTTTGCTACTTTCTATATCTTCCATATCCTTAATCTTCCAAGAATGCTTAGATTCTGGAAAAGTCTAGAGGACCAGAAAATTACCTATGTACATCATTATTCAAAAGGGAGGGAGACAAAAATACAGATTAGTATAGACCAATTAGCTTAACATGTGCCATTGGGCAGATGTTAGAGTCTTTTATGAAGGATGTAATAAGAGAGCATTTAGAAAGACATAATCTAATCAAGCAGAGTAAATGTGGCTTCATGAAGGGGAAGTCACAACTAGCAAATTCATTACAGTTGTTTAAGGGGGTAACAAATAGGACAGATAAAACAAAGCAAGCAGTTGTAATATGTCTGAATTTACAAAAAGCTTTCACTTGGATACTGCACATTAGACTTCTTATGGTGTTGGATGTGGTATATTAGCATGAATGGAAGATTGGGTAATGAGTAGAAGATAGGGAATTGAGATAAAGGTTGTGAAAAATTGACTTGTTTTTCTTTACACAACACAGAAGTAACCTTATCCATAAATTAATCCTGACAGACTTTAGTCAACCTGGTGAGAATTTTAGCTTCAACAATTTCTGCAGCGAACCATCAAAAAAATTGTGCTTTCTGTGTTTTCATTAACCTGTTATTGTGATCATTTTTGAATGTTGTATTTACTAAACTTTTGATATGGAATTGAAAGTGGACTTCTTTTGTTAGATCATGTTGACCAAATTTTTAGAAAAATGTAAAGGACCATCTGGCATGAGGGACTGTACAAATGAAGAATGGTGGTATGAGGGGTAAAATCATTGTAAGTTGGGTGGGTGACCTGACTTTAAATGGGGGCTTGTTCCATCCACACCATAGCAGGTATGTCCACACTGTCAGATGGACCAATGGGAGGAGGGTGCAATGTATACATGTAAAGCCAAAGTTCAAAAATGGGTCACAACCGTCCTGACAACAAGTAACTTGGGGTGTGTGACAACTGCCTCAACTATGGGACAATAAAGTCAGGTCAGATTGGTTACCATAGCTCAAGGTCTCCATTCTACTTATGTATTGGTTTGTGCGCAGGATACATATGCGTGTTTGCATCCTGATGCAAAACAAAAAACTCGCTGTCAAGAATGCTTACCCTGCAGCTACTATAACCTGATGGGACATATTTGTCAAAAGAACACTGATGCTTTGGTGAAATGTAAGTGTTGCCAATTCACTGCGAACTATACACAGTGTAAATTTTCATGTTGTAAAGCTCATTTTTATTTCACATATCTCTATATCTTGCATAACCAATTGTAGGACTGATTTTGCATTTCAGTCACTATGTTAGTAAGATTGTTACACTTCAGACAAACTATTTCATTTTCCACATATATCAAGGGCTAAATTTTTGTTTATGGAACTGAACCAACCGTTGAGGCAATAGAGGTTCAGGAGGTAACACTTGCTGGTAGTGTGTCCCAGAGAGTGATGTTCACCTTTGGAAGATTCTCAATGGCCAATATTAATAGGGTGGTGAACTGTCAATGTCCAATGTAGCAAAATCACTGAGTTAGTCCTCCTGAGAACAAGCGTGAGTTTGGCATTTACTTTTCACTCAACTTTGGGTTTCAAAGCCTGTGTAAGATTTAGCTCACTTAATTAACTTAATAGACTCTTCTCTGTGCACACTATTTCCAGGAGGCACACTGATTGAGGCACATGGTATTCATTGCAAACTAACTTTAGGATTATTGGGAAATTTATGAAGGTGCAAGCAAATTGGACAGATTCTTGTTGTTCTGTCAGGGATCTTGCCATTCAAAGCTAGCAAGATACTCATGTTAGTTCTTTTCAATCACCTTGGAGACATAAGATGTAGGAGCAGAGGAAGGCCATTCATCAGCCCATCGAGTCTGCTCCACCATTCAATGAGATCGTGGCAAATCTGGTGATCCCCAACACTACTTTCCTGCCTTTTCCATATAACCCTTGATTTTGTTTTGGATTAAAAATCTGTTATCTCAACCTTGAATGTACTTAATGACCCAGCCTCAATAGTCCTCTGCATTAAAGAATTTCACAGATTCACAGCCCTCTGAGCCAAGAAATGCCTCCTCATCTCGACTGTAAATGTGCAACCTCTTGTCTTAGTCTCTCCCATAAGGGAAGACAATCTTTCTGCATCGACTCTGTCAAGTTCCCTAAGAATCCTGTGTTTCAGTAAGGTTTCCTTTCATTCTTTTAAACCTCAATGAGTAGAGGCCTAAATTATGCAACCTCTCCTCTTAAGACATACCCTCCATACCCAGGGTCAGTCTAGAGAACCTTCTCAGGACTGCCTCCAATACCGGTATATCTATCCTTAGATTAGGGGCCCAAAATTGTTCACTGTATACCAGCTCCGATCTAACTAGTGCCTTCTACATGCCTTTATACCCTATTTCCTTTGAAATAGCTTACCATATGAGGAACGTTTGAGGATTCTGGATCTGTACTCGATGAAGTTTAGAAAGAAGGATGAGTGGGGATCTAATTGAAACTTACAGAATACTGAACAGCCTGGACAGTGTAGATGTTGGGAAGATATTTCCATTGGTAGGACCCAAGGTAAGAGTAAAGGGAAGACCTTTTAGAACAGAGATAAAGAGAAACTTCTTCAGCCAGAGAGTGGTGAATCTATGGAATTCATTGCCATAGAATGTTGTGGAGGCCAGCTCATTGAGTATATTTAAGACTGAGACAGATAGGCTCTTGATTGAAAAGGGAATCAAGGGTTATGGGGACAAAGTGGAAGAATGGGATTGAGAAACTTATTGGCCATGATTGAATGGTGGAGCAGACTCAATGGGCTCAATGGCCTAATTTTGATGGGCTGAATGACTCCTAGTCTTATGGTCTTATAAAGGCCAACATTCCCTTTGCCTTTCTTATTACTCCTTGAACTCAGCATCTTTTTTTGTGGATGGGAACTAAGTGTTGTTTAGGTGGCATCCTGGGGTGGACGTCACAGAGAGAGTGGGCAGGTATGTCAAAAGCAAGGGCAAGTTTTAGCTCTCAACAACCATCCCCTATCCAGGTCTTGTCCCTTGATTATGCAAAGATTAGTGCAGATTGATGAACCATGGCTGTGCTGTCCCACTAACACCCTGCCTGCAAGGATTAAACATTGAATCGGTTGACTCATTTCCTGGTGGAAATGAAATAATTTCAGCTCCGGTAGGAATAGACCCATAAACGATCATTACTTGAGCAGTTTAGGGCCTGATTTGCTGTTTTAAATGTGTGAGCCCTGATTTTTAAACAGTAACCCCATGTGAAATAGTGTTCAGCAAAACAACACATGGAGAAAGATGCTTCGATTCTGGAGACTGCCACTAGCAGTCCTTCACCTGAAGAGTTTCCTTTACTTCCATTATTCACTGGATAAGAACAAACCAGGTATAAATCAACAAAGTTGCTCTGTGTGCTTATTTAAAAATATTTGAGCAACATTTAGATACTGAGGCATAAAATGAATGTGAGCAATCCAACAAACGTGTGTAGGATTATGTCTGGTAGAAATGGATATTGGGCTTCTTGTGCCAATTCAGCAAACACTCTTTGTTGTAGACCTGATGCACAGCAGAGCAAAATCAGCAATATCAAAATCAAACAAAAACTGCAGTTTTTGAAGATCTGAAATGAAAACAGAAACTGCAGGTTTGGCAGCAGCTGTAGACAGAATGCAAAGTGAACACTTTGTGTCCAGTGTTCTAATGAAGAATCACCAGGCTTGAAACGTTAACCCTGTATCCCTCTTCACAGATGTTGCCGGAGCCACTGAGTTTCTCCAGCAATATCTGTATTGGTTTAAAACCAGCTGCCATGTTGTTTCAATCTTTTGATTTCTTGAGTGACACTTTATCAATGCAGGTACCAAGCTATCCTTGGATGCTATCAAGCGGCATTTACAAGTTACCAGCTCTAAGTATGAGGCAGCAAAATCATTTCCTGGTGGAGGTGTGGAGGCAACAAAAGCTCCATTCTTCAAGTCTGAAATTGTGTTGGCAATTCCAAATGTTGTGATGCGACCAAGTTTGGAGGAAATTCAGGTTGGTACTTAATGCAGAATATTAAATTTGCTGATAAATTCTAATATATATATATATACATACATAACCTTTCTGACATAACAATGGTGTAACACTATATTTACTTCAATCAAATGATATACATGCTGGAGATAATTGCCTGTCTCTTATTGCTATCACATGTTACAAAGGCAAAAATAGCACAAAGATATACGAACCATTTGTATAATTCACAGCAATCAGAATAGTGCACTTTTTGATGTGCATTACATTGTGTTTGGGTTGAATTGCTGAATATCTTATTTATTTCAGGGTAATGCAGAGGTGCTTATTCTAACTATTATTTTTGTTATTATTTTTTCTATTTTATACTAAATACTTAAGTATCTGTAGTGAGGTATTTTGTACCTAAGATGGCACCATAAGTGGTGATAATGCTAACTTGTCACGTCATTCTCGTATGCATGTGACAATAAAGCTAATTCAATTCAATTCTAAATCCAAACAATTTACATGACGTAAAACAACTTTACAGAACTTTTAATGTACATATCGACATAGCTAAAAGCAACATGACTAGTTTCTTTCCAGAATTTTCTCTTTGAGAGTCAAAATCCATCACTTTACTCACTAGCTCTACCTGCAGACTAAAGCAATCAAGCTGGATATAAAGATAAATGATTTGATAAGTTTAGTCAAAAATTGCATGTTCTGTGCCAAAATTATGAAACTTAAATGATATTAATAAATTATTCTAACTTGGCTGTTGAAATTCACCAAGTTATCTGAACTCCAAGATGTTATATGGTCTTGGGGAACACTCCAGCTTATGTGTTATCCTGTATAATAGGAAAATGTTTTTAGATTAACATTTTATTATGATTAATGTATGGGTGGACTGAATAGTGCAGTAGATTAGCCATTCTCCCCTTGCCCTCTGGATCCTAAGTTTGAAGCCTCCATTTCAGTTATTGGCAACCTCCTTTTTGAATTAGCATATAATATCTCAGCCTGGATCCTCATGAACATGAATCAAAATGTAAAGATTTATTACAAATTAGACTAAATTGTTTATTTTCCTTGTTCTTAAAATACTTTGAATTGCAAATGAAGAGCAGCTACACTCATTGGGATTCTAAATTCTGGGGTAATTTTTTAATTTTAGAAATAACTTGGTGATCTTAATAAATCAATATTAAATTAATTTATGAAACTTCACTATAATTTTATTTTGAAATAATATTTTTGTTTAAATTGTTGACAGGATAACATCAATACAGTGTCAGCTGTAGATAATTTTTCCTGCTTTGTCCTGGATGGTTTCACACCTCTTAAGTTTTCAAATGTTAAAGATTTTCCTTATGAATATCTTAAAACTAAATCTGCTTTTCCTCACCATCAATTGTTTGAGAAAGCTTGATTTTTAAAACATTGAAATTTATCATGGTTATATTATAATTTTGTCTTCATCATGCACCTTGAGCAAGACAATACTGACTGAGTGCTGCATTATTGCTGATGCCATCTGCCATTTGAGATATTAACTGAGGACCCATGTGCTGTCTGAGGTAGTTGGAAAAGATCCTGTACATTATTTTAACGAAGACTGGAATCGTTATTCCTACAATCCTGGCCAAATGTATCCTCCAAACATCACAAAATCATCTACCCATTATTACGTAGCTGTCTGTGGGAATTTCCTGTAAACAATTTTGCTGCCACATTTATTTTATATAAGGTCATGGCTCAGAAGCTTAGACTGTGCTAAGCTCTACCTGAGCTGATAATGCCATATTGTCCTGAGTGGGGAAAGAGGAGTCTAGAGATTCTGTTGGTGATGGATATGTCATCAAAGTCTCCTGATAGTCTTAGTTATTATGTCTAATTAACCAATATAACTTGAACTGCTAAGTAAAAACCGAAAGAATTGTAGGTGCTAGAAATCAGAAGCAAAACAGAATTTGCTGGAAAAGCTCAACAGGTCTGGCAGCATCTGTGGAGAGAAATCAGAGTTAACATTTTGGATCCAATGTCCCTTCCTCAAAACAGTGTTCATCCACAGATGCTGGCAGACCTACTGAGCTTTTACAGCAATTTCTATTTTTGTTTGTAACTTAATTACTAGCTTGCAATAATCAACTGGTTAAGACAATGCCTCTTTTTGTTAAAACTCACTAATAATTTATCCTTTCAACCATTGTTAACCAAAATGTCTCTTATACTTAGTATAGAAAGGAGGATTCCTCTGGAAATTACATTTTAGTTTGATTTTTTGTAAGTTTCCTTTGAAAGTTTTTTTTTGTTACAGTGCCCCACTAGGAGATGTTTAAATCACTTATTGGTTTATTTTTAAAAGACTACGAAGAGAATTGGGATCAGGATTCAACCTCAACTATTAGTTTTGCAACATATAGAACAGTTTGAACATTATAACAGTTACTACATGCATTATAAAGTGCCTGGGACATCCTGTAGAAATGAAAGGTGTTTTAAATCAAAATCTTTCTGATATAAATTTTTAAAATATTCATCCACTAACAAGGCCAATAGTAATTATTGCGGCCGTACAGCACCAAGGATCTGGGTTCAATTCCACCCTCGTGTAACTGTCTGTGTGGAGTTTGCACATTCTCCCCGTGTCTGCGTGTGTTTCCTCACAAAGATGTGCATGTTAGGTGGATCGACCATGTTAAATCGCCCATAGTGTCCACAGATATGCAGGCTGGCTGCACTGGCCATGGGATATGCAGAGTTACAGAGATGGGGTGGGTCTGGGTAGAATGCTCTTCAGGGGGTCAGTTGGTACAAGATGGACTAAATGGCCAACTTCTACACTGTAGGGATTCTATAAAACTTCCAACAAGTTAAGTATGTAAATTAGCTTGTTGAGCTGGAAGGTTCCTGAGCTATAACTCTTCTCAAAAATCGCTTCCAGCAAGTTATTTGAAAAGATAGGAGAATATGTATCTGATTCTTGTTGTGCTCAATTTGGCACTTCTGAAGACTGATTTTGGATACCAAAAGCAGAAGGAAAATCCTATACCACTGCCTTGTTATCATTTGCTCTAATAAATGTAAAATACAATGTCTTTTTAAGACTAGTAAGCCAAGAAACAAAAGACATAATGGGCTGAATATTAATTTGTTTCCACCTACCTAATCTTTTCCTATATGTAAAGTTCTGAGGAATTTGTACACAAGCCAACCAACCAAGCAGTCCTGGCTGCAGCCGCTTCATGCTTGGTGACTCTTCATATACAAATCCAGACTCACTATTAGATTCTAAGGTAGGTGCAGTGTTTGCATCTGAGCCAGAGACTGCAACTATAGCACCAAGGGATGTTGTTTCCCCCGAGACTCTTGTTCTCATGCCCTTCGTCCTGGGACTGCAATGGCTGACCAGTCAATCGCTGTCGACTATCTCATGGTATCGCAAACACTTGAGGAAAGGGTAGGACATGAGAGTAGGGAAGAAAGCCAGAATTAATCCTCCTGCACTTTGGATTTCATGGCATCTCAAGGGTGAGAGTTCACAAGGCAGCAACTTACCATCATCCTAGGTGGTCTCAGCAGCACCAGGTACCACCAGTTTAGTTGCATTAGCATCAATAATCTGATGAGCCCCTTCTTCTAGAGCATGGAGGTGGCACATGCAAACTGGTTCTCAGAATGTTAGTGACTGTGTTCCACTGTGGTTCAGTAATAGGTTTTCTAAAGACGAAGAGTTGTAGGTTTGTAGAGGGCCTGTTGAGGTGTATGAGTGAGTTAAATGATTGGTGAGGTATAGTATGAGGATGTACAGGGACAGCTCTAAGTTTCAGGAAGTTCTTGAATAAAATGAAACCATGTAGATCCATGCCGGACAAACACAGCAAACTCAGTTTTGAGTATTCTGAGATTCATTGGACGTGAAGCATTCTCTGTTTTTATATCAGTGCTAAATGAGTGATGCAGAGGTGGTGAGCTGGATTGGAAGTATTGGGAGGGAGCTGAAAAATGGGTTGCTGGAAAAGCGCAGCAGGTCAGGCAGCCTCCAAGGAGAAGGAGAATCGACGTTTCGGGCATAAGCCCTTCTTCAGGAAAGACTATGCCTGAAACGTCGATTCTCCTGTTCCCTGGATGCTGCCTGACCTGCTTCGCTTTTTCAGCAACACAATTTTCAGCTCTGATCTCCAGCATCTACAGTCCTCACTTTCTTCCAGTATTGGGAGGGAGGGTTGGGTTTCCTAGTTATGAAATCTGCTGTGCAGACATATTCACACACCTTGATCAACCGAGTAAGGCTTAAAACCTTTCCGGGCACAACTACTCTCTAATCCTGAGGAGAAAGTCTGGCTTTTGACCATCCTTGCCACATGCCACCATGTGAAGGCTAAAACTTGATGGCATCCTGTTTGCCAGCAAAAAAAAAAGACCCTCTTCTTGATTTCTATCCCTCTGATACTCTGTCCAAACACCAAGCAGAGAGACCTTTGTTTTGTCTGTTGTGCCTTCCTCCTTTTCCCTCAGTGTACAATATGATTATCCATCAGCTAACTGTGGCTTCCTGAAACTTTCCTTTGATATGGACTGTGGGTTTAAAAAGAGAGAGCTGTCTAGAGGATTGGGGTTCTTCACAATATTGCTTGCCTGTTATGGTGTGTCACGGTGCTAGCAATGTGATGCAAACCAGGAATCACTTGTGGCCAAAGCAGCAGTCAGGGACATAAGGTGAATGCACAAATTTTACTTGGTGCCCAAGTTATTTCCAGCTGGTATCAGCAGGTTGTGAATAGCAGGTCTCACTTCCACAAAATTGGCACAAACAAATATTGAATCCTGTGAATTAGATCATGGTGTTCCACAGGTTAGTAATGTACATCCAATATATCAAATTAAAGATATTGTTAACTAACCTTGTACTATATTATCTACAATAAATTACAAATCTTTGTTCTGTTCTCAATTCATATTTTCTTCTGCAGTCTGTTCTAAATAAAGCAGTGACCACAATTCTGTCCATGTCGAAAGATATTCCTCTTTGGTCCTTTGCCTACATTCATCTGAAACAACAACAGGTATCCAATAAATTCCACTGTAGTTTGGCATTTCACTACAGTTTTTAAAAGCATTGCTTTCTCTTTGAAACGGAATGCTTAATTATGTAATATTTGTGTTAAACTTCCATGTCCTAACTTGTTATTTGTTTCTATATGGCAATATGTAGATTGAGTACAATGCTGCTCGAGAACTGGGTGATGATAATATACTTGGTAAGCAGGTCATGCTAAAATCCCTTGATAAACAAATCAGTGAACACAAGGACATCACTAAGGTTGTGATCCAGCTCAGTTCCATTGTTTCTTCATTGAAGACTGATGGAGTCGAGATTCTTGACAGTTTCTCTCATTTCGCTCACTTATGGAATCAGGTGAACTTGTATCTCATCTATTTTTATGTGTCAATGCATGTGTGTGTGTGTGTGTGTGTGTGTGGTTAATTGGTACCTCAAATAGTGCTCAATTGGTACCTCAAATCCCAGCATACTGGGATGCATTGCACAACTTGGCATTACAGTTTCCAAACGTGTAACCTCCATCACCTGCAAGGAAAAGGGCAATAGGTTTGAGAATATCATTACTTCCAAGTTTCTCTTCAAATTACATATCATTGTGACTTGGACATATATTACCATTCCTCAGTTACTGGATCAAAAATTGGGAACCTCTTCAATATTGTCAGAACTTTTTTGCCTTAAGGATTGTAATGACAGAAGAACACCCACCACCTCATCATCAGGATAACTGATGATTGGTCATAAATGTTAACCTAATTAGAGCTTCCCAGAGCCCACCATCACAGAGTCACAGAATAGTTACAGTCATGACAAGGACATTTGGATCATCATGTCTGTTCTAGCTTTCCAAATGAGCTTTCACTTAGTAAATGTTTATTTTAAAAATTCTATATTCTCCACATCTTTCAATTCACTCAACAAAGATCTCCATCTTGTCTCTGCCGAGTGGTACTATCTATGTAATTCAAGCATTAAGAACTTGTTCATATGGTAATGTTGATAAGAATAAAATTAGCAATTATTCCCAATCCAGAGGCACCTTACCATTTTATCACATCTCCTTATCTGACCTTGCATGAAACTTTGACTTTCGTATTCATGCCACAGACCAGGAAGACACCAGCCTAAACTGGCAGAAATTCTGAAACTCTTATGCAATACTTTCCCAAGTATTCAGTTTGACTCTTCTAGTTAGGAACTGATTTAACCTCAGAACTGAACTGCCCTCTGGGCAATCGGGATGGGTAATAAATGCTGGCCAAGGATGCCCGAATCCTATGACTTAAAAAAAGCTTAGGCTGTTTCATATTTTGACCATTTAATTTTGCTTTAATAGTTTACTGCTAACTGATACCAATTTTAGTTGACCCTCCTTTGGATGAACTTAATAAGATCATAGCTGGTCTTATTATAACATCAAATCCATAATCCAACTCACAACTGGTAAACTTTCACCCCTTGCTTAACAAGAATCTGTTTACCGTTGCCTTATAAAAATTAAAGGACTTTGCTTCCACCACCATTTTAGGAAGAGTTCCAAAAAAAGGAATTTTGGAGAGTTACTGCAGTGTATGTTACAAATGGTACAGACTGCTGCGACAGTGCGTCAATAAGTAGAGGGAGTGCATGCTGTGAAGGTGTTAGATGAGGTATCAATCAAGTGCACTGCTTTTTATGGGCTGGTGTCAAACGTCTTGAGCTTTCAAACCAAATTTTAAAATTATTTTTATCTAATTCATTAAATGATGATTTTCATTCCAAGTATTTTTCTGTTCCTGCTATTTCTCATCAATAATTTTCCAGGAGTAGTCAATGTTTTAAAAATTTAAAAACGGTAGTCATGGCCATGTAGTGATTTTACCTTCATCATGCACCCACACATCGTGACTTCCTGTAGGGTTTGTAAGCAGTTGCCATGGGATGACACCGGAGTAGTTTTTCTTATGTTCTCTCTAACTTGGTGACAGCCCAGCTGACTGAGATCTGCGACCTCACTGTGGATCAGATTTTGAATCTAGAATTTTCTGCTTGTAATAATGATTCAGTGCTAATTGGTTTGTTTGCAAATGCCATTTCTGCAATATATAGATGTCATGGCTACTGTTGTGTATATTGAAGGAATTTGAATATTTATTCAAAAGGTGCAAAATAAGCACAGAAAATATGATGCAATGGTATTTACCCTTAATAGAAAAATCAGCTTCTGATTTTATGTCGTCTAGAAGAAATAATTTCATCCAGAAGATGGCTGAAAAATTACCATGCTAAAGCATGAAAATTGCTGACATTCTGAAGAATGTATGCATTACAAGATGGAAATGTGATATCACCAATCTGATGTATTAGAAAATGCCAAGATTAACCTGAACATATTAGAGCGACCAGTGCTCACTGCTTTCACATTATTCATCTTGGTATTGTGGGTGTTTTGAGAGTGCTGTGCATTGATTTATATAGTGTTTCAAAGGAACTTATTATGCTGTCACTTAGCCTATGTGGAGTCAATTACTAAACACTTTCTAGTATTATTTTTTTGCTATTCAGGATCCTGCAGAGAAAGTGAAGGAATTCATGGATTCAAAACCAATCCTCTCAGAATTCAATGAACAAATTACCTACTACTCTGTATGTATAAAAATATTGTTTTATTACTGTTTTCAAGGATTATCTATTGATATACATTTTATTCTCAAAATAAATTAACACTTGTTGAACTTCACACTTTATTTAGAAATTGGAGGCCCAGATTGATGAGTTGCCTTCTTATTACAAAGTGGGCTCAGTTCAGTTTGACACACACAATTTGAAACTGGCATTGGTGCAGGAATGCCGCTCCTGGAAGAGAGCATTTGGCATAGCTTTGAACCGAAAAACTGCCATGGAAATGGATGAAATTTATTCCTTTATTGAAAATCTCAGCAAACAACTGAGTCGACCAATTAATGATTTGGATGATGTGCGTGGAGCCATGGCAGCACTGAAAGAAATTAGAGATGCTCAGATAAAGATAGACATGACCATTGAGCCAATTGAAGAAACGTATGCCCTTCTAAGTAAGCATGAGCTGCTTTTTCAAGATGGAAATGCTGAGAGAGTTGATGGACTATCTTATGCCTGGAAGAACATAAACGCACAGGTACCCACTAGAAATAAGACCCCAGATGTAAAAGAATGTGCAAACTTAGGATATAAATTTTAGAATACATAAAGTAGTTAATGAATAAACTAGTTTTAATATTTAAAGATACTTTCCACTTGGTAGGAGCCACAAGTTAAGTGCAACTGTTCAGGCAGCATCCGAGGAGCAGGAGAATCGATGTTTCGGGGAAAAGCCCTTCATCAGGAATGAGGCTTATGAGCTGAAGGGATAGAGATAAATGTGAGGGAGTAGGGCTGGGGGAGAGTAGCTGAGTGTGTGATAGGTAGATGGAGGTGGGGGTATTGGTGATAGGTTGGAGAGGAAGGTGGAGCAGATAGATGGGAAGGAAGATAGACAGGTAGGCAGGTCATAAGGGCATTGCCGAATTGGAAGGTTGGAACTGAGATAAGTTTGGGGGAGGGGAAATGAGGATACTGGTGAAATCTACATTAATGATGATGGAGGAGGCCCAGGACATGCATGTCCTTGATGGAGTGGGAGGGGGAGTTGAAGTGTTCGGCCATGCGGTGGTGGGGTTGGGTGGTGGGGTTGGTTGGTGCGGGTGTCCCGGAGCCCCATGGTCAAACAGTTCAACTCCATGTTGGACTATTATCAGGGTGTTGTGTGATTTTTAACTTTGTCCACCCCAGTCCAACACCGGTTCCTCCATGTCATATTTGATGTTAAGCAGAACACAATTTATTTAAACACTATGGTTAAAATACAAACAAAAAGAAAGAGGAATTTAGAATAACTTAATTATTGAAAACTTAACTGAATAGTAGATACAGTACCTATTAATAATAAACTGTTTCAATATTGTCCTATCCCATAAACACCCCCCTTGGCAAAAAGGTAAATTCAGACTCAGATTCTTACATGCAGTTCTCAAATCCAAGAGGAAACAACATCAAGAGTGATTTCAGAGAAAGTAGCAGCTAGGAATCATTCACTGAAACCTCCAACCCTTTGGGTCACCAAGCAGCTTCCGACTGCTACAGTAAAAAAACTAGAAATCCTCGTCTATGAAAACTGGCGATTTATCTTCCTTTTTGTTGTCTTAGGCTGTCTCCAGTAGCTAGATTAGCACTTCTACCTTTACAATCTCACTTCAAAAAACCCAGGACAAAATAACCTTTTTAAAGTGACAGCATCGTTACGCCATGAATGCATTATCAATTGATGGAAGTACCCATCGGGTTCACTAATGTCCATTAGAGAAGGAAACTGCCATCCTTACTTGGCCTACAAGTGACTCCAGACCCACATCAATGTCTTAACTGTGTTATGACATGGGGTAAACCTTTCTGTTAATTTAAACCAGGAGAAAGTGAGGTCTGCAGACGCTGGAGATCAAAGCTGAAACTTTATTGCTGGAACAGCACAGCAGGTCAGGCAGCATCTAGGGAACAGAAGATTCGACGTTTCGGGCACATGCCCTTCTTCAGGAATTCCTGAAGAAGGGCATGTGCCCGAAACGTCGAATCTTCTGTTCCCTAGATGCTGCCTGACCTGCTGTGCTGTTCCAGCAATAAAGTTTCAGCTGTTAATTTAAACCAAACTCACGGAACAGCTCACGTTGCCTCATAATCTGTTAAAATATGAGTGACAGAGAACTACCCAAATTTCACTATTTAAAGAAAAAAATTAACAATTTTATTCTTTAACTCCAAAAGAGAACATTGAACAACAAGTATCTATAACTGTAAACCTCCTTTGTCTTAACGATTTATCTACCTCCCACTCTATAACAATATATTGATCTGATAAAGCCCCTATAAGACTTCCAGCAAATCAATTTTCAAAACTAGCTATCATCTTCGGGTGTCAAGTTTCCTCTGTGTGTAGATTTCCCCTGCTCTTTGGTCTTCTGCTACAAAGATATTTCATGTGAAAAAGGTACCTTTTTAGAGAGAGGGTCTGCGGGCAGCCTATCAATGCAGTAGATGCTCTTTGTCTCCAGCTAACTGTTCAAAATGCCTGTTTTTCCCCCCCAAAAGATCGTATCATCTCATTGGTTTGATGTTGTCAAAATAGTAAAATTCAAATTCGGTTGGGTTTTAGTATCTTGGGGCATAAGTTAAACTGATTGGTTGAATTTGAGTGGTTGTGAAAACAACTCATTATCTGAGTTACAGCTCAAATGTTACATCTTCAAATTGTCCAGTACATTCTGTGCCTACACTCAGTCACATGACAAGTGCTTGTCTGCTTTCCAACTTTCACTCTCTCTTAAAGGTACAGTACATGCCTACAACTCCACAACAACTGTCCAATTGGGAGTTAGCAATGGGCAATAAATGTTGCCTAGCCATCAATGCCCTCATCCCTTGAATGAATAAAAAAAGTTCTTTGCCTACGGTTTAAACAAAATTGTCAAGTAACAAGAAGAAAGGAGACTTCCTCATCTTCAGCAGATACCAATGATTAATATATGACAGATGGCTTTTAACAGGATTAAATGTGGGGTTGTGCACATGGTTACAGGTTTCAGTAAATGTTTGTACTATAAAAAAGAGAGATCCAAGAAAAATAATGTTTTGAGTATGATCAGTGATAATGCATTGAATGCATCTGGCTAGTTGAGGTAGTTATTAAAAAAGCAATTGAATATTAAGGTGTGTCTGAAGAGCATTCAACTACAAATTTGATCATGGTATGTTGATCAATATTGGAATATGACATGCAGTATTAAACACCACTGTTGATTTTCACTGCCTTCACAATGTTGTAATAAGACAGTAGCAACTTCAAACTGTTGTCAATAGTCTTACTTTCCAATTAGAACTTGCAATACAACTGTTGCATAGGCACAGGAATAGGTCTAAGACTTGTTCTACCATTCAGTGAAAACATGACTGATATTTGACCTAACTCCATTACACGTCAATTCTTTAGTTTAGAAAGAGCTATCGATCTCCAGTTTAAAATTAGCAATTGGCCCATCTTCAGGTTTTTTTTTTGCAGAAGAGATTTCCAAATGTCTACCACCTGTTGTTTGAAGGAATGTTTTCTAATTTCAATATGAAAGGGGTGTAATACGCAGCCTTCAAAATGTTGGCCAAATTCAGCTGAAATGCCCTTTTAAAGAGTCATATCTGCTGACAGGCATCCAAGCACTGAACTCATGATGGCACAAGCTCATATGATTGCTTTTTCAGCTATCATAGCCCTTTTGAGCAGTGATAATAATTAACCATTTAATATGATAAGATTTTGTAAGATTATTATATTTTGCACCTGTGCCTTTAAATTTAAACTGAAGGGAGTTATATGCCCTATACTAAAAGAAAATAAAGTTCTGCAGATGCTGGAAAACTGAAAGAAAAACTGAAAGGAGTGGTAACAGCTGTAGGTTGAAAGCTGCGTTAATATTTCGAGTCCAGTGACTCTTCAGCAGAACTGATTGCAGCCAGGAAAAAGTGGTATTTATGCTGCAGACGATTTTGGGATGTAGGGAGAGGTGGGTGGATAGATAGAGACAGAGCCCAAAGAGACAGAGAGATATGAAAGGGAGGACTGGAACTGTGGCAGTCTGTTGTCAGCTCCCCATTTCTTCCTCTTCGTTTGTATCTTCAGACTCCTTCATTTCTTCCTCTCCAAGTGATTTCAAGAGTTTGCTCTTTTGAAGGGCGAAGATTTAGAGAATCAAATTACAGCCATATGTTAGAGATTGTTTCTCAGAACTCATTGTTACGATCTCATAAAGACCAATGATCTTTAAAAAGAAGTTCAAACTGAATAGCTGAAAGGAAGACATACAAAGATTTTATATTTTAGGATGTTTATTGTGACAAACTATTAAAAGCATGATTAATGAAACATTTGTCTTTGTGGGCAACCTCTACATCACAGACTGGAATGTCCCACTTCTTATTTTTATCAGATCAGAAACAAAAACATTCTTTACAGGTATATAGTACACTATCCTTTCAGTTGCCTTTTTTTGTATTTGTTCATGGAATGTGGCTCGTTAGGCCAGCATTACTGTCCATCTCTGATTCCTCAGAGGGCAGGTAAGAGTAATTGCTGTGGGTTTAGAGTCACCTCTAGGCCTTTCCTTCTTGAATGACCAAAGTCTATTTGGCGTAGCTACAACCACAGCAGTATTAGGAAGTGAGCTTTCATTGCTTTTCTAATTTGTAGTGGTTTGATACACACAAATATTCTTCTGCCATTTCAGCAGTTAGAAAAGAAGGCAATTAAGAGTCAGCAACATTGCTGTGGGTGTGGAATCACATATAGGCCAGACCCGATAACAATGACAAATTTCCTTTTGTAAATGATATCAGTGAACCATATGGATTCAACAATTATATCATGGTCACCAGTGTATATGTGATCCATATTTTGGAGATGTACTTATTAGATTTATATTTCATTAGCTGCCTTGTTGGGATCTGGATAGGTGTTCCAGAGCTTTAGTGTAGACCTGTGGATTACTAGTCTAGTGGCAACATTCACATTTATTGTCCATCCCTTGGAGAAGTTGGTGATGAGCTGCTGTCTTGAACTGCTGCAGTCCATTTGATGTAGGTACCCCACAACCTATTAGAGTGAATAAATGATGATATTGTGTGTAGGCTTTCTCACAAATCAATGCACCTAGAGGTTCTTGGTATACAACCATGAGTTTTTTTCCTTTCTCCGCCACCAAATTTATCTGGAGCTCATTTCCCTTGCCATACCGGTGAACTACATGTTGCCATGGCTGCGCCAGAGTCTGCAAGAGTAACGTTGAGTGAAGCAATACTTTGTCTTTACTACTGTGTTCCTCTCCCTCTGCTCGTTCAAGGCTCTGTAAAGATTCTGGACCTGGAATGGAAGAGAGGGAAAGTTAGTGGCAAGATTATACAGAGAAGGATGAATGAAGGTAGCTGCATTTGGTCATCTAGTTGGCAATATTATTGTGGGAAGGGAAAGAAAGGATAACATGCATATAATTCCTATAGGACTTGCCTTTCTGGGTTGAAAACGTCGATTCTCCTTTTCCTTGGTTGCTGCCTGACCTGCTGCGCTTTTCCAGCAACACATTTTCAGCTCTGATCTCCAGCATCTGCAGTCCTCATTTTCTCCTCGGAGATATTTTGAGGATCAACCTTTAATGGTTCAAATAATGTAGATGCACTGGAAAAGATGGTAGAACTGTGGAAACTGATGGAAGCAGTATTGAGGATACAAGTAGGACTGGCATGAGCAAGAATCTGCAGAAGCGAGTGGTGTAGTGAGGTCTGCTGCAGTGATTGGAGGAGATTGAAAATAAATGGATGGAGGAAGGTTTGTAAGTACTGGAGCAACAGCTTACAGGAAAGCTGAAGAGTACATGTTACAACATGGCGGTGAACCCCTTTGCTAATTAAACCAAACACACAGAAAAGCTCACCTCGTAATCTGTTAAAATATAAATGACAGAAAACTACCCAATTTCCACTATTTAAAGAAAAAAGTAATAATTTTATTCTTTAACTCCAAAAGAGAACATTAAACAATGACTATTTACAACTCTAAGCCCCCTTTCTCTTAAGGACGTTATCTGTCTCCCACTCTGTAACAATATACTGATCTGAAAAAGCCCCTATTAAATTTACATGAAATCAATTTTCAAAACCGACCATGGTTGTCATCTTTGGGTGTTGATTCTTCTCTGTAGATCTCCCCTGGATTGTCTGCAGTCTCCTGCTGCACAGATTTTCATAAGAAAAAAGTACCTTTCAGAGAGAGGGTTTATGGCAGTCTATATGACAATGGCAGTGGGTGCTCTTTCTCTGGCTAACTGTTCTAAATGCCTGCTTTTTAAACCCCTAAACATCGGATCGTCTCATTGGTCTATGTTGTCAAAACAGTAAAATTCAAATCCGATTGGCTTTTAGTATCTTGGGGCAAAATTTAAACTGATTGGTTAAATTCAAACTGCTGTGAAAGCATAGCAACCAAGCTGAGGTATTTGTTTCACAGCCAAAGGTTACATACTTTCAATTTTCCAGTACATGCTGAGACTGCAGTCAGTCCCATGACAGATGCCTGCATTCACTCTTTTAAAGGTACAGTACATGCCTTCAGTTTCATAACAAGAGTACAATAATGCGTAGTCCAATTTAATACATAATTCAGACCCACTGATCTTCTGCAGTATTGAAGCCATAAAGTCCTGTCAGCTTCTGGCACTGATCTTCTTCACCAACTCTTGCCACAACAGCCTGGCTGTATATCCAGAGACTCTCGGACCCTGTGAGTGACAGTGACTGAACAAACCATGTTCTATCTGTATTGCATGGAATTCTAGTACTTGGTGCTTTCAGCTGTACTCTGTACAGTCCATGATTTGATCAAGACTGTAAAAGAGTGGCCTTTATTTTTGTGTTGATATTAGATATCTATTCCATTGAAGTTTTTAAAAATTGTTCTTTCATGAGATGTGGATGTCACTAGGAAGGCTAGAATTTATTATCCAATCTATTATAGTCGTTGTCACTATCATCAAGACAAGCTTTATATTTTTGATTGTATTTAAATTTCAATAGACACCCTAGTGAGATTTAAGCCACCATGCCTAGACCATTAGCCTTTCTCAATAGAGTACTTGTTGAGTGAAATTATAGCTACAACACAGTATTCCTGCTGAAGTATATTGATTTACTTTTATCCCCAGTTTTAAAAGGTTTAGCAGTTGTAGGAATCAGTGTTCAGAAGATGGAGGTTATTTTCACCTCTCCCTTTTCAGAGGATATGAAATAAAATGGTTTACATTTCCTGCCCTGTTTATGCAAACTAAAATGTTTTAGTGCAATTCATTTTGGTGATGGATGAGGCACTGTTAGACTCCAGCAAGAACCTCATGCATAATTGCTAATCATGAAACTATGATGTTAATAGGACCAATGGCATTTTAACACAGTACTGAACAACTCAGTCACTGCTGCTGCCTAATACTAATTTGACATCAGTGATGTTGTTTCACTTTACCTCATGTAGCTGACCACGCTATAAATAGTTGGAAGAATCTGTGTGTGACACATTCATTCCCTAAGCTTATTTTCAGGGGTTGTTCAATTTGTCTCCCTTATTTTTAACCTCCTGTTGATAAAAGTGCTTCAGAATAAATTGAATAGTTTTAATAAGAAGACAAGGAAAACCAAAATAATTACAACCACTTGTAAAACAGTTCAGCAGGACAAATGAAATATTATACGCAGCACGATTCAAATGCTCATTCCACATCAAGGAGAAACTGTCACATAATGACAAGAATTTTTAATGTTGATGTTTTTTCCTTTCAAATTATAGGTGATTATTGTTATGTCCTTTGAAATGTTTATTAGGATCTCAGCTTCTGTTGTGAAATAAATGATAAAACAAAATCAAAATATCTCATTACAATAAATGCAAATTTCTGACGAAAACTGGAGTTTGTTTTCACACAAAAGCGTACACATTTAATTAATACAAAACGAAAGGAGTAGCCATGGGCACC
>NC_057714.1:66345833-66368151 GCF_004010195.1 Chiloscyllium plagiosum
ACAGAACTTGGGGGAACAGGTATGTGACTGTGTAACACTGGGGTACAGTACTGGTGGGGACAGGTCTCGGTCAAATCCATCGCACGCAGTACCGCCTTCCTAACCTGCAATCTTCTTCCTGACCTCTCCGCCCCCACCCCAGTCTGACCTATCACCCTCACCTTGACCTCTTTCCACCTATCGCATTTCCGACGCCCCTCCCCCAAGTCCCTCCTCCCTACCTTTTATCTTAGCCTGCTGGACAAACTTTCCTCATTCCTGAAGAAGGGCTTATGCCCGAAACATCGATTCTCCTGTTCCCTGGATGCTGCCTGACCTGCTGCGCTTTTCCAGCAACACATTTTCAGCTCAATACAATACATGTCTTGCAAATGTGTATGAAACAATATATCATTTTGGCAAGAATTGTTAATCCCAGGATTAGCATTCACAACAAGAACACAGCAAGAACAGATCTATGTAATAAACTGAAAGATAACATTCAAGTAAGTTTACTAGCAGTCTAAACAAAAGTTAAGATATTAAGTTTATTATTCATAAAGGATCATTATCGTGAATTGGCATTTGTGTTTTATGTCTTTGCATCTTTGTCTAACTATCCAAAACTCTGTGTGACAGGTTGTAGAGACACAGAGTATACTTTTAAAAATGGAGCCTACAATGAAGACAGATTTGCTAGAAAGAGTGAAAATATTCCAAATTGATGTTCAGAATTTTTACCAAGACTATGATACAAAGTAAGTGCTGGAGGAAATCTTCACATAATAAGGAGCAGAACAACATCATGTAATATAAAAAAGTACTCTGTAACAGAAAACTCAATTTATATTGTGTTGCATATTGCACCAATTTCCTGTTTTAATGGATGAACAGGAAATGGTGGACATATGCTGAGTGAGTGAGTGAGGCCTGGTGGGTGGAGGGCAATTAATTGAGTTTTTTTGACAAACTGATCATGAACTTTCTTTTTATTTCTAAAGAGTCCCTTTCGAAAGAGTCCCTTTCATATATTACTGTCATCATAGCACAAGTTCAAAGGCATTGTTAAAAAGATAACATCAATCTCTTTGGGTGATCTGATCAATAGCCCTGGGGAACAAAGTTGGTAAGGTCTCCTCATTTGGACATAAGTGTCTGATACTGTGTTCTTTTGGCAGGAAGCATATATAATAACATTTCCTGTATAAAGGGGTTACAAATTTTGAGTCTGTCTTAGATACTGGATCAGATTTTGATTTGTTTTGATAGAGCCTCTCACTCCCTGACAGTGTTCATATTCTTCCATATTGCTCCAGATAATGTGTAACTCCTCCCTAACTCCCCAAATGGTATTCACCCTACCCCCTTATACCACCACCCCCCAAACAGGTATTCACTCAAACCAGCCTTCTGTAACACTCCCAAAAAGGTTTCATACCCAATAATTTCTCAAGTGTTCATCCCACTCCCCAACTTCTCAAACAATCTTACCTAACACCCCTCAAAACAGTGTTCACACTCCGCTTCCTAGTCTACCCCCAAGCTATTATTCACTCCCTCAAAAGGACCTCCCTGCTAATTCCTCCAGAAAGTGTTTTAGCCTCCTCCATAACCCCCTCAGACTGTGTTCACTGATACTTCTAACAGAGCCTCCCATAAATGATTAACACCCTCCCTAACCCATTGATGATGTTCGCCCCCTCTCTCATTCTCATCTCCTATCCCTTCACAAAATGCTCAACAGCAACCCCCCCACCCCCAATAAGATTCATCCTTCTGACATCACCTGGACAGAAGCCAAGGATTCCAGGAGTTGTGTGGGAGAGGGAGAGAGGGAGAGTATGCAGATTGCTAAAAGGCGGGATTGTGTTGAACATCACCTGTGAGCAGTGAAAATTGGTCATAGTTGGGCTAAGGAGGGCCAACTTTGCTGAGGGGGGATGCTAACTTTTATAAGAGACAATGAACATCAATGACAGGAGTGCTTGATGGGACTATGGTTAGGTTAGATTCCCTACAGTGTGAAAACAGGCCTTTCGGCCCAACAAGTCCACACCGACCCTCCAAAGAGTAAGCCACCCAGTCCCATTTCCCTCTCACTAACGCACCTAACTCTATTGGCAATTTAGCATGGCTAATTCACTTGACCTGCACATCTTTGGACTGTGGGAGGAAACCGGAGCACCCGGAGGAAACCCGCGCAGATACGGGAATCGAACCTGGGACCCTGGTGCTGTGAGGCAGCAGTGCTAACCACTGAGCCACCAACTAAACATTATCAGTAGATATGGAATGAACATTATTTTGACAGTGCAGCTGGCATACTTAGAATTATGCTGCTCAGCAGGCTTTAGACCAGGGATGAAAAACTCAAAATAAATCTGTGTAAAAGCAGGTTGTGTTTAGGGCAAACAGCCCAAGTCTACATGGTTGTAGCCAATCAGAAATGAGTCTGGGCAAGGTAAAATGGGCATCTGTGACTTTAAATTTCCCTTGTAACCACTGGAGATATTCTTACAGTGGGATTTCTTTCTCATCCCAATCCATATCAGCAACATAGGTTGAGTCAGAGGCCTCTCCTCATATTTGAAGATTTAGGCAATTCAAGATAACAGTATGGGTCACTCTCTAAGCAACTCCTGTGCCTTGGAGTCAGGGGTGTGCTTGCATTTCACAATATCTCATAAAATGACAAAGAAACTGTATGAAATAATAGAACAGCTTTGTAATCTGAATAGGATATCTAGACATTAACATGTGGCTCACATGCATTTTCCTAATGTTTCAGTAAAAGTAAACAGAAAGCAATTTATTGAAGCAAGATGTGAAAGATGGCTGCTTTAGAGCTATCAAGTGAATGCATAGCTTAGCTGTTATATTCATGAATTACCTAGCATAAAGCTCTTTAAAAATCCAAGAAAATATTAAAATAAGCAGCTCTGTCCCAACTACTGATCTAGATAGCAGCATTGGATTTTACTATGTCTCAGCACTGAAGGAATCTAAAAGTTCACTCAAACCTTTTTGGCAATAGAAAATCTCTCAGGCTTGTTGATGGTCTTTGAACATGACATTTCTCATCTTTCTGTTACTTCTGACCATGTGGGCTGAGTAAACTGTCCCTGAAATTTCTTCCTTTTTTAGTAATATACTTGAATTGCACTCTATGCTGGCTCAAGAGGATAAAGCATGCCAATAAGGCATCTTTCTAAGATGTTTGAGATAATGAATAAACTCTTCTAAGGCCCATTATGTGGCCTTATTGTTAATATCTGGAAAACTAATAAACAACGGACTGAATTTTGCAGGGTTGTGATGGCAAATTGTCAACATTCGTTGTCATTACCCCTCTCAAATTAACCACAACTTCAGAAATGTCAGGCGTGCACAAATAGGCTCCGAACTCCTGCATCAGTGTTCCAACAAATGGTGAGCTGTGGTGCTTGTAAATTCCTCCTTTAATGCCTCTATCATATTCATTTGACCCACTGCATGTAGAAGTATGCTTCACATTCTATGAATTCCCTACGGGATTTCTTGGTGACAATCTTGTATTGAAGACCTGTGCTCCTTATTAGAGAAACCATTCTCTGTCTGTCCTACCTATATGAACTGTTTATAGTTTAAAACAATTCTTTAAACAAATCCTCTTATTCAAGACAAGCCTATCAGTCTTTTTCTGATAAGTATAAGTGTGCATTTCTGCTATCATTCTTGTAAATCTCACCTTTACTTTTCTTGTGCCTCTGTACTGTTGTGTTTTGCAGCCAGGTCAAGTTCCATTCTGCACCAGCTGCTGCATGCGTACAATCAAATTGGGAGCAGGAGAAGGCCATTCAGCCCCTTGATCTGCTCCGCCATTTGATAAGATCATGGTTGATTTGATTGTAACTTCAAATCCACAAATCCACAAGTCTAACAAAAATCTATCTACATTTCCCTTTTGACTCTGTGAGAGAAAAAATACCTCATCTCTGTTTTAGATGAGTCGCCCCTGACGTTTAGTCAGTGACTGCAGTCATAGATTCTCCCATGGGAGGAAAGATCTTCTTCACAAGTATTTTGCCAAGACTGCTCAGGATTTTAGATTTCAATCAAGTTGCACAGTACAGGCCCTTCAGTCCGCGATGTTGTGCTGAGTATTTATCTTAATCTGGGATCACTCAATTTGCTGCTGTCCCCTTGTCCAGCAGTCGCTTAAATATCCCTAATGTCTCTGACTCTACTACCACTGTTGGCAGTGCATTCCACGCACACTACTCTCTGCATAAAGAATGTACCTCTGACATCTCCCTTTTACCTTCCTCCAATCACCTTAAAATTATGACTCTTCGTGACAGCCATTTCTGCTCTGGGGAAAAGTCTCTGGCTATCTACTCTATCTATGCCTCTCATTACTTTGTACACCTCTATCAAGTCACCTCTCTTCCTTCTCTCGAGTGTGAAAAGCCCAGCTCACTCAACCTCTCTTCATTAGGCAAGCCCTCCAATCTAGCCAGCATCCTGGTAAATTTCCTCTGCACCCTCTCTGAAGCATCTACATCCTTCATATAATGAGGTGACCAGAACTAGACACAATATTCCAAGTGTGGTCTAGCTAGGATTTTATAGAGCTACAGCAAAACCTCATGGCTCTTAAACTCAATTGCTCTGTTAATGAAAGCCAACACACCATACATCTTCTTAACAATCCTATCAACTTGGGAGGCAATTTTGAGGGATCTATGTACATTGACCCCAAGATCCTACTGTTCCTCCACACTGCCAAGAATCATGCCTTTAACCCTGTATTCAGCATTCAAATTTGACCTTCCAAAATGAATCACTTCACTTTTATCCAGGTTGAACTCCACCTGCCACTTCTCAGCCTCGCCCTGTATCCTGTCAATGTCTTGTTGTAGCCTGCAGGAGGCCTCGACACTATCTATAACACCTCCAACGCTTATGTCATTGGCAAACTTAGTAACCCACCCTTCTACTTCTTCATCCAAGTTATTTATAAAACTACAAAGAGCAGAGGCCCAAGAACAGATTCCTGTGGGACACCTCTGGTCACTGACCTCCAGGCAATATACTTTCTATCCACTACCACTTGCTGTCTTCTTTCGGCCAGCCAATTCTGTACCCAGGCAGTCATATTTCCCTGTATCCCATACCTCCTAACTTTCTGAATGAAAGCTAAATACAAGCTAAGCCTTTCCAGCTTTTCCTCATAAGATAATCTCTTCTCTGAACTGCCTCCAGCGCATTAACATCATTCCTTAAAGAATGTGACTAGTACTGTGCACAGTACTCCATTTGCAGTCTCTCTTGTGTTCTGTAACCTCCATAATTCTGTATTCAATTCCACTCCACTTGTGACAATATGATAGTATTCTATTAACTTTCATAATCATTTGCTGTGCCTGTATTCTAATCCATTGTGATTCACCCATAAGGACAACCAGATCACTCTGTATCTCAGAACTCTGCAATCTCTCACTTTTTAGACAATATCCTCTTCTTTTGTCCTTCCTGTCAAAATGGATAATGCCTCATTTTCCTATATTATGCTCCATTTGCCATACCTTTGCCCACAAATTTAACCTATTTAATCTGTGCTATTGATACTAGCCTGTGTCTATCAAAATCTTTGGTGAATATCGGAGTCACAATGCATTATGTATTTATAGACCATTCCTGTCAGGATAGTGAAAGTTATTGGAAATCCTTTTTAATGAACAATGGATTGACAAACCATAATAAATATTGTTTTGTCTTCAAGTTGTAAAATCATGCTTAAAGATCAAGAAAGTAAAGGCCATAACCTTCTGAACAGTACGTTAATCCACTTATTGTCCAAGTGAGAGTGGAACATAGAAATTGCAGAAGAAATGAAGTAACTTGTGTTATTATATGATTGTTCATCACAGAGGCCCTAGTATTGAAGGTATTTCACCGAGAGAAGCAAGTGACAGGCTACAGATCTTCCAGGCAAGCTTTGATGAACTGTGGAGGAAATTCAACACTTATTCTGGAGGAGAAGAGCTTTTTGGGCTACCTGTTATTGGTAACAGTTATCGGTCTATAACTAATATTAGTTTCTATTATTAGTTTGTCACTTGTTTAATTTTTCGTCATTTTTGCTTCAAACAACCTATTCAGAGATGTTATGAAGCACTTTTGGAACAGGTGAGACTTGAACTTGAGCCTCCTGGCTCAGAAGTCAGGACAGATTAGATTTTTTTTAGATTAGATTACATGTGGAAACAGGCCCTTCGGCCCAACAAGTCCACACCGACCCGCTGAATCGTAACCCACCCATACCTCTACATTTACCCCTTACCTAACACTACAGGCAATTTAGCATGGCCAATTCACCTGACCTGCACATCTTTGGACTGTGGGAGGAAACCGGAGCACCCGGAGGAAACCCACGCAGACACGGGGAGAACGTGCAAACTCCACACAGTCAGTCGCCTGAGGCGGGAATTGAACCCGGGTCTCTGGCGCTGTGAGTCAGCCGTGCTAACCACTGTGCCACTGTGCCGCCCACACCACTGGATCTCAAAACAACTTTTCTCATTTAAGTTGTTTTACAGTTAAGTATAGTATCCATAACACCTTGTTTAGATTAGATTCCCTACAGTGTGGAAATAGGTCCTTTGGCCCAACAAGTTCACACCGACCCTCCGAAGAGTAACTCACTCAGATCCATTTCCCTAAATTTACCCCTGACTAATGCACCTAACACTACTGGTAATTTAGCATGGCTAATTCACCTAGCCTGCACATCTTTAGATTGTGGGAGGAAACCGGAACACCTGGAGGAAACCTACACAGACACGGGGAGACTGTATAAACTCTACATATTCTGGGTCCACTCAAATCTGGGTCCTTGGCACTGTGAGGCAGCAGTGCTAATGACTGAGCCTCTGTGCCGCCACCTTGTGCTATAATTGTATAAGATATCCTCTATAAAATGAGTTGATGATACTATATTTTATGCTCTACATATGATAGGATGAAACTTTGTTATGAAGATGTGGGTGTACTATACCTTTAAGAGTGTAAAAGCTAGCAGCGATAATACCAAGTGTTCTTAATAAGACACAATGTAACATGTGCTCCGGCTAATGGGGTAGCTGGTTGCCTGGAAACAACAAAACAGATTTGAATTAGGCCAATCAGTTTCAGTTATACCCCAAAAAGTACCAAATTCCAATCATGTCTGAATTGAGTATACTGACAATCTTAAACGCCAATGACACAATCTGATGTTTGGGGTAGAGGACTAGGGGAAATTGAACAGTTGGGAGGAGAACTACCACTAGGCCAACAGCCGTAGACTGCTTGTTAGAAGTCTCTGAGAGGTACCTGTCTAGCGAAGGTGTTTGCCCAGAGAAAAACCTCAACACTGACCTGGAGAGCCAATCTACTGACAAAGATAAAGAGAAGATTCAGCCACTGGCTGGTCTTAATATTTCAATTTTCTGTAAATCTTAATTGGGAGCTTTATCCGACTAGTATTATAGAAAGGAAGGTAAAAGTAAGTTAGAGGAAGGAATTGTAAATAGTTCTTAGTTAATTATTCTTTGTTTACTTTAAGAAATAAGGTTGTTAATTTTTACTTTAAATAGTTCTTGACCACTTGAATTTTTACAGATTGCTGCACGGGATAAATCTTTTCCGTGTTGCTGCTTTTAAATTAAGCAGGAGAATTTACCCCAAGTTGTAACAACTTACACTAAAATATTTAAGTATAAATACACAAAAGGTATGTTAATGGTATATCCTTTTTTGATAATAAAATGTGTACCTTTTTGTTTTATGAAATAGAATATCCTGACTTGCTGAGAATCAAGCGGGAACTGACTTTACTTCAGAAATTGTATAGTCTTTACGATTCGGTGATTGAAAATGTCAATGGTTACAATGACATTTTATGGAGTGAATTGGATATTGAAAAAATCAATAACGAGCTTCTGGATTTTCAGAACAGGTTGGTAATTTTACACAGCATATACTTCAAGTCCCTGCCCTTCACTAGTGTTGCTCATGGTGAATCAGCTTATGATTTGTAACAATATAGGGCCTCCATTATGACCACAGATTTACAATGCCTGAAGAAGAATATATACATGACCAGGACCTTTAAAGGACTATGGATTGGGATTCAGTACGGAAGAGAATTAAAAACAATTGTTTATGAAGTTGTCGAGTGGGCTCAGTACCTCTGGGACAATTGGTGTTGTTAAACAGCAGACAGGAGATGTGAGAGGCAGGCACAGTTTTGATTAAGGGATTTGGCCCAAAACATTGACTTGCCTGCTCCTCGGATGCTGTCTGACCTGCTGTGCTTTTTCAGCTTCACATCTTTTGACAACACCAATTGATGGTTGTTAAGGAGAACTTTGTCAGTTCAAAATTTGGAATTTTTCAATGAGCGTCTACAACCTCAAGCAACATTGTGCAGACCTGTCAGATTCAACATGGAACCTTGGCTACTTGCCATGCATTAGCTTTTAGATTTACTCTGTAGCTCTAACAAATTCTGGAATGAACACTGCTCCTACATTTCTCATTCCTGGCCATTTCCTCTCTTGCTTCATGGTTGCTGCCTGTTTTTTGTTGCTGGCTCCAGGCAGCAGCCACAACCTCTTGGAAATGCTGCATGCCTGCAATTGGGTGCTGAGCTCACCTCTTAGCCAAGTAGGCTATTTACATGTAGAAATAACATCCTGAGAGTGAGACAGCTCATGTTTGGTGTGGGATCTAGAGTTTACTGAGTGTTAGATTCACGATCCTGCAGTGCAGATTTGACCCATTATCTTTATTAATGGTAATCTCATTCGTCAAATTTATAGTTGCGTCATATCTAATGGTAGGCAGATCTGTATTAATGTGGTGAATAATATTAATATTTTGAGGCAATTTACTCTGCTTCCAATCTAAACACTACACTCACATGTTATAAAGGACTCAGTGCGTGCTTGGTCACAGGGAACTCTGCTTATACTTAAATTGGAGACAATTCTTTATGTGCTTGAGATTTGTGGATTTCTGGAGAGGACTTTGATGCTGGTTTAGATAGTAACCTGTACATTTTTGACACAGAGAGAGCTGTGTGCATGTTTGGTTGAAGAGTATTTTTAGTTTTATAATTCAGATACTCTTTGTAAAGTTGGTTGAGAGTGCTCTGTAGGTACTTGGTGAGAAAGAGCTTTGCACTTGCTTCATTAGAAAAAGTTCTCTACATGCTAGTGTAAAAAATACTTCTAGATTTTGGACTGTAGGCTAAAAAATGGGAAAAGATGCTGCTTCAAACCAAGAGGTGGTTTTTCAAACAAGACCAGTTGTGCGTGTTCAGGAGTGTCATAGAGTCATAGAGATGTACAGCATGGAAACAGATCCTTCGAACCAACTCCATGCTGACCAGATATCCTAATCTTATCTAGTCCCATTTGCTAGCGCTTAGCCCTTATCCCTCTAAACCCTAACCAACATCATGGACAGCCTAGAACAGTCATATTGATTGGTGTATGGCAAGTTACTCCAATTTTCTGCTTGGACAATACAGTAGAAACATCCACCCTGTGAAAGAGAAAGCACCTAAATCACTCTCTCCCCTTCCTGTAGTATAGCAGGAAATGAAATTTCTAAGCAGTTAGATATGCATTTTGTTTGCAAGTTCCTCTCTTGAAAGGAAAATGGCAGAAGAAAAAGCTTTCAGAGATACTGAAAGAGTGAATCTTAAATCAGTGAATGAATGGTTGAGGATTGTTGCATCCACAATCACATTTCGTCATCAGAGTCGAATGGAATTAGAAAGAATCTGAAAGAAAGCAGATCTTTATAGCTGGACTGATGCTAGAACTGTGCTTTACTGATGTGCTTGTTCCTCCCCAGCTTGTAATATTGGTGTTTTATCTCTTTGTGTGTTCATCTGTATGTGTATGGGAATGTTTTTAAAAAGGGTGAAGTTTAATTTATAGAATTATAAGTTGGCAATTCATGTTTTTTTTGCCATTGGTCAAAACTGTTTGATTGCAATAAGGATTCATTTGTTACCTAAAGTAAAAGTCTGGTGCGCATATTATTGTAACCTAAATTGGACAGTTGGATAAACTTGGGCAATCCAATGATTTAATCAAATTTTCACAAAGGTGGTGACTCCTGGAATAAGGGGACTTGATTTCCAGCACACTGTCCCAGAGAGACGTGACATTAGGTTAGAGAACGGCAATGCAATACGTGATTAAGAAAGAAAGAGCTGTATGTACATAGAATGAGCAATGCAAATATTTAGCAGAGCCCTGTTACAAATGATACAACATTGCTTAGTCAGATAGTTTCAAATTAGTCATTACCAGAAGACAAGGGCTATATGATTCCAGTTAAAATTTGGGACTTGATAATAATTGATTGAGGACAGAGAATATTAGGTAATTGTCAATGGGTGAGAGAAAGTGAGGACTGCAGATGTTGGAGATCAGAATTGAAAAGTATGGCGCTGGAAAAGCACAACAGGTCAGGCAGCATCTGAGGAGCAGGAGATTCAGCATTTCAGGCGTAAGCCCTTCACCATCCCTTCCTACAGAAGGAATCAATTGACTTCAAACCTTTGCCTTTCCTCCAGGGATACAGGAGGAACATTAATACCTAATTGCATGGATAATGCCAAATGGATTAAAATGAGTCTTTTTTCTTTGAGTCACTATCACAGTGGCATCATATTTCATTCAGTAAATGGTGCAAGCTGAACACATCCTTATCATTGCATTTGGAAACAGGTCCTAATTATGAAATTATGTTGGTATCTTTGTACCCCTTAGAAGCAGAAATGGTTTAATTGTATCCTAAATGAAAACAAAGCTAGAATGACATTATGAATTAATTCCAATCAGACAGAAATATACAATCATAAATAGAAGAGCAGATGGGTACCAAATGTCAGAATTTCCTGGAACCACTTCTGAGAAGTCCATGTGACATACTTATTCACTGGTAATGTTGTCTCACCTAATGATACTCAGGACCTTATGTAGGCAGCATCATAATAAAAGTAAGATACTGCAGATATTGAAGATCTGGAAGAAAAGTAAAGAGTTCTGCAGAAACTGAATAGGTTGGTAGAAACGTTAACTCAGGCTTGAAACATTAACTGTTTTCTCTGCAGGAATGCTGCCAGATGTGCTGAGTTTCCCCACACTTGCTGTTTCTATTCTTTTTGTTAGCAACGCTGGTGGAAAATGTCCAACCTACCTGATAGCTTTCCTTTTCCATGCCTTCCTGGCATGGAATGCAGTTTCTACCATGATTACATGTGGAATTGCAGCTACATAGCCTTGTGGAAGGTACTGAATGCCCACACCTTGTGGAGCCACTGGAAAACTGATGCTACTTTGGCAATTCTTGTATAGGTCTTTTCATCAGGCCCCCCAGAAATGTTGCTTTCTACCTAATGGCAGTGATCTGTTCCATGCCCCATGGTAATGGGAGGGCTTCATTGTTGTCCAGTTATCATTGTCTTTATCTTCTCACAGCTGATGAGTATATCAACCTTGGCACTGCTTTTCTCATGACTGATCCTCATGTCTTAGAGTATGTTAGATTTTTCAGCCAGTAAGGTGACTATTCCTGGAAAGTGTACATCTGTCAACCAGTGGTGTTGCCAATGGATGCTATTGAAAGTCTTTGTGAAATGAATGAAATTACTTACATGTGGCTTCTGATGTTCCTAAGCATAAGGATCTGCTCACAGCATGATCTGCCAGCCCTTCTTTATTGCAATCATTGTGGTTCTCTTTCTTTGGCAGCTTGTCAAATAGTCCAGTCATTTGGGATATCCTCCAGAGTACGGATCTTCTTGAGCAGATTTGTGAGCTGTCTTCATATGGCATCCTTGCCTTACTTCAGTAGCTCTACTGGTATGACATCAATCATAGGTGGTTTGTTGTTCTTTAGGCTCTTGATAACTCTTTGGACCTTTGATCTGGCAATTTCGCCCAGGATTTTGACTGCTGCAGTGCAATGCTGTCATACACCTCTAATGTGGAGCTGGTTTTGGGCTGGTTGAGGATCTTCCGAGGGTGTTTTACCCGTTGCTACTCTCTTCCACCCTGCTTCTTACCTGTTAATAGCATCCTGCTGTCCTTGCTGTTGATTGACAGTCTTGTTGCTCCTTGCAAGTGTCAGTTTCCATATAACTATGTATAACATTCAGGCATCTTCTGGCTGGCTACATCTGGTTTCACCCTTTTGACTTTATCCATCCGTATTTATCTCTCCTGCAGCTCTTCTTCATTGCTTTACATGCTGCAGTTCTGAACATCATCTTGTCATTGCTTTAAGTGGTTTCTTGATCCTGCTGGATTCTTACCAACTTTCTTTCATCAATCAACTTTTGTGCTGGGTCAATGATCCATTGTTCTTGATTCCGCTGCTTCATTCAATGGAGCCTTCTGCACTCTCCTTAATTCCTGTTTTGATGATTTCCTCCTGATTCTCAATGTTGCCTGACCTCTGTCTTGCTTTGAACCTTAGAGTTTTCCAGCTGAAAGCTATCCGGTATGTTGTTGGCCTTCAGTTTCTCAGTTGCAAAAGGCCATTGTGACTTTGTGATTGATGTCTTCTTCAGCTTCAGGTGCATCTTGCCAGACACAAGGTTTGATCCGATATCAGCCCCTCGTCAAATCCAAACATCCCTAAAAGATGTCTTCTGATGTAGATACAATCAATTTCATTTGGGGCACTATTATTTGGAGAAGTTCATGTCTTTTGTGGAAGAGCATATTCCCAATGCTGAGCTCATTGCTGTTGCAAAAGGCCAGCAGTATCTCACTGTTTCTGTGGGAATGCTGGCTGACCCTTGGGGCGCTTTTGTGTTGTTCAGTCCCTGCCAGCTGACATTGACATTGGAATTTTTAAATGAGCAAAGCCAAAGGTTAAAATGTAACTGGTCTGGAGGAAGGGACAGAAATGATTGATAAAAAGGCTTTCTCTCACTTCAACCTGTAATGTTCTCATAACAACTTGATATTTGACCTTTCAAAAACTGAAAAATAAAATAGGAAATATATGGTGTAATTTGTTTTAATCAAAATATATATCATTTAAAAATTTCTAAAAATGTTTTAATATTTCATATAATGGTATTCTTTGTTTGCAAACATAATATTCTATAATATTCATCTTAGAAGCTTGTTTGCAAGATTTTTAAAATAAAAAATTATTTTGTTTTATACACACAGGATTCGGAAATTGCCCAAAGCCTTGAAGGAATGGCAAGCTTTCAATGATTTGAAAAAGACAATAGATGATTTCAGTGAAACTTGTCCATTGCTTGAAATGATGGCAAACAAAGTGAGTTAATGTTTAATCGTTAATTTGAATAAAAGAGCAGTGGTTCAATTTAATTGTAAAATTCAGCAAGTGTTCAATTGTTGTATTGAAAGTTTTTGAACGTGTCATTGAAAAAGAGTCACTTCAGGCTCAAAACATTAACTGTCCACTCTTTGGGCAGCTGCTGCCAGATTTGCTAAATTTCTCCAACATTTCCTGTATTTGTTAGTTTTATCATAATGCATGCCCAACAAACACTGGAACTTGAGCAAATGTTTCCTGCAACTAACTATTCAGAAGGCTGAAACCATTGGATTGGAATTTCCCTTATGTTGTAAGATCACCCTAAGTCAGGTGGCTTTAAAAATGCCTGATGGAGCCCAGTTCTGGGATTCCTGCCCCCATTCCCATTTTTGGGTGACTTGATAAAGGTGTAGGCTGGCAAGTCCCAGTGTTGGTATCTCCATTGCGGGGTCATGGATTTCAGATATAATTTTAATCGATTTGAGCCATGTTCTGAAGGCATCATGGTTGACACAAGCTCAGACATTTCAGAACCAAGGGGCATGCCTGTTCTGGAGTGAGATCCTTTCAATTGTTATGTTACTAAAGGTGTTGGTCAACTTCACAGAATACAGTGGAATACTATATGATAATTCAGATATGTTTCTTATGTAATACTTGATGTTCGTGCTTTATTCTTAAAAGTGACCATTAATTCAGCCAACATTGTGAAAGCGAGAAGATCTTTGGATGTATGAAGGATTAATATCCAATGGATAAAAGGCTTTGAAGTTGACCTCTATTGAAGTTCAGATCTTTCTATGTCATTTATCCCTTTGGCTTTGCTCATTTCATTAAATGTCAACTTAGAAACCAGTTTGGCAGCTTCAAAACTTGAACCAATGGCTTATTGCTTTGGATAACTTCAAAAGATTTAATATATTCTGATCAGTAGAGGTTGTATTACCATTTTGTAAAACTGAAGAATCAACGTGAATGTTACACCTCCACAGGGCTTCTCAGATCTGGATGGAATTACTGTGATGACCATGATTAATTCTACGTCTGAGACTTTGCTCAGTTCCTATGGCCTAGAAACAATGGTTGAAAGTGTCACTGTCTTGCTAGTGTAGCATCTTTAAGGCCATTGTACCTGTAGCCCTGACATTCCTTGCCTTGGTCTAAAGGCCTAATTTGCCTTCAGGAAAACTACTGGCCTGAGGCATGATCCAGCAGCCTCTGTACTGTAGTAGAACTACTCCAGTCTCTATCTCGCTCAGGTAATAACTCACAAAAGTAGCACTCAAGGAACTCATATTATTAAGTTAACTGGAACATTGTTGAACGTGATGTAGTTGTCATTAGAATGAATGTCCTTCTAATTGAAACACAAGCATAGCTTTAAAAAGATTCTGTGTGTTCTCTGTGTATGCTTGTAATACTTTAAATAGAGACAAAAAAACTGCAGATGCTGGAATCCAAATGTAGACAAGCAGGAGACTGGAAGAACACGGCAAGTCAGGCAGCATCAGGAGCTGGGAAAAGTCAACATTTTGGCTATAACCTTTCTTCAGGAATGGAGGTGCGGGTAGTAGGAGCTGCAGATAAAAAAGTGTCATTCACATATATATCTACTTCACCACTCCATCCCTCTCCTCATCCCAAAACCCCCTCCCTCCACTTTATCTGCAGCTCTCCCTACCCTCCATCTCCATTCCTGAAGAAGGATTATACCTAAAATGTTGATTTCTCCACCTTCTCTTGCTGCCTGACTAGCTGTGTTCTTCCAAGCTCCTGCTTGTCTACTTTATAATGTTTTAAATGGCAGAGGTAGTAAAGGACCTTTAGGCATGATAGAAAGTCTAAAATTCTTCCATTTGTCACAGGATCAAAAGTGATTACAATTGCATGAATACATATAAAGTGTAGTACCATTCAGGACTCCTCAGATGGTTGGATAGGAGAGTTAAAGGCACAGGTTATGTGCACAGGAGCCAGAAGAACATGCAAACATACAAATACAACACACAACAGTAATATCTCACCATTTAGAAAGTATCATTTTTTAACCTTCCTCTGCAGTTGTGCTTTTAACTACTTTTTAAGTATTGTTAATTTGACAGTTTCTTCTGTCACTCAAGCTGAATTGGAAAAATTCTTAACTCCCCTGGCATGGTAAAATTAGCTCAAGGGGATTTGAATTTCATTCAGACTTCAGCAGTGCATATTCACCAAAATTGGCGTTTCTGGCAAAAGCCCTTCATCAGGATGAAGGACTTTTACCCAAAACGTTGATTTTCCTGCACCTCGGATGCTGCCTGACCTACTGTGCTTTTCCAGCACCACACTGTCAACTCTAATCTCCAGCAACTGCAGTCCTCGCTTTCACCTATATTCTCCAAAATGTATAATTCACTTGATTTGTTTACTACTTGCCACAGAATTTGCAGTTTGAGGCTGTATTGTTTTCACAGATTCCTTAAGAGGTCAGAGTTTGTAATTCTTTATCCAGTTTTACATTGTTAATATCTCTAATCACTACAATTTATTGGAATGGAAATGTGCAACTCCCTTTCACTATCTAGTTGATAGGCTGACACACTTGTAGCTATATGGCTATAGATTGTAATTTGTATAACTATGTCTACTCAGATTACTTGAAGGACCGCAAGGATCCACAGCTTGTTTTTTTAAAAAAAGAAAACACATTTATTCTCTGTTTTTCTACAATGCTTGTCACTCACATCATTCCCTGAGTAAGATCACAGCAAGCTATGTTGCCAGGCTTCTACAAATTTTATTCTAATTAGGAGGTACGTAAATGTTATCTCCCTGGTTTTCATTGGTAGGAATTATCTGGATCCTTTGGTGACAGGTTGGGAGGTGGGGAAGCTGGCAAAATAGTACAGCAAGCTGTCAGGAAGATTCCTCAGACCTTCCATGCTATTTGGTCTTGTTTAGAGACCTATACCACATGTGGAGATCACTTATTGAAACTCAGTGGTTCCTCAGTGAGTTCCAGGTTATTGCCTCGATTATGGATGTTCCATAGTGCACAGGGAGACCTAGTGTTAATTGTTCCCTTTGTAGTGACATGGCATTGACATTTCATGTCTCCCATCCCACTCATTGCAACCTCCCACTTGGACCCAGTGTTTGACGGAGAAGTCTAAGAGCAGTTAGGGTGACACAGTGGCTCAGTGGTGACCACTGCTGCCTCATAGCACCAAGGGCCTAGGTTCGATTCTAGCCTTTGGTGACTGTCTGTGTGAAGTTTATACATTCTCCCTATATCTGCATGGGTTTCCTCCCATAGTCCAAAGATGTGTAGGTTAGGTGGATTGGCCATGCTAAATTGCCCATAGAGTCCAGGGACAGGTAGGTTAGATGGATTAGCCATGGGAAATTTAAGGTTACAAGGACAGAGTGGGTCTGGGCGGGATGCTCCTTGGAGGGTTAATGTGGTCTTGATAGGCTGAATGGTTGGCTTCCACACTGTAGAAATTCTATGTGTCTGGAGTCTGGTCTTAGTAGAACAAGTCAATCTTTATTTGGAGCTCCTTACCAATGCAGCATAGGAGAGGTCTCTTTCTCTCTTGGTTGAGGTCAAATACAGCATTTTATACATTTTACATTACAATAATTACATACAACATTGATGTCATTGGTAGCCACATCCTCCTAATTTATACATTCACTCCTGTAAACACAAGATCAATGATGGACAAATTCATGGACAGCACTAGGCCCTCCCATAGTTGCGTGATATTTACCGGATATCTTTGTCATCTGCCTTTGCATCTGATAGTTAGGCTCTTTCCCAGACATTTGCCAGTTGTATCATGTTAATTGCCAATAAACTGGATACTTATCACTAAGAACTCTTCCAAATTCTATGCTGCAATTTGTGTTCCCTATTACCTTATAAACAGTACAAAAGAATGCTGATTTCTACCAATTGTTATAAAATTTGTAATTTTAGTTCCACTATATAGTTATATAGTCACACCTAATGTTATAGTTCTTTAACAAGGCTAACAAATTGGGGGCAGCTTTTGTCTAACTTGACCCTGAGAGATCAAACAAACCATCTCTCTGTCTTGTAGCTACAATTTATGACCTCTGCTGTTTGCATGCTGTAAATTGGTTTTAAACCAGAAGGTTAATTCGTGGATACCTGACTGTCTCTATTCTAAACTAAATTTCTTTGCTAAATAAACAGCATCTATTTGAATTCCATTGATGAGAGTGAAATTCAATCACTTGCACAGCTTTACCATTAAAAGAGACCTCACTGCCACCCTTATCTTATAATTTGCCTCTACCATCTTTCCCTTGATCTTTGGATCTGCTCAAATTATCTCCAGCTGTACTATGCTGTTTGCTAGGCTGTAAAGTTTGTTTATTTCTCAACAGTTAGAATGACTGTGGTTTATGACCTTCCTCTACCTTCTATCATGCTATAATGCTGTTTTAGAGATTATCTGTTTACACCATTTGCTGTTTCTGTCCTGGTTGACTGAGCAGGAATTTTCTTTATTGCCTAGGTCTCTCTTTATCCTTTCAAGGGTATTCTTTATCAAAATGCTTATGCGTTTAGAGCTGCTTGTCTACAGAAATCTGACTAAATTTCTCTGTCTTTTCTTTTCATCGGGACCCTATTGTTGATTCCCATGGTATCTTTCATTATCTTATCCAGTAACTCGATATGGAGACCACGAATCTGGCTGTGAACATCAGCTATACGTAACGGCTAATCCCTTTTCCACCATCTTATGTCAATTTAAGTTCATGACAACACCCAGCGTCCTCATTTGCCTCACTTTGAGGGTAGGCACCTGATCATTGAGGCTTTGTGGCCTCAGCAATAACAGCAGTACACAAGATAAAGGCTGATGATTATTAGCATGAATAAAGGATTGCTTAACAAAAAGAAAGTAATGAGAAGGGAGAAATAGGAGGCCATCTCACAGTGTACAATGGATCACCAATTCTGTACATTGTCACAATCACACTGCAGTGCCAATATGCAAGCTTATCTTTTGCTTGGACTGGTAAGACTACCAGTGTGCACAGGTCTTGTATAATCACAATTCCATACCCATTGTGGCAGAACAGACCATGCATGACACAATTAAATCAATTGAAGTTGAAGACATTTTCAAAATGAATCTGTTACACTTTGACCAGAGCCAGTGTACAGAAATGCAATTGGCAAATGCAGAAGATAAGCCACTACAAAAGTTGCAAAAAGCAGAGATTGCTTGTACATTTTACGGAAGAACCTGAGAACATTTGTTCATTTGGCTGGACAGAGATGAACTTGGTGTATTTTAGCAAGTCATTTTGAAGGCCAAATAATTTCTAATACCAAAAACATTTCACCAAGATATCATGGCCATGTTATACCAGGGGGGCATAGATATTGAATGCACAAGGCAGTTAGCACCTGAATTTGTGCACTGGATATGGATGAATCAGCATGTTCAAAGCATATGAGGCTTGTCTAACATACCAACCCCAAATGAAGTCTGTACATTCATGTGGCATTCCATCCACTCCTTGGTGATAGAGACCTATTTATAGAGCATGGGAAGATTACATCCTTGTGACATATTACTGCTCCAAAGTTTCCATTGTTTAATGATTGAGCAACACAACAAATGTAACCGTCACTACCACAATAACAAGATGCTATTTTCAGTTTATTCAATCTCCCAGACCAGATAGTGTTTAACACTGGACCACAGTTCATGCCCATGCTATGTCAACTTGTGTCCTTAGTGTGTGGGGCAGACTGGGGTGGGGGATATTCCAAATCAAATGGTCACTCCACTATCCTCACTCAAATGGTTCAGCAGGAATGGTATGTATGATAAAATCAATGATTATTCATAAAAATGAATTCTTGCATTTTCAATGTAAAAGGGACTAACATCTCTGACACACCTTACACTCAGACTGCAAGTGCGAATGATCTTGCTCAGAAAATAATTGTGTAACCATTCTGTGACAGAAAATATTCTTACTCAAAGACAGAAGAGAATGGAAGAGATATGTGTAAGTAGGTAGATCAAAACATGCACTGGTACAGAGTGTGAGTCACAAAGACAAATACAGAACAACCTCGATTATCCAAATGAAACAGGCGTGGAGTGTTTTGTTCAGTTAACTGAGAGTTCGGATAATGGATTGTTCGGATTATGTATATAATTTTTACGGGACTTTGAGATCTTGTTCAGATAATCCAAAATTTAGATAATTGATATTCAAATAATTGAGGTTGTTCTGTACTTGGATACCAACAAAGGTTTCTAGAACATGCAACCAGTCCAGGTTGTACGAAATCCTTACTACATTACAAAAGAACAGAAGCCATCTCAGACCTATCTTGCATGAAGAGAAAGAGCAAGAAAACTCTGATGGTGATACTTTTGTGGTGATGCTGAGTGACAGCAACCAGCAGCAAGAGAGCCAAGATTAACCATGAACAACACATACCTCCCCAGGCAGGTACACAATCATCAGATCAAAATTGTCATCCTTTTGTCATCATTGGATCTATTTGCACAATTATTGAATGCACAATACATGACTGTGTACGATCATGTATATCTGTTTAGGGATTTTTGTATCTTTGGGAAAAAGGGCAATATTGCATTATGTCCCACAGTTGGTATGCACTATACCTTTAATAGACATTGTCATGGTGTCATCACTGTATCATAACATGACTACTGAGAGTATGAAGATATCAGACTCCATCTTAACTGGGGCTTTTTAAAGCATGACACGTTGGAGAAAGTATCCTACTCTTTGTGAATGATGGGTTAATATTAGCCCAGACAATGAAGTCCTTGTGACTAATATTTGTATATAAATTATTTTCTAACCAATCTGTTCAGTGATGTCATTGCACACCTCTGGAGAAGATCGGATTGGAATCCACATCTCTCTGGTTCAGAATTAGGGATACTACAACTATACCACAAGAGCCCTTATCAAGACTGTAGTGAACATTCACTGAATCTTTGGGTACAACTTTACCTATGTCTAGTTCTTATGTTCTGGGAGCTAACAAAAGTATTAACACATCAGATACAAATATCTTGCTGGAAGTAAAACCCACACCACACTGGCAGAGCAATTGTCTTCATCATGAAATATTTTGTCACTTAATTGCTTCTTTCCTCCACACTTCTCACCCTTTTCACTTGCTGTAAACCTGTTACAATCTTAATTTTTCAATGTTCTGGAGAAAGGTCACAGAATTGAAATGTTAACTCTCTCTTTCTCAGCAGATACTATCAGACATGCTGAGTATTTCCAGCATTTTGTCTCTATTACATAGTTTATCGATCACGGCTTTTGTCTTTTACCTTTATCAGAAACTATCATTTGCACTAAAAAATGAAATTAATGTTTGAAAAAGATTAACAACAATTGTTCTTTATTTCAGGAAACCAAATACTTACTATGCATTACTTTCTTGTTCTGTAGGCTATGATGCTCAGACACTGGGAAAGGATTGCTCAGGTCACAGGCCATACCTTTGATGTTGAATCTGACCAGTTCACACTCAAAAATATAACAGAAGCCCCATTACTAAAATATAAAGAGGACATTGAGGTAATGTACATATTTTCTGTCCTTTAACCTTCTTTCAAAACCAAATATAAAGTGAATCTGATGAGGACAGTACTGTAGGAAAAGGGAAGCTTCAATAAAATGGTTTGCCTCTTGATATTATTGCAATCTCTGAATGTTTGAAAAGGATCATCACAAGCACAATGCACTGAAACTTAAAATGTTCATTCATTTTGGCAAAATATAATTTTGTTTGACTTGATCATTGTGTTAGTTTAGATTGTAGTGAAACTTAAAACTGAAGCATGCATGAGATAATGGCATCTCTTTGAAACCTGCTTTAACTAATTGTTCAGATTTTTAATGGATTCATACCTTTGCTCCATATCAGAAAATGATTTCACTGCATTGCCCTATCCTGGATAATCATATGCGCAGGGAATGTCATCAACTGTTTGAGCTTTGAGTTGTAGAGCTGAACCAGTAGATGGCATCTATCATAGAGTCATAGAACTGTATCAGAATGGAAACAGATCCTTCGGTCCAACTCCTCCATGCCAACCAAAAATCCTAAATAAATCTAGTCCCATTTGCCAGCATTTGGCACATATCCCTCTAAACCCTTTCTATTCACATACCCATCCAGATGCCTTTTAAATGTTGTAATTGTACCAGCCTCCACCACTTCCTCTGGAAGCTTGTTCCATACACGCACCACCCCCTACGTGAAAAGTTTCTCCCTGAGGTCCCTTTTAAATCTTTCCTCTGTCACCTTAAATCAATGCCCTCCAGTTTTGGACTACCCCACCCCAGGGAAGAGACCTTGTCTATTCACCCTACCTATACCCTTCATGATTTTGTAAACCTTTAGTAAGGTCACCCCTCAGCCTCCGACAATGCAGGGAAAACAATCCCAGTCTATTCAGCCTCTCCCTATAGCTCAAATCCTCCAACCCTAGCAACACCCTTCTAAATCTTTTCTGAACCCTTTCTGGTTTTACAACATCCTTCCTATTGGAACGAGACCAGAATTGCACACATTATACCAAAAGTTGCCTAACCAATGTCCAGTACAGCCACAACATGGACTCCCAACTCCTATACTCAATGCTGGGACCAGTAAAAGCAAGCATACCAAACAGTGACCTCCTTCTTTAAATACAGCAATTTCCCACATGGTTGAAGATGCCCTCCAATGCATCTCATCCACATCCCGCACCTCTGCCCTCAAACCCCACCCCTCCAACTGCAACAAGGACAGAACCCCCCGGTCCTCACCTTCCACCCTACCAAGCTTCGCATAAACCAAATCATCCGCCACCTCCAAAAAGACCCCACCACCCGCCCCTTTCTGCTTTCCACAAAGACCATTCCCTCTGTGACTACCCGGTCAGGTCCACACCTCCCCCCACCCCCCACACCCCCC
>NC_057714.1:66368605-66390440 GCF_004010195.1 Chiloscyllium plagiosum
CTGCTCCTTGGATGCTGCCTGACCTGCTGTGCTTTTCCAGCACCACTCTAATCTAGACCTTCTTCACTATGCTGTCTACCTGGGACTTGGCTTTCATGGAATTATGAACCTGCATTACAATGTCTCTTTTGTGAAGATCAGAGTGGTGTTGGAAAAACACAGCAGGTCAGGCAGCATCCGAGGAGCAGGAAAATCGATGTTTCGGGCAAAAGCCCTTCCTCAGGAATAGAGGCAGAAAGCCTCCAGGGTGGAGAGACAAATGGGGGGTGCGGGGTGGGGCTAAGGAGAAGGTAGTAAAGAGTACAATAGGTGAATGGGGATGGGGAGGGAGGTGATAGCTTAGAGAGGAGGGTGGGGGAAGGTAGCAAAGAGTGGTCAGGCAGCAGGACAATCGAGGTTTCGGGCAAAAGCCCTTCATCAGGAATATCCTGATGAATCCAGAATATTTCTGCCGAAGGGCTTTTGCCCAAAACCTCGATTTTCCTACTCCTCGGATGCTGCCTGATCTGCTGTGCTTTTCCAGTACCATTCTAATTTAGACTCTGGTTTCCAGCGTCTGCAGTCATTATTTTTACCAAGGTAGCAAAGAGTACAATAGGTGAATGGGGGTGGGGATGGAGGTGATAGGTCAGAGGGAAGGATGGGGGAAGGTAGCAAAGAGTACAATAGGTGAATGGGCGTGTGGATGAAGGTGATAGGTCAGAGGGAAGGGTGGAGCAGATAGGTGGGAAGGGAGATTGGCAGATAGGACAGGTCATGAGGACAGTTGGAGATGAAGAGATCGAGGGTGGTAACAGACCAGCACAGGGTGTCCAAGTGGATGGGGTATGTGGGAGGCAGGTGAAGGGGTCCTTTGTGGGTGAGTAGGTGGGAATCCTGTTGGAAAAAGTAAGCACGGAGGCAGAGGTGGTAGATGTGGTCTCCTCTACATTGGGGAAACAGGGGACACCAACTTGTGGAACGTTTCAGAGAACATCTCTGAGACACACGCAGTAAACAACCCCACTGCCCTCTGGCTAACCACTTCAACTCCCCCTCCCACTCCGCCAAGGACATGCAAGTTCTGGTCCTCCTCTACCGTCAAAGCCTAGCCACCTAATGCCTGGAGGAGGAATGGCTCATCTTCCCCCTTGGGACCGTCCGACCACATCAATGTCGATTTCACCAGTTTCCTCATCTTCCCTGCCCCACCTTGTCCCAGCTCCAACCCTCCAATGGGCACCGCCATCATGAACTCTCCCACCCGTCCATCTTCCTTCCCATCTGTCCGCTCCACCCTCAGCTCCAAACTATCATCTCCACCACACACCCCCCACCTTCATCTACTTATCGCATTCCCAGCTACCTTCCTCCAGTCCCATCCCCCTCCCATTTGTCTCTCAGCCCCCTTGGGCCACCCCCACATTCCTGATGAAGGGTTTATGCCCAAAACATTTACTCTCCTGCTCCTCGAATGCTGCCTGACCGGCTGTGCTTTTCCAGCGCCACACTTTTCAACTCTGGTCTCCAGCATCTGCGTCCTCACTATCTCCACTGTGAGTCTCAACTGATCTGAGGAGGCTTGTGGACTGAGATAGGTATTACTCTTTACAGTTTAAGATTTGCACAAAGGAATGCATTTGATTACGAGGGAGCCACATTACTGAAACAAAAACAGAAGTTGCTGGAAAAGCTCAGTAGGTCTGGCAGCATTTGTGCAGAGAAATCACAGTTAATATTTCGGGTCTGGTAACCCTTCTTTTGAACTGTCACTGAACAAGTTTGAATTTGTTAGACCTAGAATGAAGTCTGGCTCACAGTCCACACGGCTAATTTTTTTTTTCTTACGAAGGTGATTTATCATGAACAGATTTTATTTCCAAATTCACTGACAATTCACAATTATTTTGTACTGTATATGGTGAAATTGCAATATAATATTGATTCCAAATGTCACTCAGGTCAGGGTGAGCCTGTCAAACAGCTACTCTCCCATGCCATTCTCAGGGCTCCCAGTCTCTTCAGGTTGGTGATGTGATTTGAAGCTTGTTGATCATCTTCACTTGCTCATCCAAGTAGTGCCTTTCCAAGAAGTCACAAAGATGAGGGTGTGTGTGGCTGGAGGAGAGTTTGTGCAAATCCAGCAGACACTGGTTCACATCCTCTCCAACTGCAGAGTTCTCTGCATTGCCTCCAGACCGTTGGCCCACTCATCTTTCTCTGGCTTCTTGACATCCTGCAGCAGGACTTCACATGGCTAATTTTCTTTTCTTTACCCCCACACTACCACCTATATGCAGTAGTACTTATATAGTGCGGTGTGTGTGCTGGTGCAGGACACAGTGAAAGATAACAGGTGTACAAATCTTTATTCAATTTTCACCACCAAGAAGAAAGGAAACACCAAGGTGGCCAGTGACAAGCAGTGCCCTTCTCATCAAAGGCAATGCTGTGTGATCAAAAAAATGCGAAGGGGAGGTCAGGGATTAACTCAAAATAGAGTTGGAGGGGGAAATAAAGCACTCCCACTCCCTGTAGTGCCCCCTCTTCCTGAACAGCTCAAGGGTGTTGTGGACAACCCGTGCTCCTTCTCCAGGGACATCCAAGCTCGTCCACATGGCTTTTTTTTAATTACCCCCACACTACCGCCTAACTGTAGTAGTGCTTATTTATTCCCCCGCACCCATGTTGTGTGTGTGCAGGTGTGAGACACAGTGAAAGACACATGGTTCCACATGGCTAATTTCTTTTTCCCTTTTTTTTCCTTTTTTTTTCAAGAGTGAACAAGATGTCTGACACTTGTTCTTTTTTCTATTCTTTTTCTTTTTTTTGTGTTGTTTGTGTGCAGGTGTGAGACACAGTAAAAGACACAAGGTTCCACATGGCTAATATGTGTAGTCAGATTTGTGAACACACGTGTTTCTGTTTACTCCTAATAAGATTGTTTCTGTGAATGCTGTTCCAAATGGCTGAGGAGTTGATTTGTATTCATGACATGCTAATAAATGCAAACGAGGTTCTGTATTATTAAAGCTATTAAAACTGATCCACCCAAATAGTTCTTAACATTTAATGTTAAAACTATAACCAGCCATTGGGAAACTACATTTCTGATTCCCATAAAATAAAATAAATGAGCAACTACAGGCCTGTTAGTTATACAATGGAGGCTTTTAACAATGATAACTTGGGACAAAGTTGTCACTTGAACAAGTGCAAATTAGTTAAGAATGTGCAATTATGGGTAGGTTGTGTATAAACAGCTTGTATCCCCAGTGGAGGGCTCTCTACGCGGGAGTCCTCCCCCTTTCTCTCGGGGATCTGGGGTGGAGGGTGCTGCACGCAGCAGTCCCCTGCAACTGCAGGTTGCGGTGATTCACGGACTCCCAGCCCAACTGCTTGTTCTGTGGTGTGGACCACGTCTATATTGGGTGTGGGCGTTTGCACTCCCTTTTTGATTTCCTTAAAAACCTTCTCCTCTGTTTTTGGCTGCACTTCAGTCCCACGCTCCTGATCTTTGGGCACCCGGTACGGAGGAAGGAGGGCAGGTCTGAAGACCTCCTCGTGGGTCTGCTCCTGGGCCTGGCCAAACTGGCCATCAACAGGTCCAGGCAGCGGGCCGTGGAGGGGGTCGTTAGGGCCGACTGCCTGCCCCTCTTCCGCGGTTACGTTAGGGCCCGGGTGTCCTTGGAGAAGGAGCACGCGGTGTCGACCAACACCCTGGAGTTGTTCAGGGAGAGGTGGGCGCCGCAGGGAGTGGAGTGCATCATTTCTCCCTCCAACTCTATTTTGATTTAGTCCCTACCCTCCCCTTCACTGTTTTTGATCACACAGCATTGCCCTTTGATGTGAAGGGCAGTGTTTGTCACTGGCCACCCGGGTGTTTTCCTGTCTTCCTGGTGGTGGAAATTGAATAAAGATTGGTGCACTTTGTCTTTCACTGTGTCTCACACCTGCACACACACACCATGGGTGCTGGGGATAAAATAAGCACTACCGCACTGAGGTGGTAGTGTGGGGGTTAATAAAAAAAAAATATATATATATAAACAGCTTGTTTTAGTTTTTTGAAGAGGTATCAGATCGTGTTGTTGATGTTATCTGTCGATATGGTGTACATGGACTTTCAAAAAGTATTTGATAAGGTGCCGCAAAGAGATTTGTGAGCAAAGTTAGAAACAAAAAAGACAATATGTACACAAAGACAAAACTTGGATTAATGGTGGGAACAAAAGAGAAGTGAAACATTTTTTTTGGTATTGGAGCAATGTTTATGGTGGAATTCCCCAAAAGCCAGTGGTAGGCCCCTATTATTCTTGATATATATTAACAACCTAAATCTTGGTGTACAGGATATAATTGCAAATTTTGTGGATGATACAAAACTTGGAAAGGTTGTGAACTTTGAGATGAATAGTGTAATTCTTCAAAAGGACATAGAGAAGTTGTTGGAAATGTGAGGATATAACAGATGAAATTTAATGTGGAGATGCATGAAATGATTCATTTTGTAAGGAAGAATGTCAAGAGAAAATGTAAAGTAAAAGATACAATTCTAAAGGTGTTGCAGGAGAAAAGAGACCTGAGTAGTTAAGTGCAAACAATATTGAATGTGGTAGGACAGGTTAAGACACAATTAATATGGTCTGTATCAATAGGAGAATAGAGTACAAAAACAAGAAAGTTATGTTAAGCCCTGGTATAAAACAGTGATTTGGCCTCACTGGGGTATCATGCCCAGCTCTGGACACTGCACTTTTGGCAAAATATAAAATCAATAGATAGGGTGCAGAAGAGATTCATTACAGTAGTTCCCAGGATGAAGGACTTCATTTATGTGGCAAGATTGGAGAAATTGGGATGGTTTTCCTTGGAGGAGAAAGTTGGGAGGAGACAGAAATCATAAGAAATAGGAACAGGAGTAGGGCATTTGGTCCCTCGACCCTGCTCTGCCATTCAATAGGATCATGGCTGATCTGATGTTCAACATGTCCTCTTTCCTGCCTTTCCCCTGTAATCCTTGATTTCCCTTGTGACGGTATATTGTACCAGTTACTAAGTAAAGAAAACTTATTTTTCAGGACATTTGTATTAGTGCAGGTAAAGAAAAGGACATTGAAGCAAAGCTCAAAGCTGTTATTAATGAATGGAGTGGTCATGTGCTTACTTTTGCCTCATTCAAGACGAGGGGCGAGTTGCTTCTCAAAGGATCAGATACCACAGAGAATATTGCACTAATGGAGGACAGTCTGATGATACTTGGCTCATTAATGAGTAACAGGTAACTGGATAACAGTCCAACTTTTTGTGATACACAAAATAATGGAAGTGAATCAAATATATATTTATAAATAAATGATCTAGGCACTGGCATGACCCAATCAACCCTCGAGCTTGCTCCACCTTTCAAATAATATAATGGCTGATCTGATTACTCAACAATCCCGTCTATCCCCAATAACCTTTCACTCACTTACTTGTCAAGATTCTATCTGCTTCTGCCTTTAAAAATATTCGAAGACCCCATTACCACTGCTGTTTGTGGTAGAGAATTGCACGCTCAGAACCTATTCCTTACCACTGTTTTAAAATATATTGTGTTGTATCAGAACCGATTGTACTTCATTCATATAAATTATAAAAGATCATGGCCCCAACACTGATCCCTGTCGCACACTACTCATTATATCTTGCCAATTAGAAAATGACCCATTTATGCCAACTCTGTTTCCTGTTAACTATCCATGCCAGCATGCTAACCCTATACTATGAACTTTTATTTTCATATGGCACCTTGTTAAATGTCTTCAGGAAATCTAAGTATTGCACACCCACAAAAGTATCACAAATCAGTTCACCAGACTTACACCATAAGAATAAAGATCAAACATTATATTCTTTAAACTCTTGGAATGAAATGCAAACTGGTAAATCCTATTCTTAGGTGATTAAATATTTTAATAGCCCACCCGCTGTTTGAATTAGAAAGGAAGTGTAATGAATGTTTTAAAACATATAGTCATTGCTGCTAAAGAATTCATTATTCACACTGAACTTTATGTTTTATTATCCATTCAAAGGTTAAAGATTTCAACATAATTGTTTGATGACATTGCTAATGCCAGTGGCTGAGATTTCTATTTCCTTGCCTAACATTTAATTAGGACTTTGCTGTGAGCTTGAGATCTTTATATTCTGGTGTTGTGTTGAATTTTATCTACTTAGTTGAAATCAGGGAAGCAAAACACTTTGAAAATTGATGTTCAAAATTAAGTTTCTTCTGAAATTTTCAAAGTTCTGAAGGACATGGATAGAATTTATTTAGCTGAAAATGTGTTGCTGGAACAGCGCAGCACGTCAGGCAGCATCCAGGGAACAGGAGAATCGACGTTTCGGACATAAGCCCTTCTTCAGGAATCAAGAAGGGCTTATGCCCGAAACGTCGATTCTCCTGTTCCCTGGATGCTGCCTGACCTGCTGCGCTGTTCCAGCAACACATTTTCAGCTCTGATCTCCAGCATCTGCAGACTTCACTTTCTCCTCGATAGAATTTATTTAGTCAACTCTTTTTTTGTGATCAACAATTGTACAATTAGAAATTTGAATATTGAAAAAAATTGCCATGCTAAACCCAAAGTACCTATGTTGTCAAGTAATAACTTTTTCAAAGATGTGGTTGTTTTGTTGGCAGGTACAATGCACCATTCAAGCCCACTATTCAACAGTGGGTGCAGAAGCTCTCAAATACCACAGAAATAATTGAAAACTGGCTCACAGTTCAGAACCTTTGGATTTACTTGGAAGCTGTGTTTGTTGGTGGAGACATTGCAAAACAACTGCCACAAGTTTGTACAATCTGTTAATGTAAAATAGGTTTTTTTTGAGAATTATATAAAAGGCATTTAGAATTACAGTTCTTTTCTTTTTGTAATTATTGCCTGAAATGAAATGATTTGAAAGTTTTGACTATTTTTAAATAAGAAAATAAATGACTAACATTAATTATTCTTATTCTTGTGTGGATATTAGCCCTGCATCTGCCTGTGGTGAAGTGTTAAGACAATGCTGCTTATAATGTATGGTGAAAATGACTAATTTAGTAAATTAGGAACCAATTTCACCCCTTTGTGTCAGGGTTGATTGGTCCTCCAGCCTACATAAATTAAATCCTCCTCTAACATACTCACTTATGGCTGCATTTCTTGTGACATTGTGTCGCATGTGGGCAAATTAATATCCCAATATTTTTGCAACACAACTTGTATTACCAGTTCAATGAAAAGCAAGACTAAATAAACAACTGAGAGAGAACCAGCTCAATTTAATTCTGTGTAGGCAAGGAAGATGAAATATCATGTGAACATGTGATCAAGGTTTGATAGCTTTTAAATTAATGAGTTGAGCTCCTGTATGTTCCATTTGGAAGTCAATGCCAAGTCCAATGTTTAGATTAAACAGTTTAGAAATCACTGATATAATTGAACCCAGGCTAGTGTTTGAGTACGATAGCCATGATTTGATGAATAAAATTCTGGTGTATATTTTTCACCACACTTACAATTTTTTTGCAGTGAGGAAAATTGCACATTGTGCAAATTCACTCACAAACCCCTCTTTAAGTCTGAGCATGTTTATACAATATACTTTTTAGCCTGAGCAGTCATGGTATAGCACACCTCTGGGGCAGTGGGATTTAAAACCTGACCTGACAGGCAAGCTGGGACATTCTTATTGTACCATGGACCTTACTGCTGTGTACATAAACTCAGATGAGACCCCAATGAAATTCCATCACTTTAATACATTTAAATATCCAACTTATTCACAATTACCAGTCAGGGCAGGGAAAGAGGAAGGGAGACAATATTAGAGAAAGGAATCTGGGAGATTGGAAGAGGGAAGAAAACAGTACGTGATAGGACTAAAGGAGAGGAGGTAAGAGAACAACAGAATCTTCAAAGCAGGGGACAAAGATTTGGTTGGGAGAAGAAGAATAACATTTGTGGAAGATTTGTATTAATATGAGCCATAGCCAATTTCCCCGAGGAGGTTGTTCTGACCCAGTGCTGTCCACTATAGTATAAAATTGAGCTGTTAAGGAACTGAGTAGATCAGGTGTAACTAGTGAGATATCCCAAAGATGAGTGCTTTCATGATGATCTAGTTTCATGTCAACCAACTCTTTTCTTCTCTTGCTTGAGACAGCACTATGATTTATTGCAAGAACACTGTCAGCCTTGAGGACCAATCTACTGTATGACTTTGCATCAAATGCTTTACAGGAATAAATCGTATCACTGACTTCTCCCTCTTCATAAACTGTTTACCTCTTTAAATTAATTCTGCCTAGAAAGGCTTGTTTGTTACACTGCCTTATTTTTGGTTCTTTCTAAATGTATGCCAGCTGAAAATGGCATTATTTGAAGAGATAAAGCTAACTTCTGTGCTTCTTGCACATTGTGTGCCAAGGATTGTCTTGTTAAAGACAGACAGAGGGATCCAGTGGTGCCAAAGGAGCCTCAGTCCTTGAGCTGGTCTAACAGGTTTGAAATCTTTGCTCACTGTGTGGATGAGTGATGAGCAAACTGACCACGCCACTGTGATGCAGGGAGCCATTCAAGAGGTGGGAAAAAAGAGAAATGTAATGGTAAATTGGGAATAGTACAGTCAGGGGAATAGACACTGTTCTCCGTGGTTAGGATCGAGAGTCCTGAAGGCTGTGTTGCTTGCCTGGTGCCTGGGTTCAGGGTATCTCTTCTAGGATGCAGGGGAACTTGGAGTGGGAGGGGAAAGATCCAAATGTCATGGTCCACATAGGCACCAACAATACAAGTAGAAAGAAAGAAGAGGTTCTTTGTGGGAACTTGAGCAGCTAGGGGCTAAATCATAAAGCAGAGCTAAAAATGTAATAATCTCTGGAGTACTATATGAACCATGAGCAAACTGGCACAGGGTTCCCAAGATTAAAGAGGTAAACGCTTGGCTCAAGGATTGATGTGGGAGAAATGGTTGACTTATGGGACGTTGGTGCCAGTACTGGAGAAGGAGGGAGCTGTTCCAATGTGACAGGCTTCACCTGAATCATGCTGGGACCAGAGTGCTGGTGAATCACAAAACTAGAGATATGGGTAAGGCTTTAAACTAAAGTGTGGAGGATGAGTTGAGTTGGATGGAAATTTATGGAAAAAAATTAAAAGGGAGGAGAGAGCTCAGCAGAAGTTATTAAAGTTTCCAGAATAACTGATAGCACAGAAAGTATGGAAACATGGCTGCAAGGGAATTCCTGATGAAGGGCTTGTGCCTGAAACGTCGATTCTCCTGCTCCTTGGATGCTGCCTGACCGGCTGTGCTTTTCCAGCACCACACTCTTTGACTGTAAGAAGATTATGGCTCTAGTACACACTCTATCAAAAGGACAGGCAGATGGACAGGAGGTGGGGTTGCCAAATTAGTAAGACATGAAATTAAATTGAGAACAAGAAGTGATATAGAGTCGGAATGTATAGAATCTGTCTGGGTAGAATTGAGGAACCATAAAGGATAACAGCCCCTGGTGGAAGTTGTGTACAGGCCTCCTAGCAGTAGTCAGGATGTGGGGACTAAAATAAATCAGAAAATAGAAAAATCATATAAGAAAGGAACTATTACAATAATCTTGGGGGACTTAAATATGTAAGTGGACTGGGAAAATCAGGTTGGTAGCCGATCTCAAGAAAAGGAATTCACTGGCAGTTTTTGTTTCAAGCAGCTTGTGGTGGAGTCCATTAGGGAACAGGCAATGTGAATTTGATGATGAATAATGAAGCAGGCTTGATTAGGAAGTTTAACGTGAAGGAACCCCTAGGGAACAGTAACCATAGAATGAACAAATTCACCCTGGAGTTTGAGAGGGAGATGTTGGAATCAGATGAAATGGTATTACAACTGAGTAAAGGTAACTACAAAGACATGAGGGAAGAGCTGGCCAGCATAGATTGGAAGGGGAGCCTAGCAGAGAAAAGGGTGGAGCAGCAATGGCAGGAGTTCCTGGGGGTAATTCAGGAGGCTCAGCTGAATTTCATCTCAAGGAAGAAGAAACATATTAAGGGGAAGATGAGGCAACTATGACTGACAAGGAAAGCAGGAACAGCATAAAAGCAAAAGAAAAAGCCTACAATATAGTGAAAATCAGTGGGAAGCCAGGGAATTGGGAAGCCTTTAGAAACCATCAGAGAATAACTAAAAAAGCAATAAGCAGAAGAAGATGATGTATGAGGGTAAGCTAGCTTGTAATATAAAAGAATAAACCAGCAGGTTTATTTAGTTATATAAAAGGTAAGAGAGAAGAGAGTGGACATTGGACCACTGGAAAATGAGGCTGGAAAAGTAGTCATGGAGAACAAAGAAGTGGTAGAAGAACTGAATAAGTATATTGTACCAGTTTTCTTGTGGAAGACACCAGCAGCAGATCAGAATTTCAGCATTGTCAGGGGCAGAGGTGCGTTTAGTGGTCCTCACTAAGGAGAAGGTGCTAGGGAAGTTAAAAAGTCTGATGGTGGATACGTTGCCCAGAGTTCTGAAGGAGATGGCTGAGGACATTGTAGTGTCATTGGTAGTGATCTTTCAAGAATCACTGTAATCAGGGAAGGTCCCAGGGACTGGAAAAATGGTTAATGTAATACTCCCATTTAAGAAGGGAGGGAGGTAGAAGACAAGAAATTAAAGGTTGGTTAGACTGACCTCGTTTGTTGGTAAGATTTTAGAGTCCATTATTCAGGAAGATATTGTGGAGTACTTGGTAAAATAGGGCTGAGTTAGCATAGCTTCATCAGGTGGAGATCATGCCTGATAAATCTGTTAGAATTATTTGAGGAAGTACTGAGCAAATTAGACAAAGGAGAGCCAGTGGAGGTGATATATTTGGATTTCCAGAAGGCCTTTGTCAAGGTGCTGCGCAGGAGATTTCTAAATAAGAGAAAAACTCATGGTATTAGGGCAAGATGTTGACACAGATAGAGGATTGGCTGATGGGCGTAAGGCAGAGTGGAGGGATAAGGGGTCTTTTTCAGGATGGCAGCTGGTGACTAATGGAGTTTCGCATGGGTCCATATTGGGATCACAACTATTCATGTTATACCTTAATGATCTGGACAGATGACACAAAGATAGGTGGAGGGACAGGTAGTGTTGAGGAAGTGGAGAGGCTGTAGAAGGGCTTGAACAGCCTAGGAGAGTGGACTAACAAGTGGCAGATGTAATACAAGTCATTCTGCTATAACGCTTGTTTCATCAGCCTGAATTGGCTGTAATGCAATTGACAAATTGTGAACATTGTTTGGATAACACAAACTTTCTACTAAACGGGTAAAACAATTTTCTATTCGTGATCTTCTACAGTGTGATTTTCTAAAGCAGTTTTCTATGACACAATTGGTTTATAGTGCGAGGTTGCAGAGAAACACAACTGTTGTATTACAGCAGAAACAACCTTATGGAAAATAAGGAAATAATAATATGGAAAAGCGTGGAGTTATGCACTTCAGTAGGAAGAATATAAGGATACTGCTGAAAATGTGTTGCTGGAAAAGCACAGCAGGTCAGGCAGCATCCAAGGAACAGGAGAATCGACGTTTCGGGCATAAGCCCTTCTTCAGGAATGCTGCCTGACCTGCTGCGCTTTTCCAGCAACACATTTTCAGCTCTGATCTCCAGCATCTGCAGTCCTCACTTTCTCCTCGAAGATTTTAACCTACTGCGAATCCTCTTACAAGAATATAAGGATAGACTATTTTCTAAATGGAAGAAAGTGAGGACTGCAGATGCTGGAGAGTCAGAGTTAGAAGGTGTGGCACTGGAAAAGCACAGCAGATCAGGCAGCATCTGAGGAGCAGTAGACTTTCCTGCTCCTTGGATACTGCCTGAGCTGCTGTGCTTTTACAGTGCCACACTTTTCGACTATTTTATAAATAGGGAAAGGCTTCAGAAATCTGAAGCATAAAGGGACTTGAGAGTTCTAGTTCAGGATTCTCTTAAGGTTAACATGCAGGTTCAATTGGAAGTTCAAAAGGCAAATGTAATGTTTGCATTTATTTAAAAAGAACTAGAATATATCAGCTGACATATACTGCTAAAGCTGTATAAGTCTCTGGTCAGATCACATTTGGAATAGTCTGAGCAGTTTTGGGCTCAGTTTCTGAGGAAAATGTGCTGGTGTTGGAGGGCATCCAGCAAAGGTTTAGAAGAATGACCCTGAGATGAAGGGCTTACCATATGAAGAGCGGTTGAGGCCTCTGGTTCTGTAATCCATGAAATTTGGAAGGATGAGAGAGGACCTGATTGAATTTACAGAATACTGAGAGTCCTGGATGTGAGTAAGATGTTTCCACTTAGTAGGAGAGACTAGGACCTGATTGCATAGCCTCAGAGTGAAGGGATAAGAATTGAGGTGAGGAGGAATTTCTTCAGCCAGAGGGTGGTTAATGCATGGAGTTCATTGCTGCAGAGTTCAGTGGAGGACAAGTCATTAAGTATATTTAAGACAACGATATATGGGTTCTTGATTGGTAGGGGGATCAAGAATTTTGGGGAGAAGGCGGGTGAATTGGGTTAAGAAACATATCAGTCTTGATTGAATGGCAGAGCAAACTCGATGGGCTGACTGGTTTAATTCTGCTCCTATAGTTTATGGTCTTAGGGTTTGAAACTAATTCAAACCACTACCTTATGTCAGGATCTCTCCCATGTTGTGAGGGAGCCTTAAGCAACCGTTTGTTCTGAATTGCTTAACAGACTTAACACAAACGTCTCTGTGCTGTGCTAGCAATGTTGTCATTTCTTGAACAATAACAATCACAAATAACTAGCCTAACTCCAAATGCCTGGTTTGGGCCCATATTCCTTGATACCTTTATTAATAAAAATGTGTCTACCTTAGATTTAACTTTAATAATTGAATTAGTATTGACCACTATTTGAGGAAGAGAGTTCCAAACCTCCAATACTCTTTGTATGTAGATGTGCTTTCTGGCAGCTCTCTTGAATGGCCTGGCCTTCATCCTTTTTCTAGAATCTTCAACAAATGAAAATAGTTTATCTTTAGCTATTCTGGCTTTCTCTGTTAATATCCTGAAGATGTCAATTAGATCACTCCTTAACCAACTAAATTCTAGAGAATCAAGACCTATTTTTTTTTTAAATCTCTCCTCATAACTTAATTCCTGGAGGCTGTATAAGGTTGTGGTAAACCTTGTAAACCTGCATGGAACTCCTTCTGGGGCAAAACATCCTTCTTAAGATGTGGTGCCGAGATCTGTTGTACTCTAAGTGGGGTCTAACTAAGGTTTTGTGTAACTGCAGCATAATTATACTCCAAATTTATACTCCAACCCTTCAGATATGAAGGCCAGCATTCCATTAGTCTTCTAACTATTTTTTGCATCCCCTAATGGCATTTTAAAGAGCTATGCACCTGAACATCCATTCTTGTTGGTAATCCTTTGTATTTAACTTTGTGCCTCCTAAAAAAAACAAACCAGATCTATTCTTTTTTGCTTTGAAATGGATGATGTCACACTTGTTTATATTAAAATCCATCTACCATAGCTTTGCCCATTCACCTAATCTATCAACACCCTGTTGTAATTTTATGCTGTCATCAACACCATCTACAATATTGCTCAATTTTGTGTCATCAGCAGATATGGATATTTGACTTTTTATGCCATTATCCAAGTCACTAATGAATTATTATGAATAATTGAGACCCCAACACAGATCTTCGTGGAACACCAACAGTTGTGTCCTAACAATTTGAGTGCTTAGCCATTATTCCAATTCTTTGTTTCCCACCATTCAACTAATTTTCTATCTATATCAATAGTTTGCTCTCAATTCTGTGAGCTTCCACCATAGCAAATAGTCTCTTGTGTGGGACTTTATCAACAGTCTCCTGGATGTCCATATAAACAACATCCATTGACGTACCCCTGTCCACTACTTATCGTCACCTCTTCAAAAGTCTTGATGAGGTTTGTCAGGCCTGACCTACCCATCATGAATTAATGCTGCCTCTCTCTGACGAATAGCAAGGTGATCAGTTACCATATCCTTGATTATAAATTCCAACAATTTCCTCACTAAAGATGAATGGGGAAATCACACCAGATAACATTAGGACAGGAGACCAAAAACTTGGTCTAAGAGCTTGGTTTTAAGGAGATGCTTCAGGTGAAAGTGAGGGAGTTAGCTTTTAGGAGGCAATTCCAAAGCTTTAGGACTTGGTCACTGAAGGCAAAGGTGCTAATGATAGAACATTAAAATCTGAACCCTCAAGTATAAGAAGGCGGACAAATAACGAGCAGGAAGGATCACAGATTATGGTGGGTTGTGGGTGACAGGTGATGTAAGGAGTCAAATAAAATGATGAGAATTTTAAAATTGTAGTATTGCTTAATAGAATCAATGGAGGTCAGTGAGCAAAGGGGTGATCATTGAAATGGACTTGATGTAACTGCATTTGAGGTGACCGCAAGTTTATTTAGGACAAAATATATGAGGCTGGCCCACTGGTAAAGTAGTCAAGTCTACAAGTAATAAAAACAGAGACGGAGAATTTCACCAACTGTTAAACTGAAGTAGGATTGCCAACAAGTCTTTGAGGTTGAAGTAGTCAGAATAAGTAATGTTAAGCGAGGATGCAAATACCAAGATTGCACATTGTATGGTTCGGCTTCTGAAAGTTCCTAGAGAGATCGATGGAATTGGCTATTAGGGATGAATTCTGTAGAGGGGAATAAAGGCAATGGCTTAAGTCTTTTCATTAGAGTCACAGAGTCATAGAGATGCCCAGCATGGAAACAGATCTTTTGGTCCAACTCATCCATGCCGACCAGATATCCTAAATTAACCTAGTTCCATTTGCTAGCACTTGGCACATATCCCTCAAACCTTTCCTATTCAAATACCCATCCAGATGTCTTTGAAATGTTGTAATTATTATCAACCTCCACCACTTACTCTGGCAGCTCATTCCATACACGTACCACCCTCTGTGTGAAGAAGTTGCCCCTTAGGTCCCTTTTTTATCTTTCCCCTCTTACCATAAACCTATGCCCTCTAGTTCTGAACTCCCCCAAACCAGGGAAAAGACCTTGTCTATTTACCCTATCCATGCCCTTCATGATTTTATAAACTTCTATCAGGTCACCCTCAGCCTCTGATACTCCAGGGAAAATAACCCCAGCCCATCAACCTCTCCCTACAGCTCAAAATCTCCAACCTGGTAACATCCTTGTAAATCTTTTCTGAACCCTTTTAAGTTTCACAACATCCTTCCTATAGGAGGGAGACCAGAATTGCACACACTATTCCAAACAATGTCCAGTACAGCCACAACATGGACTTCCAACTTGTATACTCAATGCTCAGACCAATAAAGGAAAGCATACCAAATGTCTTCTTCACTATCCTATCCACCTATGCACTCCAAAGTCTGTTTGTTCAGCAACACTCCCCAGGACCTTTCCAGAAATTTCTGCTGATTCTGGAGATTGAATCATGAATGTATTAAGAGAGATGGTCACATGATGTTCTGTTTTGGGATGACGCTACTGTATGTCTGCACATAGTTTCAAAATAGAAGGGTGACAAAAGTATATCCTTGAAGGACACCAGAGATAACAGTGCAATAGTGGGAATAGTACAAATGATTTCCTGTCCACAATGAGATAAATAAGAATGGAACAAAATAGTTACAGTCCCACCCAGCAGCACTTCAGCAGAAAAGTGTTAGAAAAGTATGGAATGATCGATGCTATCAAAGGCTGCGCAAAGTTAAAAATTATACAACACCAGGTTATAGTCCAACATGTTTATTTGGAAGCACTAGCTTTCGGCATGCTGCTCCTTCATCATCGTACACCCCAGTCCAACACCGGCACCTCCAAGTCAAAAACTGCAGTTAGGTTGCAAAGGCAAGAAGGATAGTTTACCTTTGTCACAGTCACATAACACATGCAACTTTCAAAGAGCTGTTTTAGTATTATGGCCAAAGAGTGGAAAATGATTGAATGGATTCAAACAAGGACCTTAGGCAAATGGGCCTGGATTTGGGATATGCTGTTCAAGGACTTTGAAGAGGAGTGGCAGATTTGAGATGGGTTGCTTTTTTTTCAAGAATGGTAGGTGTAAGGACCACTGTATCTGAGGAGGTAGGCTGTATAACATTTTCTGAATAAACAATTCAACTAACTACTTCTATTCATGCACAGACCATTGGACCTATTAAATATCTTGGAGACCAAATTTTAAATAATCCCACAATATGACAACTGCACATGCATGGTAATAATTCGATATCTTTGATCATGAATGTTTACTAATAGCTGTTATTAAAGAATTGGTCTTTAAATAAAACATTCAAAAATGAAATTTTACAATATGTGGTGTGCTTGTAGTTCTGTTGACTAAGCTAACCCATTTGTTCTACTTCAGGAGGCCAAAAGATTTCAGAACATTGACAAGTCATGGCAGAAGATCATGCAGAGAGCCCATGAAAATACAAACATTGTGCAGTGTTGTGTAGGTGACGAGACTTTAGCTCAACTTTTGCCATATTTACTGGAGCAGCTAGAGATGTGTCAGAAATCGCTCACTGGATATTTGGAAAAGAAGCGCCTTTTATTTCCCAGATTTTTCTTTGTTTCTGACCCCGCTCTGCTGGAAATCCTTGGCCAAGCCTCTGATTCTCACACCATACAGGTAGAGTGTTTCCAACCTGCTCATTCAGATGTTCTTGTTTCTCTGTAGATTACAAGCAGAATATGTGGTTGCAACACCACCATTCCAACAACATATGCATATTGTTTCCCACAAGGCCAATTAGGTATGATGAAAATTTATCCACTCAGTTATGAGCAAAGAAATGCCTGATGTGCTTTATACGTGTTGGTTTAGCAAATCATATGCTGTAAGGTTTTTGTCCTTTCAGATGTCATACTGGGTGAGATTGAGCTTTGGTTGTGGGACACATACATGCACTCCTGTAGAGTTCAAAGTCTTCTTACTTAATTTTTCTGAACTTGATTGAGTTTTTGTTTGAAGAATTAACAAAGCGGATTGATGAGGGGAGAGCGGGGGACATGATCCAGTAAGATGTTCAACAAGGTTCCTCATGGTTGACTGGTTAGCAAGGTTAGATCTCATGGAATAGAGAGAGAACTAGCCATTTTGATACAGAGCTGGCTCAAAGGTGGTGGTGGAGGGTTGCTTTTCAGACTGGAGGCCTGTGACCAGTGGTGTGCCACAAGGATCGGTGCTGGGTCCACTGCTTTTTGTCATTTACATAAATGATTTGGAAGTAAATATAGGAGGGACAGTCAGTAAGTTTGCACATGACACCAAAATTGGAGGTGTAGTGGACAGTGACGAAGGTTACCTCAGAGTACAACGGGATCTTGATCAGATGGACCAATGCGCTGAGGAGTGGCAGATAGGGTTTAATTTAGCTAAATGTGAGGTGCTGCATTTTGGAAAAGCAAATCAGAGCAGGACTTATACACTTAATGGTAAGGTCATGGGAGTGTTGCTGAACAAAGAGACCTTGGAGTGCAGGTTCATAGCTCCTTGAAAGTGGAGTCGCAGGTAGATAGGATCATGAAGAAGACCAATACACTGTATTGGTCAGAGCATTGAGTGTAGGAGTTGGGACGTCATACTGTGGTTGTACGGGACAGTGGTTAGGCCACTTTTGGAATATTGCATGCATTTCTGGTCTCCTTCCTATTGGAAGGATGTTGTGAAACTTGAAAGGGTTCAGAAAATATTTACAAGGATGTTGCCAGGGTTGGAGAATTTGATCTACAGGGAGAGGATGAATAGGCTGGGGCTGTTTCCCTTGGAGCGTCGGAGGCAGAGGGGTGACCTTATAGGCGTTTATAAAATCATGAGGGACATGGATAGGGTAAATAGACAAGGTCTTTTCCCTGGGGTGTGGAAGTCCAGAACTGGAGGGCATAGGTTTAAGGTGAGAGGGGAAAGATTTAAAAGGGACCTAAAGGACAATTTTCTCATGCAGAGGGTGGTGAGTGAAAGAAATGAGCTGCCAGAGGAAGTGGTGGAGTCTGGTACAATTACAGCATTTAAAATGCATCTGGGTGGGTATATGAATAGGAAGGGTTTAGATGGATATGGGCCAAGAGTCAAGATTAGAATAGTGCTGGAAAAGTACAGCAGGTCAGGCAGCATCGGAGAAGCAGGAAAATCGATGTTTCGGGCCAAAGCCCTTCATCAGGACATGGGCCAAGTGCTGGATTATGTTAGAATATTTGGTAGGCACGGACAAGTTGGACCAAAAGGTCTGATTCCATGCTGTGCATCTCTGTGACTCTACTGGGTCCCACTGGCACTTTGTGTTGATGTTCAGTACGTCTCAGGCGTGAAATTATTGGGGTAGAATTTCTGTGCCTGGCATTGACTTCAGCTGTTAACTTGGCTTGTAAGGGCCAACTGGTCTGTCTCATTATCTTCCAAAAGTTAACTTCAAAAACTTCTGAAAAGAACCTTCCAAAAAATGCCAGGAGACAGTACAACCAGACCTTCATTATATTTTGAAGTATTCTGTTGGTTTTCCAGTTGTGATGGGAGATCTGTAGAATATGGAGGGAGCTTTGGACCAATGTCTGTCTGAACATACTAACACCTACAAACAATGGATGAAAAGATAAAAAGTTGCAAAAATGGAGGGGAAATAGTGCAGTCAAAAATGAAAAATGCTGACTAATCTAAAAATGGACTAAAGAATGTATTGTAAAATAACATTTGACAAAAACATTAAACATGCTCCTTCACTGCCAGTGGGTTAAAGTCCTGGAATTCTCTTCCCAGTAGTATGATGGGTATAGCTGCATTGCATGGACTGTAATGGTTCGAGAATGCAGTTCACCTCTACTTTCTCACAGTCAATTAAAGATGGTCAATAAATGCTTGTCTTGTCAGCCATGTCCACATCTTATGAACGAATAGCAAATGCAACCATATGAGCTGGTTGGCTCAGTTGGCTAAATGACAGGTCTGTGGTTTTGAATGAATTCACCAGCATAGGGTCCATTCCTCCTTGGCTTGCTGCTGAGAGTGGAAGATAATAATAAATTACTACTGAATGAAACAGCTCAGAATGAAGCATCAGGAGATGACAAGCCAAGAATCTGCCTTCTGACAGAGTCAGGATGAACAAATGATTTTTAGAGATTATGCCTGCATATTAACAGAAAATACTTTGATTGTTTCAGGCTCACCTGCTAAGTCTTTTTGACAATGTTAACAGAGTGGGATTCCACGAAACAAATTACGATCAGATTCTCCGCTTTGAGTCTCAGGAGGGAGAAAAAGTTGACCTTATTGAACCAGTTATGGCACAGGTGAGAAATTATGAGGCAGTTCAAAATGTTTTATAGCACAATTACATATGTAAATGATGAATCTAATCCTCACAGCTCATCCATTCACACAGGTCTTGAATTGGTTCCCACTGCAGTCACTCATCCTTTCTGAATAATTATATGTTTAATTTCTCTATATTCTTTCCAGGTGTAATGACCTAATTGTTAGGAGTGGACTTATTTTTTCCCCTATCCCACTCCTCCACTGTCCACAGCAAATTTATTCACCTCCTATCTTCCCAAAGCCTGTCCACCATTTACACTGCACAAGACAGGAGTGTGATGGAATACTCCTCACTTGCCTGGATGGGTGCGGCTTGAATAACAGTGAAGAAGCTTGACATCGCGAGGAAAAAACATAATTCTTGATTGTCACCCCATTCACCATCTTCAACATTTATTCCCTTATCACATTATCATGCAGAATGACAGCAGTGTTTACTGTCTAGAAGATGCATTGCAGTAACTTCCCAAGACTCCACTGACAGCACCTTCCAGACCAATGACGACTACCTTGAAAGACTTGGACAGCAGATGCAGAGGACACTCACTGCTTGCAAGTTCCCCTCCAAGCCACACACCTTCCTAACATGGAATTACATTATCCTTCCCATACAGTCACTGCATCAAAATCCTGGAAGTCCTGGAAGTCAAAATCCTAATAACAGCTTGGGAGTCTCTACATTCCAGGACTAAAATAGTTTAAGAAGGCAGCTCACTATCACCTTCTCCATGGCAATTAGAACTGGGCAATAAATGCAGATTTCACCAGTGATGGCTACTTCCCATAAATGATTCGGAGATGCCGATGTTGGACTGGGGTGCACAAAGTTAAAAATCACACAACACAAGGTTATAGTCCAACAGGTTTAATTGGAAGCACACTAGCTTTCGGAGCGACGCTCCTTCATCAGGTGATTGTGGAGGGCTCGATCGTAACACAGAATTTACAGCAAAAATTTGCAGTGTGATGTAACTGAAATTATACATTGAAGAATTGATTGCCTGTTAAGCCTTTCATCTGTTAGAATACAGTGATAGTTTCACTTCTTTCATGTATAAATCACAAAACCCTTTTTTTTAAAGTTGCATTCTCGGGTTAACAATGGTGATAGCTAGACAAGAATCAAGGACCTTAAAGTTTGCAGTAATTGCTGTCTGATTCTGTAGTGCTGACACCATCTGCTGCTAGCTCAGAGCATGTGCTTTGTAGTTAAGTGGTGTAAATTATAGATAGTGGGGGAAATGGGGTTTTGGGGAGTATTGTACAAAGCTGCTCACTCAGTTCTGTTTAGTGACAGGACAGGCAGGATGCTGTCTTACCAATATCAGTTGCAAGCAAACAACACATCCCCATTGCCTGTCTGCCTAATTTTTCTGAGCACATTCAGCTGGACAGTAAGATTTAAACACAGCTTTGATCAGAGCGACATCAGGCCTCACGGAGTTCAGAGAGCTGTTTGTTCTCAATTAAATACCAGTCTGAGCAGCAATCCCAACCCGCCCCTGCCCCCCCCCCCCCCCCCCCCCCAAGGGTGACAGAGAATCTCAAGTGGGGAAAGGCACTGCTGGCACAAAACAGCTGTAGCTTGTGTCAAGAAGGGAACCATTGCAGATTGCCAAGCCATAGACTGAACTCTGTCTTAGCTCCTTTTAACCCAATGGGGCAGGCAAGGGGCACCAGCATGAAGGGTTAGAGAGAAGGGGCAAAGTGCACAGTGAGAAACAACATGAAAATAAAGCACAGTTTAGCAATCAGAGGGATGGGGAGAGCTGTGGTGAAGTAGGTGTGTCAATGGTCAGAATGTGGTGAATAAGGTTGATAACTGACACACACAGTCTGCCACATGGGATTAGCAACACATGGAATGCGAGAGCAGTCAGAAACAGGGAACCTGGCTGATATTCCCACTCCATGACATAAAAATGTGGAAAGTTCACGGTCATGTATCTCAGCAAGGACCATGGGAGAACCCATACTGCACTGACTGGTACAGGCATCAACAGGAAACTCTCCGCTGATGATTATCAAAGCTGGACAGACTGGACAGCGATGGGGATTTTCTTTCTTTAAGTTGAGAATGGATGATTAGTTGAGAGCTCCTATGTCCACAATCAAAGCATGGACCTTAACTCAATAATGGTCTGGTGCTTCTGAAAATCTTCCTCCCAGGTTTAGCCTTGCCCCCAGGCCTGGTCTTATTCTGAGCTTGTGTTAAATCAGTTGGAGTCAGTTTAAACAAGAACTTTCCTAGCTCTCCTGTTGTTATTTAAAGTTGAACAGGAGTCTGTCCCAGCATCTTGGCCAATCTTCCTCCTTTAACTAAAAAGATCACAAAAACAGATAAACTTTACTTTTATCTCAGCATTAAAGGGAGAGACGGTGACGTAGTGTTAAGGTCACTGAACCAAGATGGCGGCAGACTAGGATGTTTCAGCTG
>NC_057714.1:66391315-66404221 GCF_004010195.1 Chiloscyllium plagiosum
GACACTCTGACAGTAGGAAACATATTTCCACTGATGGGTGAGTGCCGAACCAGAGGACACAGCTTAAAAATACGGGGTAGACCATTTAGGACAGAGCTCAGGAGAAACTTCTTCACCCAGAGAGTGGTGGCTGTGTGGAATGCTCTGCCCCAGATGGCAGTGGAGGGCCACTCTCTGGATTCATTTAAGAAAGAGTTGGATAGAGCTCTCAAAGATAGTGGAATCAAAGGTTATGGAGATAAGGCAGGAACAGGAAACTGATTAGGAATGATCAGCCATGATTATATTGAATGGCGGTGCAGGCTCGAAGGGCTGAATGGCCTACTCCTGCACCTATTGTATATTGTCTATTGTCTATTAACACGGGGGCTAACACCTTCAACATATTGTCCAGCTATCACCATTGTTAACAGCTAACCCGAGAATGCAACTTTTAAAAAAAAGGTTTTGTGATTTACACATGAAAGAAGTGAAACTATCACTGTATTCTAAGAGATGAAAGGCTTAACAGACAATTAATTCTTCAATGTATAATTTCAGTTACATCACACTGTAAATTTTTGCTATAAATTCTGTGTTACGATCGAGCCCTCCACAATCACCTGATGAAGGATTGTCGCTCCGAAAGCTAGTGTGCTTCCATTTAAACCTGTTGGACTATAACCTTGTGTTGTGTGATTTTTCCCATAAATGAAGTAGAAAAGTTCTGGTTTTATCACATACGTACACACACACACACACATATATATATATATATATATATATACTTTTTTTTAGATCACTTACAGTGTGGAAAGACTATAACCTTGTGTTGTGTGATTTTTCCCATAAATGAAGTAGAAAAGTTCTGGTTTTATCACATACGTACACACACACACACATATATATATATATACACTTTTTTTTAGATCACTTACAGTGTGGAAACAGGCCCTTCAGCCTGACAAGCCCACACCAACCTGCCGAAGCACAACCCATCCAGACCCAACACTACGGACAATTTCCCATGGCCAATTCACCTAACCTGCACATCTTTGGACTGTGGGAGGAAACCTGGAGAAAACCCACGCAGACACGGGGAGAATGTGCAAACTCCACACAGGCAGTTGCCTGAGGCGGGAATTGAACCCGAGTCTCTGTTGCTGTCAGGCAGCAGTGCTAACCACCGTGCTGCCCACTATATGTACACACACAAACACATGCATTGGTACAAAAACACACTCTTCTCTTCAGCCTGAAAACATAAAACTCAGCAGAATGTTTTTTTGACCAAGTAAGGGTTATATTTGGAAAAGAAGACTTGTTTACAGATTGTAGGGGCAGACATCATTTACTGTATCCATTGCACCGATGTGGTCTCTTCTACACTGGGGAGACAGGCTGCCTACTTGCGGAACGTTTCAGGGAACACCTCTGGGACACCCGCACCAACCAATCCAACCGTCCCATGGCTGAACACTTTAAATTCCCCTCCCACTCCGCCAAGGACATGCAGGTCCTTAGCCTCTTCCATCACCAGACCCTGACCACACGACGGCTGGAGGAAGATCGCCTCATCTTCTGCCTAGGAACCCTCCAACCACACGGGATGAATGTAGATTTCTCCAGCTTCATTCCTGAAGAAGGGCTTATGCCCGAAACGTCGATTCTCCTGCTCCTCGGATGCTGCCTGGCCTGTTGTGTTTTTCCCGCACCACATTTTTCAACTTTGTTCACAGACTGTTCCAACTGATGGTCTGCAGCCAAAATCCCTCACTACTTCAGCTGTCGGCATTGGGTTTCTTCATGGATCAGTTATGACTGGTTGAAATCTCTTTTCCTGGAAACGCTGGTGTAGATTCACACTTGCAATGGTGAGGTCTTCCAGTGCATTTTCAATTCATGCAGTTTGATAAAAGGATTTCAGAAAAAGAGAAAGGGGAAAAGATTGTTTGCCCCGTTATTATCCAAACCCAAATACTTCTTCTACTTACAAGTGGATTATGTCACCTATTTCTGAAAATGTTACAAATGTTGTGTTGAAACTTGCATTCTTTGAAATTGTAACATTATGGCTGTTTTTCAAATGTTCGGCTATGCAAATTTAAAAAAAAATGTCAGCATATGTATTGTATATGTCCAACTAATTATATGATAAATGACCATTTTGCACAACACATCTTCTTAACGCAGGTCTGATTTGTCAATTGCCTGTGGGATGGTTGGTCCCATTCAACCAAGTACTCAGAAGATGTCACTGGTTCCCCACATCATAGTGATATGATTAGGTTTTCAAAGAGAGGACAGGGTTTGGTGGAGGAACAGAGCTGGCAACCTGCACACCTCTAATTAATTAACTTGCGCTTATTGTACAATTCATTGGGAACATGAGTAGTTACGGGTAGCAATTTTCAAACGATAAACACAGGGAACATGGGAACGTGGAACATGAGAGTAGCTGTCAGGAGCCCAGTAGGAATCATTCATGCTCATGGCTGCAACTTGAAAAAGGTTATATGAAAGAGGAGCTTTCAATATAGTTCCATCGCAATAGCTGAGAGGCTTGATTTTGTGAGGAAAGTGAAACCGATAACGTTTGTGCCACCTAGAACAATGTTGGCTTACTCTGCTTCACTTTATCTCTTCTCCTTTGCCTTTCACCACAGCTACTATCACAGCATCAAGGGTAGCATCAAAAGAATGCAACACTACCTGGTGGATAGCACTAGCCATCTGCTGTTCCTGCTCATTTATCTCAATTTATCCCTTCATAGCTATCTGTTGGCCAGAGAAAATGTACCTATTCATGATTCTCATAATGTAATTGCCCTTGTTTACGGATACAATGTTTATGGGCAGCATAGTGGCTCAGTGGTTAGCAATGCTGCCTTACAGTACCAGGGATCCAGGTTTGATTCCAACCTTGGGTGACAGTTGGAGTTTGCACGTTCTCCCTGTGTCTGCATGAGTTTCCGCCAGGTACTTCAGTTTCTTTCTGCAATCCAAAGATAAGCACGTTAGGTGGATTAGCCATGCTAAATTGCCCATAATGTCCAGAGTTGTGTATGCTAAGTGGATTAACTATGGTAAACGCAGGGGTCATGGGAATAGAATCAGATGCTCTCCACTGTACAGACTCAATGGGCCAAATGGCCTCTTCCTGCACTGTAGGGATTCTGTGATGGTTATTGTTTAGAAAGAAGTCTGCTATGAAATGTGTTCTGAAATCTCTATTTTCATACTTAACTATTGCCATGGTAACTCATTTCTTTTAATGATCTGATGTTTCAGGGTAATGTGGAAGTTTGGCTGGCACAGCTCCTGAGTGGGGTCAGAAAGACAATTCACAGCATTATTCGCCAGGCATCAATAGCTATCACCGATAAGGAGATTAAGCTATTTGAATTTCAGGCCATGTTTCCTGCACAGATAGGTTTGCTTGGTATTCAGATGATTTGGACGAGAGACTCTGAAGAAGCTTTAAATAATGCCAAAGTTGATAAAAAGGTAATGTCTATAGATTCATACGTTTTGAGATTATTCATAACATGCTGCATGCAATTCTCTTTCCCTACCTCTGCATTGTAAGGTATTCCAACATTGTTGCAGATTTGAAAAACAATGAACTGTGCATAAATATGAGTGACTGTTGATGCAAAATAATCAAAACTTGAGATTGTTAGAAGGGAAAGGGAAAGCAACAGGGAGTATGGAGTCAAGTAAAAAAATAAGCAGTAGGTTATATTGTGTGCAGAGTTTGAGTTCAAGGCAGACTAGGAATGAAGCAGAAAGGAAAGATAACATAGGATAAATTACCAGAGGATAAATCATGAGAATAAGAAAATTAGTTTTGAAGTGCTTTACCTGAATGCTCATAATATTTGTAACAAAGTAGATGAATTAACGGCACAAATCATCGTGAATGGTTGTGATGTGGTAGGCATCACAGAGACGTGGTTGCAGGCGGATCAGGACTGGCAGTTAAACATTCAAGGATTTACAACTTACTGAAAAGACAGGGAGGTGGGCAGAGGGAGCGGGGTTGCCTTTTTAGTTAAGAATGAAATTAAATCTATGACACTGAATGACATAGGGTCAGATGATGTGTGGGAGGAGTTGAGGAACTACAAAGACAAAAAAAAACCATAATGGGAGTTATGTACAGACCTCCCAGTAGTGGTCAGGACCAGGGACGCAAGATGTAGCAGGGCATGTCAGAAAGGCAAGGTCACGGTGATCATGGGGGACTTCAATTTGCAAATGGACTGGGTGAATAATGTTGCCGGTGGATCCAAAGAAAGGGAATTCATGGAATGCTTACAGGGTGGTGTTTTGGAACAACTTGTGATGGAACCCACAAGGGAGCAGGCTATTCTGGATTTAGTGCTATGTAATGAGCCAAACTTTATAAAAGACCTTAAAGTAAGGGAATATTTAGGAGGCAGCGATCATAAAATGATAAAGTTCAGTCTGCAGTTTGAAAGAGAGAAGGCAAAATCAGATGTAATGGTGTTACAGTTAAATAAAGGTAACAACAAGGGCATGAGAGAGGAACTGATGAAAATCGACTGGAAATAGAGCCTAGTGGGGAAGACAGTAGAGCAACAATGGCAGGAGTTTCTGGGTGCAGTTGAGGACACAGTACAGAGGTTCATCCCAAAGAAAAGAAAGATTATCCGGGGAGGGGGGAGGGTTTGCGGTTAGACAGCCATGACTGTCAAAGGAAGTCAGGAAGTGTATCATAAAGATAGAGAGAGTCTATAAAGTGGCCAAGAGCCCTGGGAAATCAGAAGATTGGGAATACTACAAAAACAAACAGAGGATAACAAAGAGAGAAATAAGGAAGGAGAGGATCAAATATGAAGGTAAGCTAGCCAGTAATATTAGAAATGATAGTGAAAGTTTCTTTCAATACATAAGAAACAAATGAGAGGCTAAAGTAGAAATTGGGCCACTCCAAATTGATGCAGGAAGGCTAGTGATGAGGGAGAATGAAATAGCTGAAGAACTTAATAAATACTTTGTGTCAGTCTTCACAGTGGAAGACATGAGTAATATCCCAACAATTAAGGAGCAGAGTTGAGTATAGTAGCCTTTACAAAAGAGATAGCACTACAAAAGCTAACAGATCTAAAAATTGATAAATCTCCTGGCCCGGATGGGCTACATTCTAGAGTTCTGAGGGAGGTGGCTGAGGAAATAGTGGAGGCATTGGTTGTGACCTTTCAAAAATCACTAGAGTCAAGGAAAGTCCCAGATGACTGGAAAATCACTGTTGTAAACGACTTGTTCAAGAAAGGATCAAGACAAAAGATGGAAAATTATAGGCCAATTAGCCTAACTTCAGCTGTCAGTAAAATTCTAGAATCCATTGTTAAGGATGAGATTTCTAAATTCTTGGAAGTGCAGGATTGGATTAGAACAAGTCAGCATGGATTTAGTAAGGGGAGGTCGTACCTGACAAACCTGTTAGAATTCTTTGAAGAGGTAACAAGTAGGTTAGACCAGGGAAACACAGTGGATGTTATCTGCCTAGACTTCCAAAAGACCTTTGATAAGGTGCCTCACAGGAGGCTGCTGAGTTAGGTGAGGGCCCATGATGTTTGCAGTAAGCTATTGACATGGGTTGAGGGTTGGCTGTCTGACAGAAGGCAGAGAGTTGGGATTAAAGGTCCTTTTCTGGAATGGCAGCCAGTGACAAGCGGTGTCCTGCAGGGTTCAGTATTGGGGCTGCGGCTGTTCACTTTATATTTTAATGATCTGGATGAAGGGACTGGGGGCATTCTGGCGAAGTTCACCGATGATACAAAGTTAGGTGGACAGGCAGGTAGTTCTGAGCAGGTGGGGAGGCTGCAGAAAAATTTAGACAGTTTAGGAGAATGGTCCAAGAAATGGCTGATGAAATTCAATGTGAGCAAATGCGAGGTCTTGCACTTTGGAAAAAAGAACAAAGGCATGGACTATTTTATAAACGGTGAGAAAATTCCTAAAACCAAAGTACAAAGAGATCTGGGAGTGCTAGTCCAGGTTGACTTGCAGGTTGAGTCCATAATTAAGAAAGCAAATGTAATGTTGTCATTTATCTCAAGAAGGTTGGAATGTAAAAGCAGTGATGTGCTACTGAGACTTTATAAAGCTCTGGTTAGGCCCCATTTAGAATATTGTGTCCAATTCTGGGCCCTACAACTCAAGACGGACATACTGGCACTGGAGCATGTTCAGTGGAGATTCACACGGATGATCCCTGGAATAGCAGGCCTAACATACGATGAACGGTTGAGAATCCTAGGTTTGTATTCATTAGAGTTTAGGAGGTTCGGGGACATCTAATAGAAACTTACAATATAGTGCATGGGTGGACGTTGGGAGTTTGTTTCTGTCAGGTGGGGATACTAGGACCCATGGGCACAGCATTAGAATTAGAGGGGGTCAATTTAGAACGGAAGTGAGGAGACATTTCTTCAGTCAGAGAGTGGTGGGCCTGTGGAATCTATTGCCACGGAGCGTACAGATGCTAAATGTCTTCAAGGCAGAGATTGATAAATTCTTAATCTCACAAGGAATTAAGGAATATGGGGAGAGTGTGGGTAAGTAGAGTTGAAATGCCCATCAGCCATGATTGGGTGGCGGAGTGGACTCAATAGGCCGAATGGCCTTACTTCCACTCCTGTGTCTTATGGTCTTATCTTTTTAACATCATATCACTTTATTAAAATATCCAGAAATATTTAGATCTGCTTCTTTCCAATATTACCAAGTTGGATGATGTCAAGCGAGAATTGAAAGATTATATCTTTCATCTTCCTTCTTAACCAGGTCCATGGAATTGAAGATTACTTGTTTCGTATTGGTGAAGTGAGTTCTGAGATGGCAGATAAATCAAATATGCAATCTGCAATCTCTGCAAAAACGCTCTCAAGTGGTGCTTGAATGGGAAGGAGGACAAATGGTTTACTAATTCATACAACCAGTATTCATTGTTTCCGCAACAGCTTAATTTTTGCTTCAGAAAATGTTTATGAGGCAATTATCCTCCTTGAAAATCTGGTATAAAATCACCTTTCATTTCCAACACCAAAAAAGAAAGATTGTAGTTTGCCCCATTCAGCGAAATCTGCTTTTCTATAGCAGCCCTGCAACTCTCCGTTTGTGAGTATATCAACCACCTGGCGTAAAAGAAAAAAGGATGTTTGATAGAATCCTCATGATGGATTCTCAACGTTAGTTTTCTCACCAATGATTTACATGGATAGAAAGTTAGGCAGTATTGTTGGAACAGGGTGTCTCTAAGACCCTGCAGACTCTGCAACCCTGACACTTAGCATATGTCAGGAAATTGCATAGCACCAGTCTGCAGTCAGTGAACCAGGCCACAACTTTATTTGAAGACAACAAGGTTAAGAGTTAAACTTTACACTTTTAACAACTCAATTAATCTACCTATTTGAAGTATTTTAGTGTTGTTTGAAAAATAAGCTTTACATTTATTTGTAAAAAGTTATATTTATCACTGCCTCTTTCAAATTCATGAATATTATATGTTGATGGAAAATTTCAGGCTTTTACTCCCTTCACCACTAATACTGGTGCCTTTTGAGTATCCAGTGATTTTATAGTCAATGAATGATCACTGCACCCAGCTGTCATCTACTGGAACCGGTTGTCAAATAAGTCTTGTCTGGCCTGTTGCACTTGATATTGCCACACTCTAACATGCAGAAGGTGATGTTTCTTGTGCTCAATATAGTCATCTTCCTCGTCCAAAGATTGGTGCTGCCATCAGTTCTTCAGCCTCATTCACATTCTCTTGTTGCTTGCTCCAGTTGTTCAGAGCACAACATGCAAGGGTCATGCAGCACCCTCCATCTGGACTGTACTATAAGGTACACTCAGACTAATACAAGCAGCGGAACTTCATTTTCAGCAGGCTGATCGTCTGTTCCACTGTGGCCCTTGTCAAAGAATGTGCCACATTGCTCCGCCTCAGTTTGGGGGATTGTGAAACGGAGTAATTAGCCCTGGTCACAGAGGGTAGTCCTCATTCCCAATATCTATTCTTGACAGTCTATTGCACCCTACACCTAGGGGAAGCAAACTCTCTGCCCAGTCTGCATTACTGATCTCGTCACAGGGAAATGAGATAAAGTGGTGTAAGTTGGCACAAATAGGATTGGTAAAACCTCGGTATAGATTTGATTCCCTACAATGTGGAAACAGGCCCTTCGGCCCAACAAGTCCACACCGACCCTCCGAAGAGTAACCCACCCAGACCCATTTCCCTCTGACTAATGCACCTAACACTATGGGCAATTAAGCATGGCCAATTCACCTGACCTGCACATCTTTGGACTGTGGGAGCAAACCAGAGCACTGGAGGAAACCCACACAGACACGGGGAGAATGTCCAAACTCCACACAGACAGTCGCCTGAGGCTGGAATCGAACCTGGGACCCTCGTGCTGTGAGGTAGCAGTGCTAACCACTGAGCCACCGTGCCACTTATGGATGGATAGGTGAGATCCCACATACGTCTCCAATGGCACCTTGGAAGGATCCAGTTACATAAAAATTCAATGTATCTCTCACCTTGACAGTCACTCGCATAGGATGGCCACCTTGTTCTTCATGTCCCAGGAGCTATGCCAGCAGTCAACATACTTCTCAGACAGTGTTCCAGGACATCCTCAGCTTGTGCCTTGCTCATCTGGAGGAAATGACATCAAGAAGGACAGATCCTAGCCATCATATCTATCTTACACAACCAAAAGGGGACCTCCAGTTGTAACCTCTTCTCATGTGGGCAGCTCAGCATCCAGGGTTCCTACTGGCCCTTGGTCTGCTGTAGCATTTATTTCTGTTCCATTTCTCTGACCTTTGCATTGTCACAACTACCTTGGTTATGGCTGGATCCCTCAGTCATGTATACAATGAACATTTGTGAGGACCATAATAAACAGATCAGGTCTTTAGTTATAGGAGCAGTCAGCATTCGCATCACTTGCAAATGATGGCTTAACATAATTCTCTAAACAGTGGTACATGGATCACTCTGACAAGGAGTGGGAAGCCTCTACACTGTAGCAACTAGGTTTCTGTACTTAACAAGAATTACTACTTATTACAAGTAGGTATGTGAACAGTAATAAACTGTTGGCATACAGCACTACTAATTAAAACTCTAATCCCCATATAAAGTCCCCCTTGGCATATGCACAGACAAACAAGCAGACAGAGAAAAATGGGTTAAGAGCAGCAGAACACTGGGAGGCAATTCCTGTTCATGGGTTGCTGAGATCATCCTTTTCGTTCTTAGAACATTCAGAACATTCCTCTTCAATCATCTTTCTTCAGATGGTCTGCAAGAGCTACAAAGTGACTGGTTAGTTTATAAAAGATCTCTGACTTATCAGTTAAAAGTTAACACAATGCAATGATTGCAAATGACTTCAGTCTGTATTCTGCAAGTGCATGATTATAGAGTCATACAGCATGAAAACAGACCCTTCAGTCCAGCTAGTCCAAGCTGAACATAATCCCAAACTAAACTAGTCCCACCTGCCTGCTCCTGGCCTGTATCCCTTCAAACCTTTCCTTTTAGCACAACTACCCAAATGTCTTATAAACATTGTAAATGTACCTGCATTCACCATTTTCTCAATAAGTTCATTCCACATGCGAATCACTCTCTATATAAAAATATTGCCACCTATGTCTTTTTTTAAGAATAGGCAAGGCAGAGATGTTGTGAGCATTGAAGTAGTCACAAAGCGAGTGAACACTAAGTAAGTGAGAGAGCGGTTTTGAGATCCATCCTGGTAGAATTCACACCCTTGGTGCGCATCCTGTGTGCACTGTGTCATTGCAGCAGCAAAGATAGATGCTGATTACTCTAATGTGCAGCATTGAAGTATTGAACAATCCTGTAAGTGAATCAGAGATATACCATGCTGATGTGTGGCACAGTGGCTGTCACGGCTGCCTCACAGTGCTAGGGACCTGGGTTCAATTCCAGCTTTGAGTGACTGTTTGTGTGGAGTTTGCAGGTTCTCCCCATGTCTGTGTGGGCTTATTCTAGTTTCCTCCCACAGTCCAAAAATGTGAAGGTTAGGTGGGTTGGCCATGCTGAATTGCCCAGTGGGTCTGGGTAGGATGCTCTTCAGAGGGCTGGTATGGACTCAATGGGCCAAATAGCCTGCTTCCACAATGTAGGGATTCTGTAAATTTTGCCCTTTCATAATCTTTGTATGTTTTGTTGCACTCAAATGTTCATTAGTCGAAAGGTTTAGATTGTTTCACAGAGGGGTACAATTATATGATTTGATTTTCTACTAATATGTAAAATTGAATCAACAAAGAGTGTGCTAAGTGTGCAGCTAGAAACCATGTAACATGTAGTGTTTGTTTGATGCAGATTATGCAAACAACTAATCAGGCATTTCTGGATATGCTTAATGACTTGATTGACATGACAACCCGTGAACTGACAAAAATGGAACGAACAAAATATGAAACACTTATCACCATTCATGTCCACCAGAAAGACATTTTTGATGATTTGGTATGTAATACCATCTTCAAAACAAGTGTTCACTAAAACTTGTTGGAAGATGTGCATGATTCTAATATTTACTTCTAATTTTGTATTAGGTTCGTATGAACATTAAATCCCCATTGGATTTTGAATGGCAAAAACAGTCTCGGTTTTACTTTATAGAGGACACAGACAAATGTATTATTCAGATCACAGATGTTGAGTTCAGCTATTGTAATGAGTACCTAGGCTGCACAGATCGACTTGTGATCACACCATTAACTGACAGGTAAGAAATATGAAGGAAATATGTATTATTTTTGCTTTTGGAGAAATTGTTTGGATTAAAGGCCAATTAATCCCCAGGCCTGATAATCCACACCCTTTAAGGAAGTGGCCCTAGAAATAGTGGATGCGTTTGTGTTCATCTTTCAACATTCTATCCAGTCTGGAGCAGTTCTTATGAATTGTAGGGTAGCTAATGTAATCTCAGTATTTTAAAAAAACAATGTAGAGAGAAAACTGGGAATTAGGTGAGTGAGCCTGACATTGGTCGTCTATTATAGAGCCCATTATAAAAGATTTAATGGCAGAGCATTTAGAAGACAGTGACAGGTTTGTGTAGTGTCAGCATGGATTGAGGAAAGGGAAATAATGCTTGACAAATCTGCTCAAATTTCTTGAGGATGTAAAGTTAATAAGGTGGGACCAGTGGATGTGTTTTACTTTTACTTTCAACAGGGTCTTACATAGGAGTTTAGCATGTAAAGTTAAAGTGCATGGGAGTGGGGCAGTTTACTGACATGGAGCAGGTGAGGACTACAGATGCTGGAGATCAGAGTCGAAGAGTATGGTGCTGGAAAAGCACAGCTGGTCAGGCAGCATCCGAGGAGCAGGAGAGTCGACGTTTCAGACATAAGCCCTTCATCCGGAATGAGGCTCATTCCTGTTTACTGACATGGTTTGAGAATGTATTTGTTGTTAATACATCAATTTGTCTCATTTTATGCCACTTCTAATCTTCTTGTCCCTGAGATAGTAGCCAGCACAAATTCCTGATCAGTAAGTACCTGCTATCTGCAGGTCGCTGATTATCTGTCCTGGTCAGACTGTTTCTTCACACAATCCCAATATGTTCAATGGCCACCATCTTTCATCCACACAAGCCAGCATAGGCAAATCACCAGCCTGACCACATTATGATACCTGCTTTCAGACCAGATCACACAGCACTTTATCCCTCAATACTTTACTTTGGAGCTCAGGATTTATGTCCTGCTGCAGCGTGTCTTACACGCAGGGCACACATGTAACTCATTCATCCCTACAGGATCTTTGCCTGCTTTCTTAATGCTCACTGGCTTTGCGCTTACTTGAAGACTGCCAGCCTCTATGTGGCTGACCTTGTTTTTCAGCGCACAGGATCTTGGTTTCAGGCTGCTGGACTTTGTGACTGACATTTTTAGTGCAGAGGAAGAAGCAAACAGCAGGTCACAGTGGGGAGAGCTGAACAGTCAAGGGGTGGATGTGTCGATGTGTGGCATCATGCTGTGTCAATGTCACACTTGGAGCATATGCCAGCAACTTACATGGCAAATACATTGCATATGTGAAAAGAAATGGCCTTATGTGGAAGGCAAAATGGAGCAGTCATTTGTAGAATGAAGGGAGAATATGGTCAGTCAGGGGATACCAATTTTATTTTTAACTATTTTTAATAGATGCACCATAGAAAGCAACCTATCAAGATGTATCACAATTTGTTATGCAACTGCTGTGCCCAAGACAAAAGAAAATTACAGAGAGTTGTGAATATAGCCCAGATGATCACTAAAACCAGCCTTCCATCCATTGACTCCGTCTACATTTCCCGCTGCCTTGGGAAAACGGACAACATAATCAAAGACCCGTCTCACCCTAGTTATACTATCTTCCACCCTCATCCATTGGGCAGAAAATATAAATGTTTGAAAACACATATGAACAGATTTCAGAACAGTGTCTTCCCTATTGTTATCAGACTTATGGACAAATAGCTCAAATTTTGAGTTGATCCTTCTCTGTATCTTCTCTGTAGCTGTAACACTATACTCTGCATTCTGTTCTATTAGAGCTGAAAATGTCTTGCTGGAAAAGCGCAGCAGGTCAGGAAGCATCCAAGGAGCAGGAGAATTGACGTTTCGGGCATGAGCCCTTCTTCAGGAATGAGGAAAGTGTGCCAAACAGGCTAAGATAAAAGGTAGGGAGGAGGGATTTGGGGGAGGGGTGTTGGAAATGCGATAGGTGGAAGGAGGTTAAGGTGAGGGTGATAAGGTGAGGGTGATAGGCCGGAGTGGGGGTGGGGGTGGAGAGGTCAGGAAGAAGATTGCAGGTTAGGAAGGTGGTTCTGAGTTCGA
>NC_057714.1:66404974-66406018 GCF_004010195.1 Chiloscyllium plagiosum
GGAGGAGTCTGAGATGGTCCAGGTAAATTTGAGATCGGGGTGGAAGGTGTTAGTAAAGTGGATGAACTGTTCAACGTCCTCGTGGGAGCACGAGGCAGCGCCGATACAGTCACCGATGTAGTGAAGGAAAAGGTGGGGGGTGGTGCCAGTGTAGCTGCGGAAGGTGGGCTGTTCCACATATCCTACGAAGAGGCAGGCATAGCTGGGGCCCATGCGGGTGCCCATGGCTACTCCTTTGGTTTGGAGGAAGTGGGAGGATTGGCAAGAGAAGTTGTTCAGAGTGAGGACCAGTTCAGTCAGTCGAAGGAGGGTGTCAGTGGAAGGGTACTGGTTGGTACGGCGGGAAAGGAAGAAGTGAAGGGCTTTCAGGCCTTCGTGATGGGGAATGGAGGTGTACAGGGACTGGATGTCCATGGTGAAGATAAGGCGTTGGGGACCGGGGAAGCGAAAATCATGGAGGAGGTGGAGGGTGTGGATGGTGTCCAGAATGTAGGTGGGGAGTTCTTGGACTAAAGGGGACAGGACCGTGTCGATGTATGCAGAGCTGAGTTCGGTGGAGCAGGAGCAGGCTGAGACAATGGGTCGGCCGGGGCAGTCAGGTTTGTGGATTTTGGGCAGGAGGTAGAAACGGGCGGTGCGGGGTTGTGGGACTATGAGGTTGGAGGTGGTGGATGGGAGATCCCCTGAGGTGATGAGGTTATGGATGGTCTGGGAGATGATGGTTTGGTGGTGGGAGGTGGGGCCATGGTCAAGGGGGCAGTAGGAGGAGGTGTACCCCACCTCCCACCACCAAACCATCGCCTCCCAGACCATCCATAACCTTATCATCTCGGGGGATCTCCCATCCACCACCTCCAACCTCATAGTCCCACAACCCCGCACCGCCCGTTTCTACCTCCTGCCCAAAATCCACAAACCTGACTACACCGGCCGACCCATTGTCTCAGCTTGCTCCTGCCCCACCGAACTCAGCTCTGCATACATCGACACGGTCCTGTCCCCCTTAGTCCAAGAACTCCCCACCTACGTTCGGGACACCACCCA
>NC_057714.1:66407462-66482828 GCF_004010195.1 Chiloscyllium plagiosum
TGTGCTTTTCCGGCAACATATTTTCAGCTCTGATCTCCACCATCTGCAGTCCTCACTTTCTCCTATTGTGTTCTATTACCCTGATGTACTCATGTAAGATATGATTTGTCTGGTTAGCATGCAATACAATACTTTTCACTGTACACGTGACAATAATAAATCAAATCAAATCAAATCAAAATACGATCACAGTCAGTCAAAGGCTCATCCGATTCTAGTCCAGGGAGTTGGTCACCATCAGTGAGTTGTTTGCTCTTTCAGGGATCTGTGTCCTTCAATCTGAGATGGTTAATCGTACAGTTCAAGTGCAACCACTCTGGGAATCACAGGTAGGAAAGCTCAGATGCAATATAGACATCAGTCTAGAATGAGTCAGGATTGTCCTTCAAGCCAGTTTGTCCTTCACGGGTTTGCTCAGTAATGGTCATTGTCTTATTATGGGCTGTCCATAAAGTCCTGGGAAAGTGGGCAACTCAGGCCTTGGGATAGGTTTTATTGCCATGAGCAAATGATGACATTGATAGGTGAAAATTGTAGTTAGTAGGGTTGTACCTTGTAGACAATAGGAGGGAGCCAGAAGCTTTTAGAATAAGAGGATTGATCTGGTTCCATATGGAGAGGGTGTTGGGTAGACAAGAACATGGGAAATTTCAAAGTTAAGGGCTCTGGGGGTAAAGTATGCATATAAATTATAAAATGAAGAGGTATGGGTGGGTTGCGCTTCGGCGGGTCGGTATGGGCTTGTTGGGCCGAAGGGCCTGATTCCACACTGTAATGTAATCCGTAATCTGTAAGAGCCTCAATGGAAACTGGGAAAGCTCAAAAGAGCATTGGAGCCAAAGGGACAGCAACAAAGGGAACATGAAATATGGGCAAAATTTTGTGTAACAGGCACAACTCATTCAAAGAACATGAAATTGGATCCTTGCCATCTAGGAATTAAAACCAACTGCTCAATAACTGCACAAAATGCTGACACCACATGCAAAGCGGGCAAAGTAAATTGCTGCTTCATCCTTCAGTCTCGAGTAAAGTCCTTGGAATTGGAGACTGTATTCAGACAGTTACAGTAACCTTACCTCCACTCATTCAGTAACATCACCCCCGCCCCCTGGCTTCATTATCAAAGAATGCATATTGAAATCTTGGCCTCAAACAATCAGGAGCACCACATTTTGAGTACTAATGCCCACTTTGTTGTGTCAGCAATGCAACTTTCACGAGAACAAGGCATTTAAAATCAGAACTTGAACTTTCCATTTCACAAGCACTAGCTGGCACTGAGAGACAATGTTTCACAGCTGTCAGGTCTTCACATTGAAATGTAAGTATATAATGACATGGCCTTTGATGTGGAACAAAGACTTTTTTTGTGGAGCTCATGGTGGTAGTTTAATGATGGCTTGCTGGCAGAATTCTACTATCATTGCTAAAAATTTTGGTTTTACAAAGTACAATTGGAGAATGTCACATACTTCAGAGCTCCTTGGGAAACCTCAATAGCACACTGTGTGAGGGTGTTTCATGAGGCTTCAATACTATGGATGACAGGGCTGAGAACATTTTTAATAAACCTGTGTTATCTTTCTGACATCCCTCTCCAATACTTGGTCACGGATCTTACATGGAGATTACCATGGCTGCAGTCCTGAATGTCATGGTTCAAAGATCCCGGAATCTGAGTTGCTTGTGAGTCATGACCAATGCTTGTTGGTTGCAATTTCTTACATGCATGGGCTGCTCATCTTTCATATGCGTGCAGCTTAACCAGGTCTGAGAGTGAAAATATAATTGCACATATTTCTGTAGTGCAGGTGAGCATATATTTACACAATTGAAAGGTTACCTTTGGTGATGTGTTTCCCTTGCCATTAATGTACTCTGAGTAAGTTTATTTCCTCATCTAAGTATAGTGCCAATCTCAGCAGGATAGAGCCTGCGCTGAAAGTGACTCTGCTTGAAAGAGTCAGGCAGTCAATCCTGGACGCCCTTGGGCCTAGAGAGTTCTCTGATTGAGATTGTCCTGCCCTGATTCAGGCTCACTCTCCTCAAGTTGAACTACTGCAAGCTTTGAGATCACAGGCAGAGGCAAAATAGGGAGGCCGGGCACCTTTGGAGTATCCTGAGGAGGACCTTCTCGGAATCCTGCCTGAGGCTTCATCTTCCCACAATGCCTGCTGGCATCACCCTCATTTCCTGAGAGAAAGGGGCATTTGGAGTGATGTAGAGGTCCCTTGTTCCCTCTCAACTTGCCACATATGCTGAGCACATGTGGCCAGAGTAATGGGGTGGAGGTCCAAGTGAAAGCCAGCAGTTACTGAGTGTACTGCCCTTGGCTCTGTATAGTGGTTACCAACCTGTCGGCAGAGGCTACCAGGCAAATGCATGCCAAAGGCAGCACTGTGTTGATAACATTAGTGGACTCCTCCATTATTCAATCCAGCTCACTGACTGCCTCTGACAAGCCTTTCTGCTGTTCCTGTCTGTGCATTTGGCTGAGACCAAAGGATCATCTTCTGCCTGGAACTTAGCAGGTGCCAGATTCCAGTCGTTCCCTGAGTTCCAGAGACCTGGGGCATTTCCTTCTCACCAACTGTGGAGATGTGGCAGTGATATGCTCACCAGAATGTGCCCCTGAGTCTAATCTAGATGGAGAACCTATCCGGGGTGAAAGTCTCTGAGCTGGTGGAGGCTGCTCAGTGGAGACCTTGTTCGGGAATCCTCGGTGTGTTCAGTGTTTCCTCCTCAGAGTAGAAGGTGGAGCTGAGGATCTCAGAGCTGGCCTGTTTTTCCTTTGTATCATGTTGGTGCTCGCAGAAGAGAAAAAAGGGAATTAGTTGTCTAAGAGGGATAAAACCTTGTGCAGATTAAGAATAAATTAGCTCTTGTGGTGATAGGAGAACAACACAGTCAAGCTTACTGAGTTGATTAAGCATTGAGCTGTCCTTGTCCCTCACATGAATGATCATGTTCTTCTCTGGTTCATTCAAGAATGTTCTCCTCATGGGGCCTGATGTCTTCCAATTGCAACCCATCCTGGACCTCTTAGCCCAGTTGTCAAGGGCTTATATTCCTTGTAGTGAGACACTGGGAGGGATTGAGTATAATGGAAAAGTAGTTGGTGATGATGTTTAAGTGGGAGAGGTGAGGGAGCGTCCCCGGTGATTCACTCCAAAGCACTTAGAGCAGCGAGGGTTAGTTGTTTAGAAGGTTGGGGTGTGAGAGCCATGGTGTGGTGCTGATGCATGCAATAGTAAGAGGTGTAGTCTAGGTGAGATACGTGTGCGGAAGCAGAGTTAGAGTGAGTGATGGTCCTTTGTGGTGCAGCAGAGAGAGGATGACACTTATCCTAGTGGAGCACAGAAGACCATTGACTTTTTTCCTGCACTGTTTGGCTTCATCTAGCACATATATAATCTGTCTGCAATCCAGTCCAGGATGCATTGGGCTGGTAGGTGGTCTCCCATGGTGGTCAGCTGGAGAACAATGTCATCCTCTCCACTAGCCTGTCCATCAGCACCTCCAGTTTCCTGGCTGTGAAGCAGGATGTGAGCTTTTCTTTCTGTGCCATAATGGTGCAATGCTGCAAAGTAGCAATTCTGGGCCTACAGCACCTAAAGTGATATGCAGCTGGCTTTAAATATGGCACCTACAATGCAAATAGCAGGAGGACCCAGCAGATCAGCATATACCCGTCAGCGGCCTCTGATTCCATATGAAGGGTCCCAAAGAGCCCTGATCCATAATTAACATGGTGAAGAGCAGAGGATTGTTATAATAAAGTTATCCCGGGCCATGACAGACTGAGCATTATGAATCTCTTTAATTGAATTTTAAGTGAGAATATTCCATCCTGTGTTTAATTCCAAAGTTTATATTTGAATATAAGTTGTGAACAACAGTACTCCAATGCTGATCATTGTAGGTTTCCACTTCTACTTTTTGACAGTCTGAACATTTGTTTGAACTATGGTGCCATAAGTGGTGACTTGTAAAGTTTTCGCTGTACTCCAATGGTACATATGACTATAAAGCAAATTCAATTCAATTCAACTCTCTGCTTTATGTAGCCAGCTAGGTGACCATGCTGTAACAAGTCCTGAGACCCTGCAAGCTCTGACCTGACTAATCTATAACACAGTACCTTACCAGAATCCTGTTGGAAGATTTAGATATATTATACCTACTACCTTATTATAGTCTGCTCTGCTCCCCCTTTAACGAATTCAGTTAGTTTTGGCAAATGTACCTTCACTTTTGAAATCCATGCTGACTACTCATTATTATGCTTTGATTTCTTGATAATTTGCTTGTTTAGCAGGGATAGCATTATCTTTTATATCACTGGGACATTACATTTTAATTATAAATTATTAAATACCTGTCTTTGTATACCCATTTCAGATGTTACATTACACTGTCTCAGGCCTTAGGGATGAGTATGGGTGGTGCACCAGCAGGACCTGCAGGTACAGGAAAAACAGAGACCACCAAGGACATGGGCAAATGTCTTGGAAAGTATGTTGTTGTGTTTAATTGCTCAGATCAGATGGATTATAGAGGCCTTGGTCGCATCTACAAAGGTAAAAGTGATCTTTTTATTTTCTTTGAGCATCTCTGAGATGTAGTATAGTGAATAAACATCCAAAGATTTCCACATTACCTTGTTGTTTTGAGAGATGAAGTAAAGAAGAGTTTGCATTTGTATCAAGACTTCAACATATCCCAAAGCATCTTTCAGCTAATTCAATAATTTTGAGGTGTAGTCACTGTTGCAATGTAACACCAGGAGTAAAATACAGTGTTCAGTTTTTTTGGGAAATGATTGGTCAGACAATTTTAGGTTTCAGGCCTTTGAATTATTGATCTTTCCCTTTAGGTCTTGCTCAGTCTGGTGCATGGGGTTGCTTTGATGAATTCAACCGTATTGAATTGCCTGTGCTGTCAGTAGCTGCTCAACAAATCTACATTGTATTGCAATGTAAGAAGAACAAAAAGCCCCAGTTTTATTTCACTGATGGTGATGTCGTAGAAATGGACAGAGAGTTTGGTATCTTCCTAACAATGGTAAGGGACCCTTCAATATTAAAGATCAAAATTAATATTTGCTGAAGTAAATTTGCAGTTTTCTTCTAAATATTAATCTAGCTGAAAGAAATTATATTTTGCAGGAGAATGTTTGTCATACTGTAGGGAGTCTATGATTCCATGGTATATTTCACATCTAAATAAGTCAATTTTGCCAGTAATCGCTTTTAATCAATGTTAATTTTAGAACCCAGGTTATGCAGGACGTCAGGAGCTTCCTGAAAATCTAAAGATTCAGTTCCGTACAGTAGCCATGATGGTGCCTGATCGTGCCATTATAATGCGTGTCAAGTTGGCTAGTGCTGGTTTCCGTGATAACCAAATTCTTAGTCGCAAGTTTTATACACTCTACAAACTCTGTGAGGAGCAATTATCAAAACAGGTACACTTAACTACTGTTTATGGTAGCATGTAAGGCTGGTTTTTGTTGTCAGTGGAAATGTAATGGGATGTCTGGCTGATATCAAACAGGGCCTGCTGCGAAGATCTGTGGAGCTTTGTAGCCTGGATTCCCTTTCTTTAAAGCTAATTTGAATCTGGTGCTCAGACAAGAGATCATCATGTGTCCAGTGATGGTATTGCCAGTAACCAAGGCAAGAAGCCTATTGCATTGATATATTTACATAGTTGGCAAACCAGGAAGTAAAATGCCGTAATTATGTTTTCAATTTTTGAAAATGTAGTTTTACAGGGGATGAAATAAATTATTCAGATAAGCATGTAGGATTTGGATGGAAACTGAAATATTGAGAACAAATCTTCTTTGAACAAAACGCCATTTCAAATATTATTTCAAAATTAGGAACAATGAGGTGTAACTAGGGCTTGAATGTTTACAAATCATTCAATAAGTTCATTCTGTGAACAAAATAAAACTTGTACAGTGAGTATACAATGCATTTTAGCAATTTTTGGGAAGAAACTAAATTGAGGCTCCTTCATAATGCATAGAATTTTCAAATGATATAAAACTCACTGCCATTGAAAGTTTTTTACAAGTTTCTTAGACAAGTAACAAAATTGCAAAATAGGCAGATGTCTTGACTTATAAAAGCATATTTTTGTTTAGTTAGACGGAATTGAAAATGAGATATATTTTACCAGAATTTGGCTAAGTGTCAATTTTGAGAAATTTCATGGAGATTATTTGTCCATGTGTTTGAGTAAGTTTTTTCACCAGGAATCCAGGACTGCACTCAAATACAAGGCTTACTTGTATTCTAGGCTCTGTCTAACTTTTACAATACCTTATTAATATTCATTGTTGCTCACAATGTTGTTTGAATGGTATTGCTTATTATTCTACATCGGCAGGTGCACTATGACTTTGGTTTGCGAAACATTCTGTCTGTGCTGAGAACTCTGGGTGCTGTCAAAAGATCAAACCCAAATGAACCAGAGAAAACAGTGGTGATGAGAGTTCTGCGTGACATGAATCTTTCTAAGCTGGTATGTGTGCAGAAACAGATTCGCATTTTGAAGGAGGGTCTTTTGTTCCTATTCATTGCTTTTAAATGAACTGTTGCAATATTTGGACCTCTTCAATGCATGGGTACTATTTATTATACATTTAAATTAAAAAAAGACTAATTTTGTTTGATTTGATTGATGAATTATATCCACATATTTTTAAAGAAATTATACGATGGGTGGCATAGCATTTTTACTTATATTTAATAGCTTATTAGAAAATTCTCTAGTGCTGGAGGACTGGAAGATGGATAGCGTGATCATTGTATTTATGAAGAGGGACAGAACATACCCAGGGAATTATAGACAGTTGGCAAACATTAGTCGGAGGAAAACTAATGCAACCTGTACAAGTGGAGAGAATGGAACAACATCTAAAATCAGAAACAAAAGTAGAAATTGCTGGGAAAACTCAGCAGGTCGGATGGCATCTGTGGAGAGGAATCAGAGTTAATGCTTCACTCCAGTGATCCTTCTTCAGGACACTCAATGGACCTGAAACACTAACTCTGCTTTCTCTCTGCGGATGCTGCCAGAGCTGTGGATTTTTTCCAGCAGTTTCAGATTTTGTTTCTGATTTCCAGCATTTGCAGCTTTTTTTTTCTTAAATGAGAAACATAATTAATGAATAGTTAGCATCAGTTTCAAAAGGGAAAGTATTACTTGACCAGACGTAAAGTTTTTTAAGAGGTAACAGAGAGAGTAGACAAAGGTAATGCAGTAAATGGAATTTATCTGTATATTCAAAAGACTTTGATAAAATGCCTGATGTTAAGCTATTGAATAAGGTCAGAGAATGTGGTGTCAGGGACAAGTGACAGAATGGAATACACTCTGGCCTCAAAATAGAAAGCAGAGATGGGTCTGGTCATTCAGACTGGCAGAAGGTAGTGGTGTTCCAAAAGATCTATGCTGAGAATCAATACTGAGGAGGGCTGCAACAAGCAGAGGAAAAGGTGCTTCTTTGAGTTCTCCAATTCCAAATAACCTTTCCACCCATCCCCCAACTCCCTTTCCAGCCCCCTTCCTCCCTTCCATTTTTCTGACTAATCCTTCCTTCTAGCTACCAGCTGGATTCTTTTCTCCCATTGACCAACCGGGTCGTACCCACCACCTGTGTTCACCTATCCCTACCTCACCACTCCGCCCCTCTCCCCACCCAAAACCCTTCCCCCACTTTCGCTTTATCTGCAGCTCCGCATACCCCACCCTGAGTCCTGATGAAGGGTTACATCCGAAACATTGACTTCTCCGCCTCCTGATGCTGTCTGGCTTGTTGTGTTCTTTCGGCCTCCCACTTGACTACTTTGGATTCTAGCGCTTGCAGTTTATTTTGTTTGGATTGGCTGGCAGGACTTTAACATGGAGGCCTGTGATTTGCAGAGAAGCTTGCTCCTTCAGCTCTTAACTCTCTGATCTGGAGAGATTTCTCATTGGTTGCGGGGAGGGGAGGGGAATGTGGAGAGTAAACCACCACTGAACACATTTGTACCTGTACTTAGGAGCTACAGGATTAAATCTCAGCCATAGAGCATGACAGCATAGAAATAATCCATTCATCCCCTTGAAGCTGTGTTGGATATTTTGAAGAAGAATCCAGTGTTTTGTACTTATCCACATCTTTGCCATATTATTACAGTTCTTTCTCCTTCAAGCATTTATCTAATTCCCTTACAAATATCACTTTAAAATCTGTTTCCACCATGCTGTCAGACATACATTGCAAATCCTAAACACTTAATGCTTGAAGTAGATTTTGCTTGTGTAATCTCTGTTTCTTTTACTAATCACATTAGATTTTTTGCGCTCGGCTTATAAAGCTTTCAGCGATTAGATATAAAAAGGACCTAAGACGCAGCTTTTTCATGCAGAGGATGGTGCATGTATGGTGGAGGCTGGCACAATTACAACATTTAAAAAGGCATCTGGATGGGTGTACAAATAGGAAGGGTTTAGAGGGATATGGGCCAAATGTTGGCAAATGGGACTAGATTAATTTAAGATATCTTGTTGGCATGGACGAGTTGGACCGAAGGTTCTGTTTCTGTGCTGTACATCTCTATGACTATGACTTCAGTGTGAAAAATAAATCTCAGAATACTTGCGAACATTAAGATCCCTTTAAGTTTTGGGGGAAATGATGCCTCCTGACTTGTATCTTTGTATCTGACCTGGTTGGCGAGAGCAAGATGTAGCAAGATATAACTAGGATAGGGTGCTAATTGCATTATTGGACCTCAATTTACATTTATGTGTTAGGTATTCTTTCTGAGGACTACTGGAAGCCGTGATCACTAGGATGCAGGTCCATTAGGAAGGTTAGGGTAGATGTCAACACAGTAGTAAGTCAGCACAGATACCAGCACTTAATTTGCACTTACATCATGCCAACTTTAAGTTTAAACAGGACAACAGTAACATGAAAATTCTCCTTCTCAGTTTGTATTGCTTTTACAGTTGTACTATGCTTCTCTACATAGATAGGAAATAGATAGCAGACTTTTGGGTGCTTCCTCGCCAAATTTATCCATGTATATTTTTGTATGTGACCCAACTCAGAAATAATAGAATAACAGGAGAAAGTATTTCACAATGAAAAATTATTTATTCTGTTTAGGTGGATGAAGATGAACCTTTATTCATGAGTTTGATCAATGACTTATTTCCTGGAATTACATTGGATAAAGCAGGTTACCCTGAACTAGAAGCTGCTATTGAGAAACAAACAATGGATGCTGGGATTATTTACCATCCTCCATGGATCCTGAAGCTCATTCAACTCTATGAAACTCAAAGAGTCCGACATGGTTAGAGTGCACTTTATTGAAGAGTAGAACAAAATATGCTACAGACATGATGAATGTGCAAGTTAGAAAAAGACTAATCCACACATTTATGATTGAATTGGCTTTCCATCTGCTATTTTTGTAAATAACCACTTAAAGTTCTAAAAATTAATTTTGCAAAGGATGCTTCATGCAAATAATACTGAGCTTGTTAATGATGATCTTGCCTAGCGCACGTCCTATGTGGTGTAACCTGTATACCTTACTCTGTCCAAGTTTTTTTCACCCTATGATCTGCATGTCCTTGCTTACTATAATCTGCTCACAAACAAAGCTTTTCACTGTACTTAAGTACATGTGACAATAAATCAAATCAAATAAATCAGGTTACGTATTGTTGTTTCTATGGCAATCTTTTTGTGTAAAACATGTTGTTGCATCTGTGTTAGGTATGATGACTCTTGGCCCTAGTGGAGCTGGGAAAACAAAGTGTATTAATACCTTAATGAAAGCAATGACAGATTGTGGCGATCCTCACAAGGAGATGAGAATGAATCCAAAGGCAATCACAGCCTCCCAGATGTTTGGAACTTTGGATGTTGCAACAAATGACTGGACAGATGGTGTTTTCTCTACACTATGGAGAAAAACATTGAAAGCAAAAAAGGTAAACTAATGCTTTCATATGCTGCTCATAAGTTTCGTGCTTATGAGAGTGGATAAGAAATGTTTTTTGGGAGCCCATTTTGACACATATTGTGTCAAAAATTATGGAGCTGCAATATGAAAAGTTTATTTGTTGTCTCTGAAGAATTTTATGTTAAATGTTAGAAAGGTCATATGATCTCTAAACTCTTCAATGATTTTGGGTGATAGTCATGCCTATACTGTGTGGCTAAAATATTTTTATAGGAACAAAGTAAAAGGTAAATTGGTTATCTATAAGTAAAACAAATTTGATGATCAACATGATAAAACTAAACAAAACAAAGTTGTTCAGGAGTGATTTATAAAATTAATTTTCTTTTTGTCTTGATGGCATCAAGGCAATATATCTGTATAGAAACAGAAACCAATGAGTATAAGCCATGATTACAAGTACACTATTATCTCTCAGTGTAAATTGGAAAGATGAGCTACCACAGATGTTTTGTTTTCCTCTAGGTTAGGGTTAGCTGAATGAATGCTTAGTTAGCATTTTAGCTGCCCCATGTACCAAAATGGCACTGTGTATAGAAATAGAGCAGAAAATGTTAGGAGAATAATTGTTCATGAACATGTTTCTAACCTGTGCAGATTTTGTACACATCCAGACTGATTTTGTAGCTGGGAGTACCATTGCCTGTGCTTGCTTCCTGACATTAAATTCCTGAACAAGCAACAGCTTAGTTTTAAAATTCTGCTCCTTCTTTTCAAATCCCTTCATGATCTTTCCCCTCCCAGCCCAATAATTCTTTGAAATGTTTGTGCTCCTCTAATTCTGGCTTCTTGTGTACTCTCAATTTTTATTGCTCTGTCATTGGTGACCTTCTGTCATCCAGATACAAGCTCTGGAATTCCCTGCATGTACTTTTGTTCAAATCTCTATTTTGCCTTCTTTCCTCCTTTAAGACAACTTTTAAAACCTACCATTTTGTCCAAGCTTCTGGACAATGAAGAGTGTATTGTCTTGGGACCTTTTATTACACTAAAAGCTTTTGATATTGAATGGATGGTGAAGTGATCGAATGTTAGTTCATCTGCTAGCAATAGCATCTACCTGGATTTATTCAGGTCATCTGGATTTAGTTTTTTTTGTACAAATCCTTTTAACATATCTATACCAACTTATATATTTTAAATTTGATCCGTGTCTGACTTAGTCAGATAATGGTCAATTTAGAAATTTAAACCTGTGACTAAAAGTAATAACAACAGCAAGGTAGGTTTGTGAAAATGAAGGACATGTAAATGTAACATTTTAAATAATACTTATATAGATATACATAGTGCATACTTGGGTAATGTAATTGTGAAGATTTCTATCTATTGGGGAAAGTTATTGACAGGGAAATTTTTGCCAAATATTTGACTTGCAGGGAGAACACATATGGATTGTACTGGATGGACCTGTGGATGCCATTTGGATTGAGAATCTTAACTCTGTTTTAGATGACAACAAAACACTTACATTAGCTAATGGTGATCGCATCCCAATGGCACCAAACTGCAAAATTGTTTTTGAGCCTCATAACATTGACAATGCTTCTCCAGCTACTGTATCAAGAAATGGCATGGTGTTTATGAGTTCATCAGTACTAGACTGGAGACCTATACTCAAAGCATGGCTTCAGAAATTACCCACTGCACAGTCAGAGCTTCTTTGGAACTGCTTTGATAGTGTTTTCCAGGTATTTATTGTTTAAGTTTTATTAATGTTTGTATTAAATATGTTCCACCTCAGTTAAAATAAACTAACATTTCACAAGAGATAATCTGAGTTGTCCCCAATTTATTCTTCATAAATTATCAATTAAGTTGTTAGTTTCAATAAGTTTTTAAATTCAGAAATTACATCCAATGTGACTGGGACAAAGATAAACCCTAACCTTTCTCTTCTGTCTTGACCCATCTGAAACCTTGACATGATTTACCTCACTGTCTTCCTCCAATGCCTCTCCATTGCTATGCAGTTGGATGTCATAGAATCATACGGCAGGAAAAAAGGATCTTTGGCCCACCATGTCTGTACTGGTCATCAAATATCTATATACTCCAGTTCTATTTTCCAGCAAATGGCCCGTTGGCTTGTTTGTTATGGTGTTCCAAGTGTTCATCTAAGTACTTTGTAAATGTTGTGATGGTTTCCACTTCTACCATTATTTCGGGCAGTGATTTGCAGATAACCACCATTCTCTGGGTGAAAAATTATTCATTAAATCCCTTCAAAGCTTTTACATTAACTCCAAGCACCCTAGTTATTGACCCCTGTACTGAAGGGAAAGGGTTTTTTTTCCTATCTCTTTTATCTATGCCCCTTATAATTTTGTAAAAGTCTATCAGGTAAACCATCAGCCTTCTGAAGTGCTCTTTGGAAAACAATCCCAGCCTGTTGTCATCTTTCTTCATTCATAAAATACTCTAGCCAGGGCAACACCCTGATGGATTTCCTCTGCAACTCCTCTAATACAATCATATCCACCCTTTAGTATGGTAACCAGAGCTACACATAGTACCCCAGTTATGGCCCTACCAAAGTCTTATGTGCTCCATCATGATGTCTGAAATAAACTTGAAGAACCACAGATGGTGGGAATCTGAAACAAAAGTAGAAAGTGCCAGAGTAGAGGGAAAGATAGTGTCACGTTTCGAGTCCAGTAACTCATGGTCAGAACCTTGATGAAGAGTCAGCGGACTCAAAAGGTTAATTCTGTTTTTCTCTCTACAGATATTGCCAGACCTGCTGAAATTTTCCAGCACTTCTTGTTTTTTTTTCCATCATTTCCTGGTACCAGCTCCCAAAAGAGCTATCCAGTTCATCCAATTCTCCAGCCTTATCTCTGTTCCTCTCTAAATTCTTCACTTATATATCCAGCTCTCCTTTGAAACCTCCTATGGACTCTGTCTTCACCACGCTCCTAGGCAGTTCATTCCAAATCCTAACAGCTCTCTGAGTAAAGATATTTCTCCTCATTTCATTCCTTGCTCTCTTGCTGACAATCTTGAATTTGTGATGTCTAATTATCGACATTCCAGTTTGTGGAAACAGAATATTCTTCTTTACCTGTCAAAATTCTTCTTAACTTCGAGCAGCTCAATAAGATTGCCTCTTAATTTTCTGTGCTTCAAGAAGAATAAGCCTAATCTCTCTAATAATTCTAATACCTAAAATCCTTCATTCCTGAAATCATTCTAGTAAATCTCCTTTGCACTCTTTTCAGGGTTTTAACATCCTTCCTTAAATAAGCTGCCCAGAACGGAACAAATATGGTCTGACCAATGATTTGTAGAAGTGCAGCACCACTTCCTTGCTTTTACACTGTATGCCTTTATTTATAAACCCAAGGATTCTACAATCCTTTTTAACAACTTGACTGGCCACCTTCAGGGAATTATACATTTGAATTCTGAAGTCCCTCTGCTCCTGTAATCCCCTCAAAGTTGTACCATTGAGCCTGTAATGTCCTCTGTGTTTCTTCTAACAAAATGCATTCGCTCATATTTCTCTGCATTAAAATTCATTCGCCAAGGTGTCTGCCCTCTTGGCTAACTTGTCAATGTCCCTCTGAAGTTACTTAGCATCACCCTCACAATTCACTGATCCTCATTTGCATCATTTGCAAATTTTGAGATTTTGCCCTCAACACTTATCTCCAATGATTTATATAAATTAGAATAAGGAAGGATCGCACCATATATCCCTGGGGACCACCACTTTCAACTCATCTCCAGTCTGAAAAATGCTAAGGACCCATCAATCCCAAGTATTTCTAATTTGCTAACCAACCTGACATGTGGTATTGTCTCAAATTCTTTCTGAAAGTCCAAATTTACAACATCCACAGCATCCTCATTCACTGCTTATGTCACATTGTCAAAGAATTCAATTAGTTTTTACCGACATAACCGGCCTTTGACAAAGCCATTGTTGACTGTCTAGTATTAACTTATTTTTATCGGTGTATAGTTATCTTATCCCATATTATGGCCTCCATCAGATTTCCCACTGTTGAGCTTATACTGATGTGGGATGGTGCGCTTGCTCAGGGGTGGCACGGTGGCTTAGTGGTTAACACTGCTGCCTCAGCACCAGGGATCTGGGTTCGATTCCAGCCTCGGGCAACTGTCTGTATGGAGTTTGCACATTCTCCCCGTGTCTGTGTGGACTTCCTCTGGGTGCTCTGGTTTCCTCCCACAATCCGAAGATTTGTAGGTCAAGTGAATTGACCATGCTAAATTGCCCATACTGTTAGGTGCATTAATCAGGGGTGATTATAGGGTAGGGGAATGGGTCTGGCTGGGTTACTCTTCAGAGAGTCGTTGTGGACTTGTTAGGCCGAAGAGCCTGTTTCCGTACTGTAGGTAATCTAATATAATCTAATATGTCTGTAGTTTCCTGAGTTATCCTTCACCCCTTTCTTAAATAATGCCATCACATTTGTAACCCTCCAGTCCTGAAGCTGATCCTGTAAGACCTTCAAGCTGTCCCTTCCTATGTTGTTGGTTCTCACATGAACCACAATCCATGGTTGTTCATCCTCCCTTTCCAGAAGTTTATTCAGTCATTCCATTATGTCCTGAACTCTTGCACCCGGGAGGGAACAGACCATTCGGGATCTCAGCTCAAACTAGATTTTTCTATCCCTCAAACTGTTGAGTCATCCACTACTACCATGACCACTACTACTAGTTCTTCTACTGTCTGATAATTCTAGACAGTTTAACATACAGTTTAAACTCCTCCTCCCCCACTGCATTCCTCTAATTACACTGCCTTGAGCATTCCCAGTGTTAATCATTGTCTCCAACAAACAAGGGCCTAAGCTCTTCAATTCTCTCCCTAAACTGCTCCATCTTTCTCCTGCACGTTTCTTTGTGGTCTTTAAAACTTGACTTTTTACTAAGCTTTTGATAATGTGGCTTTGTAGGTCCTTATCTGGTTTTATATCATTGCAATTCTGGTCTCCTTCCTATCGGAAAGATGTTGTGAAACTTGAAAGGGTTCAGAAAAGATTTACAAGGATATTGCCAGGATTGGAGGATTTGAGCTATAGGGAGAGGCTGAACAGACTGGGACTGTTTTCCCTGGAGCGTCGGAGGCTGAGGGGTGACCTTATAGAGGTTTACAAAATTATGAAGGGTATGATAGGGTAAATAGGCAATATCTTTTCCCTGGGGTGGGGGAGTCCAGAACTAGAGGGCATAGGTTTAAGGTCAGAGGGGAAAGATATAAAAGAGACCTAAGGAGCAACCTTTCACGCAGAGGGTGGTACGTGTATGGAATGAGCTGTCAGAGGAAGTGGTGGAGGCTGGTACAAATGTAACATTTAAGAGGCATTTGGATGGGTATATGAATAGGAAGGGTTTGGAGGGATATGGGCCGGGTGCTGGTAGGTGGGACTAGATTGGGTTGGGATATCTGGTCGGCATGGACGGGTTGGACTAAAGGGTCTGTTTCCATGCTGTACATCACTATGACTCTATGTTGTACAACCTCAGAAATGTATAAATATAAGTATTTATTAAAATTTCTGCAATTTGCTTCAAAAATGTATCCACGAATATGCCATATTCCATGTAAAAGATTTGATTACTTTTAGATTGCATACTCTATATAGCTGGGGTAGAATTCTGTAGTATTTGTAATCATCTGAACTTTACCTTTATTTAGAATCAGAGAGTCATAGAATTTCACAGTATTAATGGAGAATATTTGATCCATTATGTGAATTCCATAGGAAATATTTCGTACGGTCTGGTTCTCTTTGTTGAGACAAAGCTATATCACAAATTTCTGAAGATAACATTCTTGGTTCACTTGGTACTTTTCTAAATATTATTTATATTTCATTTGCTCTTTTGAAGGACTTGGTCAGTTTTGTCTTTACTGCTGTCACACCAAAAATGCAAATTCTGGAATGCATGTACATTAAACAAGCCATTGACCTTCTGCAGGTAAGTGAATTGTCTGGTTAGGAAAAAAATGTTTCATTATAACCAAGTATTTAAAATATATATATATATAAATAACCAAATATAAAAAATCCCAAATATTTCAAGATCGGTACATAGTGAAATAATGTAATTTTTTTTAGGGCCTACTACCAGGAATTGAAGACAAGCAGCCGAGCTCAGAGGAAGTTGCCCGTTTATTTATTTTTGCTGTAATGTGGTCAATTGGAGCTCTTCTCGAACTGGATGACAGAGCAAAAATGGAAAGCTTTCTGCAGAATCATTCTGCACCACTAGAGCTTCCCGTGACCGAAGGAGATGAAACAATCTTTGAATTTGTTGTCCGTGCTGATGGTCACTGGGAGCACTGGTCAAAGAGAGTTAGTATTTAATAATTTTAATTAAGGCATCTCATCTAATTGTGGTTAACTGAATGATTGATACATAGACAGACAACCAAGTACCTTTCCACTCAATATTACATTGAAGAAACTTTGCACCCAAAGTGCATATTTTGCATTAATCGTCTCCTCAGGTCTGCAGAAACATCAAAGTGTAGCAGGAAGAGAATGGTACAGTGTAAAACAAGAAAAAAGTTATAGTCTCATAAAAGCAGTCATTACTTGGAAAAATGTGTTTTTGACGAGTGCTATGCTACTTTCTTATTATAATTGTCATTCTAGCTTTTGCTCAGTGTTCACAATCTTGCTTCTGAGTCTGAGAATTGTGTTCAACTCCAGTTCATGAAGGGATCACTTAATCTAAATTGACCTTTCAGTGCAGACTTGAGCGTATAGTTTATTGTCAGAGGTACAGACTGTTGAGCGACCTAATAAACTGAGGCCCATCTGACATTTACAGAGTGTATAAGAAGTCAAAACACTGTTTGAAAAAGGCTAAAGAAGCTCACCATGTGCCCTGATCAATATTTCTTGCCTCAACACGATCAAAACAGAATAACTGGCATTTCCTCTCATCCCCTTTGTGAATCTTTGCTGTATATATATGACAACTATATATCCACAGAATAAAATGTGTCATTGCTTAAATGTAATTCACGACAGTAGTATACTGTTTGAAATAACTCTACAGAAGCCAGTATCCCGTCACCAAGGTTCACTTTATTTACACGTGGAGAGCCCTTGACACTGATCCAGGTTCCTCAGTGCCAGCTCTTAAAGTGAACAGGATGTCTGATATCCAGAGCTCCCTGATTGGACCAGATTCAGAAGCAGAATCCCTACAGTATGGAAGCAGTCCATTTGGTCCATCAAGTTCACACCAACCCTCTGTCAAGCGTCCCACCCAGACCAACTCCATCCCTGTAACCCTGCACTTCCCATGGCTAATCCACCTCGCCTGCACATCCCTGGGCACCATGGTCAATTTAGCATTGGAAACCAATGCAGACACAGGGAAAACATGCAAACTCCACACAGATAGTTATCCGAGGATGGAATTGAACCTGTGTCCCAAGCACTGTGAGGAAGCAGTGCTAACCACTGAGCCACTGCGCTGCCCCAAATGATCTGGCCATTAACAGCTCCAATAAGAGAACTCATATCCTATAAGGTCCACCTGACTGACCTCATTTCAGTCACTACATTCCTCCATCTCTGAATCTAAAGACATAGACGGTTTTTTTTCTTGTTACTCTTCCTGGGATGTTTTAGCATGGCTCAGGTTCCTCCATCTCTGGCTCTGAGACAGGCAACATGTAACACACATTGAAGAAGTTCATTCGCCACTTCAGGTAGCAAAGATATTGAGGTAGCGACGTCTGCCGTGTCCATCTCAGATTCTGAGGTACCTTCAACGCTTGACAGAGAGGGTCCAGAACAGTTGGGAAGGCTGTTGAGGAGCAGGGCATGTTTAGTTCCTGAACTGTTTGCGAGTTTGCAGCTTTCATGTACTTGTTCAGGACCGTTGCACCTACCTGAACTTTATACATCACTGGACCTGATCTCACATTGACCATGCCTCTTACCCATGAGGGCCATTCCCATGGTTCCTACTCCAAACTTTGTCCCCTGAAGTAAACTGTCCCTCTCATTTAGCGGAGTGTTGTGTCTAGTATTGGCATTCCTGATGCCATTTCACCCTTCCCACCCCCAACCCTGATCTGGTAAGATCAAAATTAACCTGGTGCAGTCTTCTCCCCATTAATACCTCTGCTGGAGCTATCCCTGTAGTTGCATAATGGGTGGTCCTATCATCAAATATGAACCAGGATGGTTTGGTATCTAATGAAGCAGTAGGCTGTTTCTTTAAGCCTGCCTTCAAAGTTTGGACTACTCTTTCTGCTTGGCCATTGGGTGGTGGATGCTGTGGAGCTGTCCTGGTATGTTGAACACCATTTGACTTTAGTAAATACTAAAATTCGCTGCTGGTAAACGATTGCCCATTATCTGTGATAAATACTTCTGGGAATCTGTGTACTGCAAAAGATGCGTGCAGTTTTGCTATCATCGTTCCCGTGTTTGACAAAGGAACACTGTGCACATCTGGCCACTTTGAGTGGGTGTCCACAATACCTAAGGACGTTGAGCCATGAATCGGCCTGCATAGTCAACTGGTAACTGGTGCCAGGATTTACCTGGCCATTCCCATGAATATGGGAGAGCTGCTGCCAATAGGCTTTACCCTTGTTAGCATTCTGAACATTGCCCAAACAACGCAGCTAAGTCTGCATCCAATCCTGTCCATCAGACATAACTTCTCGCCAACATTTTCATCTTGGAAACCCTGGATGACCCTGGTGGAGTTCAGCCAGTATCTGGTGGCAAACTTTGCTCAGGACAATCATTCTTACTCCCCATAATAAAATGGCATCCTCTGCAGTGATCTGGCCTTTCCGGGTTCAAGAAGATTTCAGTTCTGATTGTGACAGTCTTTTGGTTTTCACCATTACCACCAAATGTTTCAGTTTTGCCAAGACCGGATTTTTCTGTGTCCAAAGTCTAATATTGTCAGTTGTGGCTGGAAATGTATCCAGAAAATTTAAAACTGTTATTGACTCTTCCAAAGGCAGTACCATCAGTGGTGCATCTGGCAGCAGGAGATGGTTCAATGCATCCACAGTTGCTACTGAGCCTCCTAGACAGTGTTCCAACATATAAGGTGTGCAGTATTCGAGACCACCGCTGAATTTGGCCTTAAGCTATGGGTGGCACTGCTTTGTCCTCTATAAGTAGACCTATCAGGGGTTGGTGGTCTGCTATTATTACAGATTTACGGCCCATAAAGGTATTGGTGGAACTTCCTAACTCCAAATATGACCACTAAATATTCCTTTTTTTTCTCAGTGTATTTATAATGTGCGTTCACCAAAGTACAGGATGCATATGCAATTAGGCATTCCTCTCCATTGGGCCACCTACCAGCTAATATTACCTGATGCTGTAATGGGGAGCATCGCTTGTCAGCACTAGATGACATAATCTTGCTTGAGATTACAGTGTGTCTACACCTTAGAGGATGATAGTTGTTTCTTCACTTCAATGAAAGCTATGGCTTGGCTAGGTGATTATTTCCAGTGCTGATCCTTTTTTAGCAGTTGATACAAAGGTGCAAGAATGGATGCCAGGTTATGTAAGAACTTTCTGTAATAATTCAAGGAAAGACTTAAGCTGTGGAACATATATGGGAACTGTGGCACCTTTGGTTACCGTCACTTTATCTTCCAATGGGAGTAACCCGGTCTTGTCAACTCTGTAGCCCAAGTAAGTCATTTGGGTTGCCTGGAACATACATTTTTCCCTTCTAAGGCATATGCCTGCCTGGGGAAAATGTCTAAGGACTATGTCCAAGTTCTCTAATTGCTCCTTATTGGTTTTTCCTGTTATTAGCATGTCATCTAGATAAATGGTGATTTGTAAAATGTTCTCCGTCATCCGCTGAAAAATTGCACAGGCTGACGATACCCGTAAAGGCTGTCTCGTATAAAGCAATGAGGTAATTCCACAAAATCAAAAATATGACGGTGCTAGAAGCATCTTAATCAGGTCACAGGTCATCCCTTCGCTTGCTATTCAGCTGTAGACATTTTACTCACACTGTTTGACACTTTTAATCACCTGCAAAGATTTATTATTTACTCCATTCACACAATTTGTATCCTGTTATGGGTGAGGCCAGACCACTCAAAACATCCTTAAGCAGGCTGCCCAGACTGTAACTTTGCAATTTGTTTTGGTAAGTGTGTAGTGAAAATTACCTGGAGTAAGTTAGCTTGGTTGACGACCAGGTTTTAAAACAGACAAAAGTTTATTCACAAAATTACAGAATGAAACACAAAGAACAGAATATAGAATACCCACAGAACTCAGACTATCCCAAACTGACTTAATTATGCTGTTCTGAATACACATATCAGTCCCAATAAATAAACCCCTTAAACACAGAGCAAAAAATGAAACAAATGCTTACAGGTCAAAGTTAGAAGGGGAGAAAGAGAGAGAATCTAGCAGCCTGTTTCCACACAGCCCACTGCTGCACTCTTAACTAAAGTTCTGAACTGAAATGCTCAGTTAGAGAGCGAGCCACGCCCCCTTGATTTATACAGGTTACTTCTCAAAACATAAAAGCTTTGGCCTAAAGTCTCATCTGTTTACGTATAAACAAAAAGGCCCCCCAATACCCGCTTATCTCTATACCAAATCAGTCATTTCGGAGCTGGAGTGTTTTATGACCCCTCTGAAAAAAACCAAAGTACACAGTATCCTGGAGAAAAGGAACAGTGTTTAGAAAAAAAGGACCAGCTTTGTGTCAATCCATCATTCTTATTCACTTGGAATTATCTCACATTATCTCTCTGTATTTAAATTCTGTGTCTGTGTGCTACCGTCCACTTCACCTGATGCAGGGGCAGTGTTCCAAACGTTTGTGATTTCAAATAAACTTGTTGGACTAAACCTGGGTGTCATGTAACCTCTGACTATGTTGCTATGAGAATTAAAACGACAGGTGAGCAGAAATTCCTGGGTTGCAGATTAAGAGGAGGGTTTGTGCAAAGTAGTTATCCAATCTGCCTTTGCTCTCTCTTTATGCCTTGTGAGCAGTGAATAAATTACACTTGATTAAATAAAGTATGAGTAAGATGGAGTTGATCTGCAAAGGGTGAATGGTGGCAAGGAAAAAGCAAACAATGGAGGGTGTTGCTCTCTTGAGTTTTGCATGAGAAGGGTCTCTGGGCAGGGAGGGATATGTTGGAGATGACTGGAAAGAAAGCAATGAAAGGAAATAAAAGAAGGAAAGAAAAAGGAAGCAAGCAATAAAGAAAATGATTTACATTTATAGAATGCTCTTCTCACAAATGGATGTGTCAAAATGTTTTACAACCAATTATATTCCTTTTGGGAAGTGGGTTGGGAGGAAACATAGTGAAGATAGCCATTGAACTTGTAGTGGATGTTGATCTTGGATAAAGATATCAGATATCGGTCTATTTCTACACTCAGAAAAGTTGACTGAGAGGCTGAGGAAGAGTAGGGATCATGTGAAACAAATAGAAGGATGGAAATTGGAAGAGAAATTACTAAGCTTTTCATTTGATAGTGACCACACTAAAATAATCATAAATTTGCTGGAAAGAACATGTGAAGTAAAGAACTGAGAAGATCCTGAATAAATAATGTTCGTGATAACAGATGAAAAGGTAGGTATAGCTAGGGCCATAGAGGGGAGATCTCCAGAGAGGTAAGATCTATGACAATCATGGAAACGATCACTTAATGTTCAGTGCACCTCTTCCTAGCTCCTCCTGGACTGTAGTCACCTACTGAAACATAATGTGCTCAGGGATTCCAGTTTGCTCAGGTTCTGAGCTCTGCAAAGCTTTGTAGCTATTTCAAGTTTTTAATGTAGTTATTCCAAATCTGGGGTGATTTAGCTTCATGCAGGCCTGCCAATTATTTTTTTCCCAAGAGCAAATTCAGAGCAGAGCTGAAAGATATTATTGTTGCATTGTAAATGAGACAAAAGATAATTGAATATTTTCAATTAAGTTAAAGAGGAGAAATGCGTGTTTGCAATTTCAGGTACCTGAATATATTTACCCACCTGACTCTGTGCCAGCTTATTCATCAATCCTCGTTCCAAATGTTGACAATGTCCGCACAGATTTTCTAATGCATACCGTCATGAAACAAGAAAAAGCTGTGTTGCTCATTGGTGAACAGGGAACAGCCAAGACAGTTATGATCAAGGTATGGTTTCAGATATGATTAAGCACAGCAGCAACAATTTATATCTATATTGTCACTTCTTTGAATTCACTTAAAGGATGTAGTCATTACTGACTAAGCCAGCAATTATTGTCCATCTCTGATTGCCCTGAAGGCAGTTAACAGTCAAACATATTGCTGTTGGTCTGGGTCACATGTTGGACAGACCGGGTAAAGATGGCAGATTTCCTTTCCTAAAGGACATTAGTGAACCAATTTCTTTCCCCTGACAATCAGCAATATGTTCCTGGTCATCATTAGACTCTTAATTCCAGAGTTTAATTTAGTTCAAATTCCATCATCTGGCCTGGTGGGATTTGAACTGAAGTTCTTAGCAGATTACTTGGGTCTTTGGATTAATGATCCATGAGGTCATCACCATTATAATTAAACATCGCAAGGCACCTTCAAACATAGCATGAAAGCATGCAAAATTATAGTTGGCAAAACTTTAGGAATAGTTGATCAATAAAAGTAGTATAAGAGTTGAAAATGAAAAAGCTTTTTTAACTCAATGAGAATGGCAATGAACTAATGGAATGATGGATAGCATGGTGGCATCACCTTGCCAGGAGCCTGCATTTGATTCCATCCTCAGGCGACTGTCTCTGTGGAGTTTGCACATTCTCCCTGTGTCTGTATGGGTTTCCTCTGGGTGCTTGGGTTTCCTCCCACAGTCCAAAGATGTGCAAGTTAGATGAATTGGCCATGCTAAAATGCCCTTACTGTCCAGGGATGTGTAGGTTGGGTGGAGTAGCCAGGGGCATTGCAGGTTAAAAGTGACAAGGTGGGCGGGGGGTGATTCGGAGGGTCAGTGTGGACTCGATGGGCTGAATGGCCTGCTTCCACACTGTATGAAATTCTATGATTCTAATGTAACTAATGAGAGATATTGCTACAAAAAAGACACATTTTGTTGAAGCTATTTGTCTTACATTCATCAAGATACAAGTGATGAAGATTTATAATAGAAATAAATCAGTTTTTGGCTTTAAGTTATGTGAAGATGACATCTTTAAATTAAGAATAAAATCTCATTTTTTTTAACATGTGTCAAAAGTTTTTCGAAGGAGTTTTGTGACTTAAGCAAATAATTAATAAAGCCACCAAGTGAGATAATTGAGCTTTTATGATATAAAGGAAGAGAGGCCAGAGGCCAGAAGCAATTTTAATTCAGAAGAATAGCTCCACACCAGCAAAAGTTTATTTTTGGCAGTTTCTAGGCCATCTGAGCTGGAAAGAAGTCTTAAGCTGTTTTAGCAGGCCAAGTAGGCAGGGCTAGAAAAAAGCCTTGGTCTTTTCTTCCAGTTCAATGAGAAAAATCAATAAATTAGCTTCCAAATTTGTGCTACAGGGGTCTCACATCTGATGAATGTGCAGGGAGTCACCAAAAATAAATGCTTGAATTTTATTAGTTGTTTAAAAAAGTAAAGAATGAAAATAGGAGAGATGTACCACTGGGATAGAGTGTCTGTAAAGGACATTATGTGTAAAAAAAAGGTTCAATCTTTCTATTTGCTTTTTGATAAGATTATCATAATTGTCATATGTATATACAGCTTGTTTTTTTCCATGTAATAAACTTATGCTCTTTTATTATAAGTATGTTGGCAGACTCATGTGACTATGTAAAGTGATTTACCACCATGGTAATCAAAATTACAAAAATAAAACATATAATCCATCAAGCTAGGTTTCACACTGAGATTTGACTTGCCCAATTTTACCATCAGTTGGAACCATACACAAAAATATTAATATGAAGGGAAAACAACATTTATGCTATTTGAGATGATAGGGCTTCTCACTGTATATCATACAAACTCATGAACTGTCTTAATGCTGTTACTGATGGTCCTGAAAAGTGTACAGTCTCTCTCAGATTAACTCAGAAATTACCTCAAGGAATAGGAGAAGCTAGTTGTTTCATGCTGCTATAATTCAGTAACAGTTTGACTATTTGCCACTCAGAATTCTGTCGTCAAGCCAAAAAGATATTGTACTAATTGTACAAATGAATAATGTGGTAGATGAATTTTAGTGTTGGGATGAATCAGGTAAAATGATGGAACATATCAAACAGCTTATCCCATTGGCCATTTGCAGCAACCAAGCACCTGACTGTACATATCAGCTCGTGCTTGCAAAGCTCAAACATAGTGTCCAACATGCGGTGAGATTTCACGATTGTACAACTACTACCAAATAACATTGAATATGCAAAGAAGTATGCTGACTCGCCATGTTAAGATTGTTTATTGGTCTTGAGGTGGGACATGCTTGTATATACTGGAAGCTACATACATTAATACCTAGGGCCTTGTTCTTTGCAATGGACACAGTTTATAAACAGTATATACACTGTGCCTGTTTCAAATCAATACAACAGGTAACAGTCACTCCCTTGTTCATTTAGCAGGGGAATGGCTTGACCAATTATAGTCATCCTGCCTTGTTTAAAATTTGAACAAAGTTTGGATGTTAATTACCAGTCATCATTATCCAGTGCATTCTCCATGACAATTGCTTAACCAATCTGAGACCATTTACCATACAATCAGGACACCTCTGTCATTCAGTATAAATATTGTTTTTTTTTCTTCACATTAATATTTCTTGCAAGTTGTCTTGAGCCCAAGACAAACATTTTGACAAATTATGTCTTTCTTCAGCGATACTGAGGTTTTATGCTACCAAATGGCTAATAAGAAATACTTTTAAAATCCACTTAAAATTGTGCTTAAACAATCTATGATAATGGAATGTGCATTAATGTCTCTTAGAGCTTGTGTTAAAATACTTACAAGTGTGACAATAACAACAATTTATATTCTTGAGCTATATCGTTGCACATTTCCCAGTTATTTTTATATGCTTTGATTCTGTGAATATCTGGACAGCTTGAAGTGTTGCTGATTTCATGAATCTCACACACCTGGAGACCTGTTGAGGTCTATTAAGATGGTGTGGAGCACATATTATTGATTTCGTTTTCTTTCCTTACCAATATATTTGAGGCTGGAATGGACCTAAAGGTGTACAACATCTGGAAGTCTACTTTAAATATCTTCATCCAAATGCTGCCAAGACTAACATTTTGTTCTAATTTAAAGGCTGAGGAATAGGTTCTGCTGCTCACAACTATCCCATCATGCAACAGTAAAATACCTTGGCATCATCTTGGCCATGCATTGTCTTACTAGCAGCACTCCAGTAAACTGGAGCTAATATGTTCATGATGAGAGTGAATCTCATGTGGAATCTAGTGTCTGCCACCCACTACCAGCAGGGCCAACAGACTACCCGCTGCTTCTCTCCCCCGGTCTAGAATCACAGAATCGAATCATAGAATCCTTACAGTGCAGAAAGAGGCCATTTGGCCTATCAAGCATTCTGTGACCCTCTGAAATACCACCTGTTGATCCAGCCAATAATAGATTACTGATGCTCAATTTGGTTCAGGAACCACCACATCTTTCACAAATGTGGTAAACAGCAACATCTGGAAGGGTGCAGGGATTACTAATGGAATGTTAAGCCGAACACAACTTGAATGGCTCCTTGGTTTAGGATACATTGAAATTTTGATGTCATGGTTAAATCTGAAATAACTCTATGGAGACTGGTTTCCTATCATCAAGTCTCCCTTTATTTATATATGGAAAGCTCTCCCAGAGCCACGTCTCAGTGTGAGCAGAATATGTGACATGCCTGTTTATATCATGTCAGCCAGGGCTCCCTGATTGAATCACATTAACAGCCCCAATCAGGAAATTCATATTCTATGATGTCCACATGGCCGACCTTGTTACAATCTCGACAAAATCATTGTCCTCGAAGAGCACCACCAGCTGGCACCCAATGAAACACTCCCACTGACATAGGACTTTTCCAATGCATGTGTCTGCAATCTCAGAGCCTATACTGGATCACATTCGATGCCCTACAATCTTAGGACATTATACAGACCCTGATAGTGCACCTAATGGTTGACTGCAAATATTACCAATAGTAATCTGGTAACTGAGTCAAGTCTTGCCTTTCAATCATCCCTGGAAAGTCAAGACAACCCTCAACTTCATGGCAACAAACCAGGGAAGAGGTGTCTACATGGTACAGGAAGAACTGCTCAAATCATGATTGTGCCCAACCAAGAACTAGCATCTCCCAGAGAGATCCATTCCTGTTGGCATTTTAACTGTTCACACTGAAGCCATTGAATAGATCATTAACCTTAATATTAAACTGTAACTGTTTCTCCAGCTGCATTAAACAATCTGGATTCAACTAATAATCATAAATCTGAAAACCTGGTAGCTCAATTCATGTAGCATAGAGTGCACTTCAGGTCTGCTTTGTCTTTCTGGCTAAGGAATAAAAGAAGTTGGAAAAGAAAATCAAGACACGAAATTTCCCTTTCTTCAGATTGTCAGTCATTAGCAGATAGTTCTCTGAGAAGATTGATTCACTGTCCAGGTTTGGCCATGCGCTTAGTTTTTGGAATCAGGTGTCAACCTTGGCTTGGTACTAAGCCCTGAAAATTGTGAATTGAAGCTGCCTGAAGACTTGAACATATTATCTCTGTTTTCACACAGTACTGCACTGTCAGAAAATGGATCTTTCATATGAGACAATATTCTAAGGTCAAAGTTAATCTCTCTGCTGTATGCAAATGGCAGCATATGGCAATATTCAAAGAAGAGCAACGGTGTTCACCTGAACTCAATATTGAGTGTCATAACTTTAGGGTTTGAATTATTTTATGTCCTAGAACCCACCCCCAAACACCAGGCCTTGTTATCACTCAATTTGCTATGACACATAATCCGTTGTTAGCCACTAACAGTCTCCTATAACAGCTATTTGCCCTCCTAGCCAGTTATCCCCTCTTTTGTCTATCCAACTGTTCTTGTCTCTCTTTGAGCTCTATCCCCACCTCTCATTTACTCCTTACTCCTCCTTGCATCCTATCTTCTGCATTAAAACTGATGTTTTCCTAGCTACCATCAGTTCTCAGGAAGGATCAACGGGCCTGAAATGTTAACTTTGATTTCACTCCACAGATGCTGCAGATCTGCTGAGCTTTTCCAGCAATTTCTGTTTTTGCTCTCCTGGTAATCTTACTGGGTATCATCTGATCCTCAAGCAACAGCACTAAAGCAGTTAATTTGGTTACTGATCTCACTCTTGTTTGATAGACCTTAAATTTACTGTTGCGTCATCTTCAGCTTCCCATTTTAGGGAATTGAACATTAAATCCAGGCTATTATTTCAGCTCTGTAATATATTTGGATCAGATATGAAATCGAGGACCCACCCCACTTTGCTTTCCAAATTGATTTAAATTATCCTATTTCAAAGAATAGCAAACAATACTGGTATTCTGATGAACATTTATCCCTGTATTGACATTGCACGACTCAAGGTTATTGAGATTTTACCCCAGTTTCAGGTGCCTTGTGCAATTAGCTACCATGTTGCTTACATTTCAGCAGTGAGTTTACTTGGAAAGTGCTTATTTAACTGCAAGGCAATTTAGAACATTCTGGAGTTGTGAAAGGTGTTATATCAGTTGATTTTTTTTTGTGTTACAATTGTGACTACAATTGAAAAATACCTAATGGATTGTCAAGTTAGGAATAACGGAGGTTCTACAGTTTATGATTTGGTATTTAAATTATTCAAAAAAATCTTAAACATAACATAACTAGTATAATAAACATCAACACTTGCTTCCTCAATCTTTTCAACAAGATAAGTGGTCCTTTTACAATTCAATTTCACTACACATTTAGATAGCCCAAGAGAATTTGTGTTATCATTTACGACCTGTGTTATAATTTATAATTTACTTTAATGATTCTTATGTTTCTGAATTGTATCTGAGGTATCAACATGGATATTGCACATTAAATTGCAGGGCTACATGAGCAAGTATGATCCTGAAATCCATGCAACTAAGAGTTTGAACTTCTCCTCTGCCACAATGCCAAATATGTTCCAACGGAGCATCGAAAGTTACGTAGATAAACGAATGGGTACAACCTATGGTCCACCTAGTGGCAAAAAAATGACCGTGTTTGTTGATGATATTAATATGCCAGTGATCAATGAATGGGGTGATCAGGTAAATCTGTTCTTTAGATAAGACCGTGAAAAATTTGAATTAACTAAATTTCTTTTGTGCACATTTTGATATAATTTTTAAAAAACTAACGTTCCAGAAGTAAAAACCAGTAAAACTGGTGAATGCGACATACTGGTCTGACTAGTCTTGTCTGCTTAAAATGAGTGACTAGTACATTCATTTGCAAATATTATTGGATTCTTACTGTTTTTCTTTAAAGTTTAAGTAAGCAAAAGGTTTTGCAAAGACATCCTTCTCAGCACATTGCACAAAACGTGCCTAAGTTAACTCTCTATTCATTAAACAGATAACCAATGAGATTGTCCGACAGCTAATGGAACAGAAGGGTTTCTACAATCTTGAAAAACCTGGAGAGTTCACCAACATTGTTGATGTACAATTTGTTGCTGCTATGATTCATCCTGGTGGTGGCAGAAATGACATTCCTCAACGGCTTAAAAGACAGTTCACAGTTTATAACTGTGCACTACCATCGAATGCATCCATTGATAAAATATTCAGAACTATTGCAAGCGGCTATTTTTGTGAGCAACGTGGCTTCCCTGTTGAGATTTGCAAACTGGCCTCAGCTTTAGTACCAACCACACGCAAACTTTGGCAGGCTGTCAAGCTGAAGGTATGTTAAATGCTAACATCATGGACTACCGTGTAGGATAGTACACATGCAGAGGAACTCAGTTGGTTAAGGCTGAGAAATAGAAGAAAAAAATGGAGCACAAAGAGAAGAGCAATAGAAATGGAATTACCTAAGAGAGAATTTACATTGTGTCTTTAACAAAAAATGAATATTTTAAAATGCTTTGCAAATACAATAAGTGCAAGGAAAATTGTGCTAACTGAGTTGGGGAAAGATTTGAAAAGGCATAGAAAACTTGGTCAAGAGGCAGTTTATGAAGATTTATTTTTGAATGTGGAGAAAGGCAGAGAATTTTATGGAGGGAATTCCAGAGCATAGGATCAAGGGTGATTTAAAAATGAACAAAAGTGTGGAGACGGGAATGTAGACCATGGCTGGATTTTACATTTTCTGGTGGGGTGAAGGAGACAGAATGGAAAGTAAGTGGTCGACTCACTCCTACCTCAGCTACGTCAGCCTATCCATTTAAGTGCAAATGGCCAATTAATGACAGCTCAGTGTAAGAGTAGCCAGTTAGTGGTTTGAAGGGAGGCTTGTAAACCTAAGGAGGCCAGGCTGATATGTCATGCTGCAGAGTGGGTTTATGTCAGAAATAGCAAGTCAGCTGCAGCTACAAATTTAAAGACCTCTTACCCTCTGAATCTTGTTATTTTTCATTAAAAGCTTCAGTTAAAAAAAAAAGATGCTGCCACTTTCCCCAGTAGAATTTGCTGCTATACTCGAGCCTGATTGTGGTGGCTTCCACCTCTGTGTCCCCTGAGCATCTGTACTAAAAATCTCCAAAACCATTTAACATCTGATGCCTGAGAAATGGAGCAAGCAGTGAAAAATTGCAGGTGAACGGGTCATTAACAAGCTAAATTTATTAATTTTATTTATTTCACAATCGCTGGTGGGCTGTTGATTCCCCTGTCCACTTACCTTCCATAATTTGGGAGACTGGTGTGACCTTGGTGAAATCATGTCCTATTTTAAATTCTCTGGGTGGAGGGGTATGCAGCCAAATTGATGACATGGGAACATGGCCTTGCAATTTTTGTAATGATTTTCTAAGTCTGTGTTGGCAGCAGGGTACTTCAGTGGTCCCTAGGGCATATTGTGTCTGTGATTTTCAAATTTGCCTTGTCAGTGTGCTAGGTTTCTGCTATTTCTGGCACCAGTACAAATTCTAATCAAGATAACTCTCTGAGTCTCATTCATTCATTTTGTGAGTGACATAAATAGGAAGGCAATATTTTAAAACCTCTCGAAGAGGTATAGCATATTGAAAATTCACCATGAGGAATAGATATTTAATGACCAGTTGAAAAGAATGCCAAAGATGACTCGTGAAATAGTAGCTCTCCAATGATGAAGCAGATTTGAGGGTTCATTGCTTTCATTGTGCATTTACACATTCCTGTCATCTTTTAAATTAATCTGTTTCAAATATTGTTTTGCAGATGTTGCCCACTCCGGCCAAATTCCATTATATTTTCAACCTCCGTGATCTTAGTCGTATTTGGCAGGGAATCCTAACTGTTACATCTGAAATTTGCCAGTCTCCTGATGTGCTAGTGTCGCTGTTTCATCATGAATGCACTCGTGTTATTGCAGATAGATTTACCAACAAGCAGGACAAGGACTGGTTTGAGAATATAGTGAAAAAGGTTTGGCAATACTTTTTCTTCTCTTCTGCTGTAAAAGGGCTTTTGAAGAGATTAGGTGGTTCATAGAGTCATAGAGATGTACAGCACGGAAACAAACCCTTTGGTCCCACTTGCCAGTGCTTGGCCCTTATCCCTCTAAAGTCAGAGAGTGTGATGCTGGAAAAGCACAGCCAGTCAGGCAGCATCCAAGGAGCAGGAGAATCAATGTTTTGAGCATAAACTCTTCATCAGGACTTCCAGCATTCTCCAACTCTGATCTCCAGCATCTGCAGTCCTCACTTTCTCCATATCCCTCTAAAACCTTCCTATTCATATGTCCATTCAGATGCCTTTTAAATGCTAATTGTACTAGCCTCCCCCACTTCCTCTTGCAGCTCATTCCATACATGCAGCACCCTCTGTGTCTAAACGTTGCCCCTTTGGTCCCTTTTAAATTTTTCCCCACTCACCCTAAACCTATGCCCTCTAGTTCTGGACCACCAGGAAAAAGACCTTGTCTATTTACCCTATCCATGCCCCTCATGATTTTATAAACCTTTATAAGGTCACCACTCAGCCTCCGATGCTCCACGGAAAACAGCCCCAACTATTCAGCCTTTCCCTGTAGCTCAAATCCGCCAACCCTAGCAACATCTTTGTAAATCTTTTCTGCTCCCTTTCAAGTTTCACAACATCCTTCAATAGGAGGGAGACCAGAATTGTGCACAATATTCCAAAAGTGACCTAACCAATGTCCTGTACAGCCGCAACATGATCTTCCAACTCCTGTACTCAATGCTCTAACCAATAAAGGAAAGCATACCAAATGTCGTCTTCATTATCCTATCTACCTGCGACTCCCCTTTCAAGGAACTATGAACCTGCACTCCAAAGTCTTTCTGTTCACCCACATTCCCCAGGCCCTTACCGTTAAGTGTATAAGTCCTCAAGGTTTGGGAGAAGATTTGTAGCTCGGGTGCTTGTTGTTGTGGTGGTTCTGTTTGCTGAGCTGGGAATTTGTGTGGCATTTATTGCTTTTTGTATAGAGTTGTTTGTTGTTTGTAATACTGAACAATAATGAAACAACTTTTCATTATTGATTTGTGAGATTAACATATTAAAAATAAAATGAAATACTGAAATTATTGTTTATACTGTTTATTTCTTCTATATTTGACCAACTCCACAATTTCATATCTTTATTGTAACAGAATATCCTTATTCTTTTGATTATAAGTTTCAGTGCAAAATTATATAATTTAGCACTTTTTACAATGGGAGAAAATTAATACTGAGCAGAATTATGTTCAACTTATTGTTGGTTCGGTCCTCCAACACATGTGTACTCCTTGGAAGAATTAATTGCCCACCCCTGCTCTAAACTCTTCCTATTCATATACCCATCCACATGACTTTTAAATGCTCTAATTATACCAGCCTCCATCACTTCCTCTGGCAGTTCATCCCGTACATGCACCACAAGCATGTTGTGTGAACAGAGACAAATGAAATGATTTTCCCAATTCTTTTTTTCTCCATCCACAACATCTATGTTTTTTTTTCTCTCTGCATTTGAATTGGGGAGTTTATAAAGCGATTAGGGTTTTAACCAGTGGAGTTATATGCTGATGGTTCATTACTGTTTATCTACGCCAATTACTTGTAAGAAAGAGTAATTTTTGTTAAGTCTGGAAGCCTTCTCTGTTCCTCTGACAACTTGGGTCTAAAAGACAGATAAATTGGGGAAATTTGCATACTTCTTAAAATCTTTATTTTTGTGACAGCTCTGGGAATGATGGAATAGTACAATACTTTAGTGAAGCATAACAATTGATATTTAATATTCAGTATAATTTTTTGTTAAGGTAAAAGATTGATGAGTACATTACAGCAGTGTAATGTGAGACAATTTGGTGCATTGTCTTATTATTGGGCTTAACATGGAAATATATCTTCACAGTCTTCAGTTCCAAATTGGAATTAATGTCATTTATGTCTCTCCAAACATTTCAGATTAACAGAACATTTGAATGAGATGTTTTGGTTGAATCTTTCACTTTGAATTTATCTGAGCATTGTTGCATTACATTACACTAATCTACTTTTTATGTGAATGCTTTCTTTCACACTAAGTCAAGGGTTGTACCTGATGTCGGGCCATATTTGAAAAGGTCCAGAAAATAAAACTGTAATATACCAGCATTACCACAATGCTGTTTCTACAATATAGCCAAAATGTGCACAACATGACAGGGGAAATGTTTGTGACAAAATCAAAACCAGCACAAACTCACTTGAAGGAAATTCAACTCATTGCCATCTTAATGTAAAGTCAATAAATGATATTTGAATTCCATGGTGTGATAGGCAACATTTACACCAATCCCATGCAGGCACTTTGCATGGATTTGATTCTATATTAGGTGTAAATTCAGGTATAAATGGACCAAATATGCAATGATTAGAAGCATCAGCATTGTGTATCCTACCAGCAATCTTTAAAAAGACCACATAAGGTCTCTCAGAAAGTAGCATAAAAATGTTCAGTCGTTACATTTGTGGACTCAGGGTTAGCAAAAATTCTCTGGCTGACTGTTGCTGTAGTTGAATCCCTACCTTTATCACACCATTGGCTGCCAACCCCTCCCATAGGATACTGTGTAAATGTAAAAGCAAGTCAGTTCATCAACTTCTCCAACCAAAGAGCTGAACCAGGCTATCTCATTATTGATGGCTTAAAGCTGAGGCTTAAAGTCAAATTTGCTTCAATTACAGACTAGTTATGGTTCATACATGGGGTTTCTTGTAATCTTATAAATTGTAATTTATCACCCATTTATGAAATTGGCATTACTAATATAGTTTGTTTCTACATAGATTGCTTCAGAGGATCATGGTGATGATATTTTAACACATTTTCAGCAAGAAGCGTTCTTTGTTGATTTCTTGCGTGATGCTCCAGAGCCCACAGGAGATGAGCCGGATGACATGGAACTAGAAGCTCCTAAAATTTATGAGCCAATTTCATCATTTGATCAGTTGGCCGAGCGCCTTCAAATATGCATGGAGCAGTATAATGAAGCCATCAGAGGTGCAGTGATGGATTTGGTATTTTTCAAGGTATTGGCTTATAGTGTATCTCCTCATGTCATGGACTTATTGTGTGTTTTAAAATAAATGTCTCTTCCTATGCTCATCACTCATCTATAAGCAGATCGTGATTTAATTTATTTCCCTTTAAGTGTGGAGTGGTGGTATGTATTTCCTTCACTCCATCTGTTTGTGGGCTCTGATTTTACAAAGACTGTAATAACATTGTTGGAAAGTTAAAAACCAGAAGGGGAGTTCATTTTGGACCCAGGGTGTTACAAGGGGACATAAATTTAAGGTGAAGGGTGGAAGGTATAGGGGAGATGTCAGGGGTAGGTTCTTTACCCAGAGAGTGGTAGGGGCATGGAATGCGCTGCCTGTGGGAGTGGCAGAGTCAGAATCATTGGCGAACTTTAAGTGGCAATTGGATAGGTACATGGATGGGTGCTTAAGCTAGGACAAATGTTCGGCACAACATCGTGGGCCGAAGGGCCTGTTCTGTGCTGTATTGTTCTATGTTCTATGTTCTAACCACATGGGATTAATGTGGATTTCCCCAGTTTCCTCATTCTCACCCCCCCCATCTTATCCTCGTCCCAAGCTTCCAACTCGGCACCGCCCTCTTGACCTATCCATTACTTTTCCCACCTATCCGCTCGACCCTCCTCTCCAACCTATCGCCTTCTCTCCCGCCTTTATCTAACTATCGCTTTCTCAGCTACCTTCCCCCCAGCCTCACCCCGCCTCCCATTTATCTCTTAGCCCCCTCCCCTCCCACCCCTCCAGCCCACAAGCCTCATTCCTGATGAAGGGCTTATGCCTGAAACATCGATTCTCCTGCTTCTCGGATGCTGCCTGGCCTACTGTGCTTTTCCAGCACCACCATCTCGACTCTGATCTCCAGCATGTGCAGTGCCTACTTTCTCCTATGCAATCACAGCAGAACCCTTGGTGGTTTATTTACTATATTTTTACAACATTCAGTAAATATAAAATTAACAATTTTTTTCACTGTCCATATGGTCCAGTAATGTAAACTGGAATGTCTAATATCATAAAGGACTAGAGATTAAGAATCAATAATAGAACTTTTCTTGGAAGCATTTTATATTTGCAATTGCCGATTTAACGAATAGGTTTCCATTCATTCCCAGAATATCCAGACTAGGCAATTGTTAAACTGATAGCAGATAAGCAGCCCAATTGCTTCTGGTACATTTTCTGTGATGTCTCTGAGGATTACATGTTCTTTTGTCCTTTCATTTCCTTTCACACTGACTGGCCAGTTCCATTACTGGACCACTGGTGAATCTTAAAGGCACATTCACCATGGAGTTAATGAAGCTGAAATTAAATGGGTTATTATACTTATGAGCTTTATGATGAAGGCCCTACAATAGACATTCTAAGCTGACTTTTCAATTTTCAGAGACAAATGTGCCTGCTGTAATTTTCCAACACACACCAACATTTTTAGCATTTATGCCTTTTACTATGTGTTGAGGGTATTTATCCTTGCTCAAGTACCAATCTAGTATATTGTAAGAATGCACTATTTGTCAAACAAGACCTGGTAATGTTATGTCAGGCTATGAACTGGATTAGAAATTTGAAATTCTGATTTTTAAAATTTTCTCATGGGATGCCGGCATTGCTGGCTGGCCAGCATTTATTGTCCGTCCCTACTTGCCCTTGAGAAGGAGGTTGTGAACTGTCTTCTTGAACTGCTGCAGTCAACATATTGTAGGTAGATCCACAATGCTGTTAGGGAGGGAATTTCCAGATTTTGACCCAATGACAGTGAAGGAATAACAGCACCAATATATTTCCAAGGCAGGATGTTGAATGGCTTGGAGGGGAACTTGTGGGTGGTGGGCTTAGCTGGTAAGCTTTCATTTAGATGACACATTGTATATTTATTTTGTTCTAATTTGCAAATGTAATTCTTTGTCGCTATAAGGATGCCATGATACATTTGATGAAGATATCCCGTATCATTCGGACTCCACAAGGAAATGCCTTGCTGGTAGGAGTTGGTGGATCTGGAAAACAGAGCCTTACTAGACTGGCTTCATATATTGCAGGATATCAAAGCTTTCAGATTGTACTCACAAGGTAAAGCTGTTTTGCAGTATTTATTATTAATCCATTAGCTTTGTCACATTTGCAAGGAGATACAGTAGCTTAATGGTATTATTGTTGGACTGTAAATCCAGAGACCCAGATGATGTCTCGGGGACCTGGAGTCTAATCTCGCCACGACAGATGTAGAATTTAAATTCAGTTTTAAAAAAAATAGAATTAAGAGTCTAATGATAACTATGAATTGTCAGGAAACGCCCACCTGGTTCACTCAGCCCTTTTGGGAGGAAAACTGCCATCATTACCTGGTCGGGCCTACATATGACTCCAAACCCACAGCAATATGTTTAACTCTTAACTGCCCTCTGGGCAATTAGGAATGGGCAGTAAATGCAGGCCAAGCCAATGATGCCCACATCCCATGAATGAATAAAAAAAAATTACCTCCTTTGTATCGCTTCACTCACAACAGAGTTGATGCAAGATTAGGTTCTACCTGTGACCATTAATTTATGTGTCTAACTGTTGGCCTCAGTAGTACTAAACGTCACGTGTTTCATTGGGTAGCATGCCTCCCTCTGAGCTGAAAGCTCAAATGTCAAGTCTTACTCCAGGACCTGATGGCCAAGGGAGGTGGTTCACGACAAGGTCAAAAACGCTGAGTGTCAACTTGCAATTAATTCCAACATATGCTAAAGCTAGGTGCTAACAGTGAGAAAGAATCCTGGTCAGTCATATGGTGAAAAGAAATTGTGAGCCTCAACTGTCACTGCCTGTAGCTCCAGGCTTTGACATGCATGTCAAGGTTTATGCGACAACAGCAAACGAGATTCCTTGGGGCTCCAGTTAGGTGAACTGCAGTTGTGGATCAGAGTGGTGCCAACAGATTGGGGTTTGATCACTGCTCCAGTTGAGGCAGACTCAGCACCTACTGTTTTCCCTAGCTTTGGTGAAGATTGCAGCACTAAAGGTCAGACCTACCTTCAGACAAAGGCCTCAAGAAGGTATCATCTGGTGTGTGTATGCTAGAGGATGTGTTGCATTTATTTTGAACTAGGCTCAATATCATCTCATGTTTCAAAGGTTTTCGGTTGTAGGATGTAGGAATTGCTAGTGGGCCACTATTTGTTGCCCATCCTGAGTTACCCTTGCGAAGGTATTGTGCGCTTCCTTCTTGAACTGCTGCAGAACTCTTGGTGTAAATAGATCCACTATGCCATCAAAGTGTTGAGTTCCAGGAGTTTAATCCAGGGATACTGAAGGAATGGTAATTTTTTTTTTTCCAAATAGGAACTGTCAATGGCTTGGAGGGGGATTTTCAGATGGTGATGTTCCCAATGTATCTGCTCCCCTATATCTCTATATGGTAGTGGTTGTGAGTTTGGAATGGTACTGTCTGAGGATATTTGGAGAATTTCTGCAGTGTGTCTTGTAGATAGTACACACTGCTGTTATTGAGTGCCGATGGTGGAGGGAGTGAGTGTTTGAGGATGTGATGCAAATTAAGCAGGCTGCTTTGTTCTGAATGGTGTTAGGCTTTCTGAGTGTTGTAGGAGCTGCACCCATCCAGGCAAGTGGGGAATATTTCATCACACTCCTTGTGCCTTATAGATAATGGACAGGTTTTGGGGAGTCAGGAAGAGAGTTACTTACTGCAGTTTCATAGCCTCAGATTTTAACTTACAGCTGCTGTATTTATATGGTTCATTCAGTCCAGTTTCTGGTCAATGTTAACACCCAGGATGTTGATAGTGGGAATATAGTGAATGCCAAGGGCGATGGTTAGATTCTTGTTGGGGATGGTCATTACCTGACACTTGTATGCCACAAATGTTACTTGTCAATCTGCTTTCTCTCCACAGTAACAAGTAAAGTTCATTGATGCTGTGGTCACATAATTCTGCATGGAAAATAAATAAGATTATTAGTGCAGTCAGAGCAATAAGTACAGCTAAAGATTAGAAAAGATTACCAAATAAGCATTCATTACTTACATCCTGATGGATCAATCTATTATACAAATAAATTGTCAGTTAGCTTTGAACAGATCAAACAAGTCATATTCCAGTTGCCCTAACTCACCAGACATGTGCCATGTTTGATGGTGACATCTATTTCCACCTGCTTATTTATTTTTCACTGAACCACTTATCTCTTGTGTACATTTCTATTCTAAACCTGTCCATTCTTGATTATATAAATGCTTTGCTCCATGCACTTGCCTTTGTAAACCCTTGGACCTATCTCCATTTTATTCAGTATTCTATAAAACTTTGACCAAACATTAATTTGCCATTTGTAACATCTCTGTCTTTTGGTTTCTGTTTTCCATATGTCTGTTAATGAAATGGCTTGGAGCAATCTTTACGGTAAAGAAATGATAATTACTGTGAATTGAATTGAATTTATTGTCGTGTGTACCGAGGCACAGTGAAAAGCTTTGAATTGCAAGCAGTACAGGCAGCTCACATAGTTAAGTAGCATAGATAGTAACTAATAGGTAGAACGATTGTAGCAAATAGGAAACTTAGATCTGCACGTAGGAGCTCGCAAGGTGTCGACCATATCCAATGCCTTCCGCTGTTACAAGCAAGTGCGGTGTAAGTGTAAACTTGACATTATTAAATATCTTATTTCTGTTTTAGAACTTACAATACAAGTAATCTTATGGATGATCTGAAGATTCTGTATCGTACAGCTGGACAAAAAGGAATGGGTGTGGCATTCATATTTACAGATAATGAAATCAAAGATGAGGCCTTCTTGGAATACATGAACAATGTTCTAGCCTCAGGCGAGGTGTCAAACCTCTTTGCTCGAGATGAAATTGATGAAATTACCCAAGACTTAATTCCAGTAATGAAAAAGGAGTATCCAAGACGGCCCCCAACTGTTGAAAATCTCTACGATTACTTCCTTTCACGTGTGCGTAGCAATTTGCATGTGATTCTTTGTTTTTCTCCTGTTGGAGAGAAATTTCGTACTCGTGCAATGAAATTTCCTGGTCTGATCTCTGGTTGCACGATGGACTGGTTTCAGCGTTGGCCCAAAGATGCTCTCATTGCAGTTGCGCAACATTTCTTAGCACCTTACAAGATAGAATGCACAGCACAAGTAAAGCAGAGTGTTGTGAATACTATGGGAACATTTCAGGATACTGTAGCAGAAAAATGTGTTGAATACTTTGAACGATTTAGGCGCCAGACCTATGTGACTCCCAAGTCTTACTTATCTTTTATTGGAGGCTACAAAACTATCTATGCAGAGAAGTTTGCTTATGTGGAAATGCTGTCAAACCGAATGAAGACAGGTACAGACTTATCTATTTAATTAGTGTGCCAATATTAATGTACTGCAATTATCAAGTCATAGTCAATCCTACCATTTATCTGTGTCACTGAAGTTTGATTTCTTGCTTGTGTTATTTTTATTGATTATGAAAACTGATAAGGGGAGCATGAGTTGATTCAGTCTAATTAAATTTTAGGATATATAAAGGAAGCTTGCTAATCTCTTGTTAGTTTGACCCTATGTACAGGATACCATTTTACATTATCAGATATTATTGGATGCACCAGATTTGCTGATTATATAAATGTACAGGTGCCTACCAAACACTTTGTGCAGTTGGATTACACCTACAAGATGGATTCTCTGAAAGGTTCTAGCCACAGTGATGGTTAACAAGAGAAATAAAAATTAAAGCCAACCCCAAAGGGATAACTAATCATCCAATCGATCTTTTAGCATCAATATAGTTCATGAGTGGCTGTATTTTCAGTCTTCACTTTATGTTGTGGAGGAGCCGGTGTTGGACTGGGATGGACAAAGTTACAAATCACACAACACCGGGTTATAGAACAACAGGTTTATTTGGAAGCACTAGCTTTCGGGCCGCTGCTCCTTCTTCAGGTGGTTGTGAAGCAGGACATAAGACACAGGATTTATTGCAAAAGATTACAATATCATGCAAGTAAAATGATATACTTAACAAACCTTGATTGTTTTTAAGTCTTTCATCTTTTCGAATGGGTTACAGATTTTGGTTCATTAATATGTAAATCCCAGAATTTCTTTCAAGTTACATTCTCAAGATAAGTAAAGGTTTTATATATAAAAAAGGTGACATTTCAGCTCAGAAAATACATTAAAGATGTGAGGTCAGGGTGTGTCTGTACCCCAATCTTTACTCAGACTCAGATTGGGATATCAAATTTGGCATGAAGTCTGGTGAATATAGGATTTAAGCTTATTCATAGCATGAGGCAGTATTGTTGTAATTCTGGTGACTGAACCATTGTCCTGGAAAGCAAGTTACTATCTTCATGCATTCAACAGGAGACATGCAGCATGTTGTAATCTCTGTCACAGCTCTGTAATCTCAACTCCATTTGAACTATAGTGCACTTGCACACGACAGTAAGTGAAGTTGAAGACAGTGTAAATAGTCTGAAGTTGTTGAACTCAATGTTGAGTCCTGATGACTGTAAAGTGCCTGTGTGGAAAATGAGGTGCTGTTCCTCCAGGCGGCATGGTGGCTCAGTGGTTTGCACTGCTGCTTCACAGTACCAGGGATCCTGGTATGATTCACGCCTCAGACGATTGTCTGTGTTTGCACATTCTCCCCCGACTGCGTGTTTTTCCTCCGGGTGCTCTGGTTTTCTCCAACAATTCAAAGTTGCGCAGGTTATGTGAATTGGCCATGCTAAATTGCCCATAGTATTAGGTGCATTAGTTATGGGTAAATATAGGGTAGGGGAATGGGTCTGGGTGGGTTACTCTTCAGAAGGTTGATGTGGACTTGTTGGGCTAAAGGGCCTGTTTCCATACTGTAGGGAATCTAATCTGATCTAATCTTGTTGGGCTTTGCTGGAGCATTGTGGCTGGGCTAGGACAGAAATGTTAGCATGACAGCAGAGCTGACCCAACTTCATCTAAACTGTCAAGGACAGGGAAACCTCCCCACGATTCAAAGTGCTGCCTCAGTAATTTAACACTGGGTCCAAGCTTTGCATTCAAACTGGGGAGGATGTCGTTAACAGACAATCCGATGGTTGGCAATTCTTTAGTCCCAGAAGACAATTGCAGGAACTGCACCAGCTCCCACCATGCTGAAACACCCAGCTAGTTATAGGATTAGGGGTCTTGGTGGGGTGGCTCAGTGGGGTGTAAAGCATTGTTCAAGTGGTAAGATAGAGGCTTAAACTGTAAAGGCAGACAATCTGGAGATGGGATGTCTCACTGGCCTCACGAGGCCTGTAAAGGTCACACCCTTGCCCTACACCAGTCTGCACAGCTTAAGCTGCTGTCTGATGTGGGTGTCTCCCCACCTCCCCACCACCCCGAAAAACACACACCCACACACACACACACACACACCCTGGCGTGTGTAAAATACTAGCTATGGCACAATATGGTTCTTAAGTGGCCATTAATTTGCTCTTGAAGGTCTTCAGCAGAGCCAGGGTGGGAGGACCATGTGATATCTTGTTCCACCCCGCCCCATAAAGTTACAGGCATAACAGACGTGGGTGGGTACACAGCATAGAGGCTGCATACTGGGCACGGCAGGTTATCCCATCTTTAAATTCACCAGTGGAGAAACATAAATATGTGCATGTCGTTCAAATATAGGACCCATGTCTTTGCAGTGTTACAAATAGATTCCTTTATCACTCTGTTTTACTTTAAAAAAAACATAACTGTGATAGTATTGTTATAAGGAATCTATTATACTGCTGCCTGAAGCCTTAAGATGCACCATAGCAATATTGATCTTAAAATGTATTGATTTTTAATGTTCTGAATTAGATTGTCAATTTAGTTCAAGAAAACTGGCACTTGTTTCCACTGAAACTGTTGTCCCTTTTTTATGTAGGTCTGGCAAAGCTAATGGAAGCCGAGGTGTCAGTGAATGAGCTGTCCAAAGAACTTGTGATTAAGGAAAAAGACTTGGCAGTTGCTTCAAAAAAAGCAGATGAAGTTCTCGAGGAAGTGACTTTAAAGGCCCAGGCTGCCGAAACAGTTAAAACGCAGGTTCAAAAAGTGAAAGACAAGGCTCAGATAATTGTAGATGAAATTGCAGCCGACAAAGCAATAGCTGAGACGAAATTGGAGGCAGCTAAGCCTGCTTTAGAAGAGGCAGAAGCAGCTTTGCAGGTTTGTATCCTAACAATATATGTCAGTGCATTGTGCGCATTCAGATTTACTAATTCTGAACTGGCAAGGTCAAGCATTAAAGTAGTCAACTATTAGGCATGTGTTAACATGAATTTATTTTCCAATCCTTCCTTCTCAATTATTCTATTAATATCCACAAAAGATGATGTTGTTGATCTTTACATTTTCTCTTCAGGGTGAAAGAAAGGAAGCAATCGTTTTCTGGCACCACATATTTATCAGGCTTCTATTAAAGAACTTCTCTGAGCACACCATGTATTTTTTGAGAGCCTGTTACAATGGGTGTACATGCTTGGGATGGGAGGAACAATTTGATGCCTGTAGAACTTAAAAGATGGCACAAAGTATTTACATTGTTCGCTGTCTGGAATTCCTTGAACTTATCAGAATTTTAATAAAACTGCAATCTTTTCTTGAGACAATTTATTAATAAAACACTGTGTACAACTGACAGACCATAATACAAAGAGCCAGAATTAGGCCACTCAGCCCATTGCATCTGCTCTGCCAATCAATGAAATTACGGCTGATTTGATAATCCTCAGCCCCACTTTTCTGCCTTTGCCCCTTACCCTTGATTCCCTTACTGATTAAAAATGACTCTCTCAGCCTCGAATGTATTTAATGACCAGCCTCAACAACCCTCTGTGGTTAGGAATTCTATAGGTTCGCTATCCATTGAGAAAACAAATTCTTCCTTATTCTGAGATGATGCTGTCTGATCCTAGACTCTCCCTCAAGGAGAAACAACTTTTTGTCATCTAACCTGTCAATTTCTCCAGCATAGAAATGCACACAAATTGCAATGGAGAGATGCAGCTAAATAAATTTGGAATTGTATATTTTTCATAACCATCTACTTTCCTACAGTTTTATTGATCTTGTTATATTCATAAATATACGTCACAGGTTCAGAAAATGAAATACTTGGGACACTGAAACCATTGCATTTTGTTTTTGCTCCAAACTCAGAGCTCTAGCATTTGCCTACATCCCTCTTCTTGACGATGGCGAAGATAATCTTAGATTGAGCCGTCTGTTCTAAGCTTTGACATCAAGTTTGATCCCAAGATGAGCTTTTAACCATCTATTTGCATCATCAGCAGGGACATCTATTAGACAGTCATAGAGTCAAACAGCACGGAAACAGTCCAACTGATTCATGCCAACCAGGTGACCTAAACTGAACTAGTCCCATTTGCCGGTATTTGGCCCATACCCCTCTAAACCTTTCCTATTCATGCATCCATCCAAAGGTCTTCTAAGTGTTGTAATTATTTGCTGTCTCCACCAGTTCCTCTGGCAGCTCATTCCATACATACACTATACCCTCTGTGTGAAAAAGTTGCCCCTTAGGCCCCTTTTAAATCTTACCCCTCTCACCTTAAACTGATGCCTTATAGTTTTAGACTCCCCCACCCTAGTTACCTTATTCCATGCCCCTCATGATTTTATGAACTTCTATAAGGTCAGCCCTCAGTCCCTGACCCTCCAGGGCCAGCCTATCTTGACTCTTCTAATAACTCAAACCCTCCAATCCCTGTCACATCCTTGTACAAATTGTCTGTACTCTTTCTAGTTTAAGAACCTTGTTCCTATAGCAGGGCAACCAGAATTGTACGTAGAATTGCAAAAGTGGCCTCATCAAAGTCTTGTACAGCCGCAACATGATATTCCAACTGACTTTGTCTTTTGTTCATCTGCTGTTGAAAGACACTTGCTAGAATTCTATTAAAGAGCTTTGTTATCTTTGTTATCTCTAGATTTGACTATTTCCACACACTATTATACCCTTTGTAATTCCTCCATCATCCAAAGCATTGCTGCCCATTTTCCAATTCACACTGAGTCATGTTCACCGATCATCTCTGTGGCTTATTGACCTACACTGGCTCCCACTAAAGCAATTTTTATGTTTTAACATTTTCATCCTTATTTTCAAAACCTGCTGTGGCTCACTCACCCATTTTTCTATAATCTTCTCTGGCATCCCTTACAGAAATCTACATTCAACTTTAATTTTAATTTCAATTTAATTTTTATTTTCCCATTGTGATTCCTGTGTCTTCAGTTCCATATGACCTGAGTTTGGAATATCCTCCAAACATTGCTCTGCCTCTTTGCTTTCCTCTTCTAAAGCATTTCTTAAAACCTACCTCTTTGACCTCTTAGTCACCTGACTTAACATCGATTTAAATGCCTAGTGTCATATTGCATTTTATAATGCACCTGTGAAGTACCTTGGGACATCTTATTACATTAGAGTGCTAGGTAAGTATATGTTATTGTGGTTTTCAGCTTTAGCCTTATTACTTGGGTCAAATGCTTCTTTGGCCTTAATTGTTAGGTTCTTATACCATGTACAATAAGATTTTGTCAAACAACATTGCATAAAACATATTGATCTAGCTAGTAAAGTTTTCAGCTGACTTAACATGAGTCAATGTAATCTGTAAGAAAATTAATTTGTGAGATGTGAACTCTCTGGCTGTTTTCAGTCCCAGGTCAGGTGCACAAAGTCAGGGGAAATTCTAGTTCTGTGAACCTGATCTTTATTAATGGATGGCCACAGTTCTGACTTCCATTCTCTGAGTGTGTGGCGGGAGTGAGAGAGTGGCGGCTGACCAGGGTGTGGATTGGGAGTCAGGCTGGGTAAGACCCTAAGAGGTTGGCACTTCTCGACATAGGCTGAGCTGAAAACCTGCCTCAGTGCTTCAGCACTTTGTTCAATTTTTAAATTAAAATAGTAAAAGATTCTTATTATTCTCACTTCCTCACTTCTTTCATTTACCATTGATGACAACCTGTACCCCTGTACCCAAACCCATGGCTGCTCATACCCTTTTGCCAACTTACATATTTCCCATGGTCCTTCATATCCAATATGTCTCCGGTCATCTTTTGATTTGTTACAGACATAGTCACTCCGGTGCCAATTCTTATCCCCAACTCACCACTGTTGACTTTCCCAATTCATGTCAATTCAAGTATTATCTAATTTGGGTGTTAATCAGGAGGCATTATCTCAGGAAATAAACTTAATAATCTATTGATGATGTCGCTATTGGGAAAAAATCAAACTCTTATTGCTACAAAACATTCAGCATATTGATTTACTTCAACAAATTCCTTCTGAAAATAAACATTTTGCTTCAAAGACTTTTGCTCTATGACTTACATCAGTTCTGATGAAGAGTCTACATCAGACTTGAAACATTGACTGTGTTTCTATCCACAGATGCTGCCTAATCTGATGAGTTTCTCCAACATTCTCTGTATTTATTTCGTATTTTCAGCATCTGCAGTGTTTTCCCTTTCTGTGAATAAAAAATACACTTAACCATTGTCAAGTATGTCAACATTTCCATTCAATAAGCAATTGGAGCTGTCCATCACTAAATACCCCATTGTGAAAATTATAGCTTGGGAAATCAGTCATGTAGTACAAATCCTATAATTGTTTTAAATAAATAAACATTCTGAAATAGCTAGCACTGTTTCTTTTTTTTAAAATATGAATGGTTTGGACAGTTTTTTGATAACTTTTCAGCCTCAATGAGTTTATGCACTGCTTATGCACAAACATGTCTTTTCACAACCCCAAAGTCTGCAGTATCTCCATCAAAAGGTATTTTACCTCTCCCAAACAGTGACTTAACTTCACCAAAAGCATCCTGGATCCAGATCCAAAGGGATATCTGCCTATCCAAAAGGGAAGAAATATTTTATATCTCTCATCCTCACATTACCTCACATTCATTACTCTCCTGGCACACTCATGTCAACACATGCAACTAAATGACCCCTCATTCTCCTATGCCAACTTACTGACTATTTCTACCTACCACTGCCTTCCTTGTCACCTACAATACCAAGTCATTGAATGGTCACAAGTACACATGCACATAGGATATATATTCTACTTTTAAAATTTCTACATCATAGAACACATTTGATTGAGATAAACAATCTCAGTCTCTAAATACAATTTTTGACATTTTTTGATAGCTGGTACTTGGTAACAGGTCAGCACTTTCTTCATAAAATGTGGATATCTCTGGCTTAACCAGAATTTCTTGCCTGTCCTTAAGTTTGTCTTGACCCCAAGTGACTTCCTGGGGCCATTTCAGAGGAGAGATGAGAGTCAACTATATTAATGTGGGTCTTGAATTACATGGAGACCAAACCAGGTAAGGATAGCTGTTTCCACTCCCTAAAGGGCACTATTGAACCTATTGGGTTTTCTGTTATGACAATTGACAATGGTTACAATGAGGCTGGCATTTTTAATTACATATTTTATTGAATACAAATTTCAACATCTGCTACAGTGGGATTTGAATCATTGTTCACAGATCATTAACCTGGGTCTCCTGATTACTACCGTGACACAAAGCCCTTCCCTTATTGACAAGTTGTGACAAGGTGGACAGTTCTATTGGATTTAGGCATTGTTTACATATAACCTTCTCCTCAGCCACCGTTCCTAAAAGCCACCTGATTCCCACCCAAAGGATTTGTGGCACCTATATAATAAAAATAAAGTATTTTTAATAAATATGTAACTAACATTTGATCTTTTATTAAGTAGAGACAGTGTGTCTTAATGGCACAATTATATGCAGTGAAACCTTCATTTATTCCTTAGCAGCTGATTTTTGCTGAAAATCCATTTTGTACTCCTGAAAATAACACATTTTGTTGAACCATTTCATCTTCACTCATCAGGACATTTCACAAGAATAGCAATTCGCTTGAAAAACCAACATTTATACTGAGAAGAAAGTGCTGATTGGTTGGCAAGTAGATTCTGATTGGTAGGGGTACTGCCATTTAGAATGCATCCTTTAAAATACATTCTGCTTGTGAATACAGATATAGGCAGACTTTCCCACATCTCATAAACAATAAAATAGAAAAGAAAACGGTAGGGCAGGCTTGATGGACTGAATAACCTTTTCCTGCTCTTGTTTCTTTTGATTTTCTCATAACAGTTGGAAATAATTCAGTGTTGTTTTAGTTCCATAATTTATTTAAATTTCAGTTCTCAACCTTCAGCTTTGGTCTTCTTGTTCTGAAACTACTTGGTTATAACAGCAGGCCGATGAAGGGCTTTTGCCCGAAACGTCGATTTTACTGCTCCTCGGATGCTGCCTGAACAGCTGTGCTCTTCCAGCACCACTAATCCAGAATCTGGTTTCCAGCAGCTGCAGTCATTGTTTTTACCCTTTATTCAATAACTGTCAATTTTCTCACACTTGTAATTTTTATGAAGTTGACATTGTGATCATTTGTGTAACTGCTACAGTGGTCACATTGCATCTGCTGCACTACATGCTGGGAAAATGGAGAGCTATGCTTTCTGCTAACGTCAAGTGCAGCTCAGGTATATAATCTAAATATGTTTTTGCACCGCTGGTGCCAGACACAGAGAATATGACTACCTGTAATGTTTTGGAGTAGGAGCTGGCACCTCCAGTTAAAGAGAGAAAGGCCACTTTGAAATGAGGATGCGTCAGGAATTAAGTTTTAGCCTTTTTAGGATGAATATCAAAGCAAAACCAACATGGAAGAATGAAATGGAGTCTGTAAACAAATAGCTGAAAGGTGTTGCAATAGGCACCTCTTACCCTTTTTGTGAAGATAAAAATCAATTTACTTTGTCACTGGAGTGGAGGCATGGAAGATCCAGTAGTGTAAATACTGACCTTTATTTCCACAGCATGAGCTGCCCCTTTGATTACAGGTGTCTGTAAATCTGTCACCAAGAGATGACATATCTATATGTCATCTTGTTTTCTTTTCACCAAATCCCTTGATAGCAGCACCCTGTACTGCTGTAACTTCCCTATCTGTGCATTTCTCTCAAGCTCTACAACACTTAAGTTTTGATCTCTTGTGTATCACCAACTTCCTTTTCTCCATAATTGACAGCTGAGCCTTTAGCTGTCTGGTTGCTAAGTACTGGAATCCTGTCACAAATAGTTATACCTATCTCTTCTTCTTTAAGATGCTGCTTAAAGGCTGCCTCTTGGATCAGCCATTTGAATCTTTGTCTTAGTGTTCAACTTCTTTGGCTTGGTGTCAGTTTTTATCTGACATGCTCTTGTGAAGTGCTTGGAGGTATTTTAAACTGCTGAATGTGTTCTGTAAATACCATTGGTTATTGTGGTAATGAAGCAGGGATGCCAATGAAACTCTTTTCTTCTGAGATTGCCAGAAAGAGATTCCTGTGACAGTAAATCCTCATGCAGGGGTTTGCATGAAGCTAGTTGCTTCCAGCACCTATCTGCCACTGAATCATAACATAATTTGTTTGCATAGACACGGCTGATGTTGCTGTCTGTCAAAGATACCTGCTGTATGTGAGTTTTATCTCATTCCAACAAAAATAACAGCCTGAGCAACAGAGGTATTTACACTGACAGTGGATGTGTGCTAATATTCCTCCATATCCATCATGAAATTGTGATTATCACCTAAATTCTAGATCTGGGTCAGGTTTCCCTGATATATATTGTCTCTTATAATACCTTATTCCTTTCTGCCCTTGCATTGAAAGGCATCCTGCACCGTGGTGCCATGATGAATTTGATCACCTGCACAACTATGCTTCTCCGCATTCATACAGTCGCCAGCATCTCCTGTCTGTTGGAATAAGGCTTCTCCATCGCTATATGTTGGTCCCCTATAACTGCCTGACTCACAGTCACAACTACCTGACATTGACCATTGACCCACTCTGAAGTTCTGCTTATCCTCAGGGATGTGAAGGTCATCTTGTTAACTTCCCAATGACTTGTGATGCCTGCAGCTTAAACATTAGCTCGATAACTCTGAGGTGAAGTTGCACAGGCTGCAGACAGTTATTGCCAATGGAGTTGTCTGGGATTACGTCACAATCAGTACATTCCCATATGCTACACTCAGGACACATCACCATCCCTTATCCTGTTCCCAGATTTCTGTTGTCAAGCCAGAAATGCATTAATGTGATGGGAGAACTGTGACAATTCAACATATATCTTATGGAAGGTCTCATATAAGACTATGGGCTGGAGCAGATCATTGCAGACAAAACTCTTGCCAAATGAAGCTTAATGGATAAATTGAATTGCCATCAAAGAAATACGATTAACAGTTCCTGTTGCATTTTCATGCCAACCAATTAACAGTCTCTTCTCATACTGTATAAATTGTTGCTGCCTTTCTATTATTGACTTTTTGTTATGTTTCAGTCCTGATGAGTGAAAGACAAAAAGCTTCAATGTCTTGCTTTTTTAAAGCGATATTTAAATATATAATAGTTGATGAGAAAAAGTGCCAGAAATCAGTTTCTGTCTTTTTACAACCTTTTAATGTCATGTTCTAATTGTAAACAATTGTTTTCAAAGTTTGTGAGAAGATTTGTAGCTCGGGTGCTCATTGTTGTGGTTCTGTTCGCCGAGCTGGGAATTTGTGTTGCAGACGTTTTGTCCCCTGTCTAGGTGACATCCTCAGTGCTTGGGAGCCTCCTGTGTCATGTTGCTTGTCATCTGAGTGTGTGGCTACTAAGGATAGCTGGTCTTGTCGTTTCGTGGCTAGGTGGTGTTCATGGATGCATCAAGACACTGTTCAAAAGGGCCACAACACACTGCAGTACACCAGAACTGCAAAAAGAGGGAGAAGAACACCTATACAATGTATTCGCCAAAAACAGATACCCCCGCAATATCAACTACAGATGCCTAAGGGAAAGACAATGGAATGAGGACATGCCACAACCCAAAGGACTAGCCACACTACCATACATCAAAAACATTTCAGAACTGACAGCCAGATTACTGCGACCACTAGGACTCATAACAGTACACAAACCAACAGCCACTCTCAGACAACAACTCACCAGGACGAAGGACCCTATACCCAGCATGAGCAAAACCAATGTAGTGTACAAAATCCCTTCAAGGACTGCACAAAACACTACAGAGGACAAACAGGAAGACAGCTAACGGTCCACATCCATGAACACCAACTAGCCATGAAACAACATGACCAGCTATCCTTAGCAGCCACACACTCAGATGACAAGCAACATGAGTTTGACTGGGACAACACAACTATTATAGGGCAAGCTAAACAGAACAGCCAGGGAATTCCTAGAGGCATGGCACTCATCCACAGATTCAATCAATAAGCACATCGACCTGGACCCAATATACCGGCCACTGCAGCGGACAGCTGGAACTGACAACCGGAAGCGGCAGGTACAAATCACTATAAATGCCGGAGGAAACATCACAGAAGCGCTTCACAGGAGGCTCCCAAGCACTGAGGATGTCACCTAGACAGGGGACAAAACGTCTGCAACACAAATTCCCAGCTCGGCGAACAGAACCACAACAAACAATTGTGTGTTTGCTTAGATTTCCTGAGTATGAGTTGGCAGATGGACCAAACAAATATTGTATATCTTGGACATACCACAGCAATTTTCCTTAAATTCATCATTCAAAGTTAATTTAAGAAACTATGTCGATAAATTTTAATTTTTGCCACAGATTGACTGCGTTTTAGAGCATGTGCACTTACATAACACATAAGCGTGAAGACAGTGTCCGAGGAGCAGGACAGCTACATTTTTGACTCTGATCTCCAGCATCTGCAGTCCTCATTTTCTCCCATGAAGTCAGTGGTTACCCTGTGATGTATTTATATTAATGTGCATTTTTCAGTGTTGCAATAAGAATATAAAATGAAGATCTGTGGAAATCTGAAACAAGAGCAGTAACTTCTGCAGAAACATAGCAGGTCTGGCAGCATCTTTGAAGATAATACAGTTAACATTTCAAGTCCAGTGATCCTTCTTCAGAATTATTTCTTGAGCAATTTCTGTTTTGGAACATTAGTGTGCTGGATATATACTAGTGTACTTAACTAGTATATTAAACAGTAACTTAACAGAATCTTTATTAGTGATTGTTTGCATTGTTGATGAATAAGATTAGAAGTCTTTAACTGAAATAATAATGTACATTGCTTTAAAATATTTCCAGACTATCAAACCTGCTGATATTGCCACAGTGCGCAAGTTAGGCAAACCACCTCACTTGATCATGCGAATCATGGACTGTGTGCTGCTTCTCTTCCAAAGAAAAGTAGATTCTGTGACTCTTGATCCAGATCGACCTTGTGTGAAACCTTCATGGGGTGAAGCTTCAAAGCTGATGAACAACTCATCATTTCTTAACATGTTGCTGACATTTGTAAAGGTAATAAACCATTCCTGTCATTTTTGTCTGTGTGAGCTGATTTCAGTTGTGAATTATCAGAATTTAAATCGATTTAGTTAAAGTTTGGAACTTGATTTATTATACTCTGGTCAATCTCCTTTGACAATGAAGAACCTTTATACAGTGGTGCATCCAGAACTGAAAGGTATCTTATGACTAATCTAAGGTCTCTAGAGATGCCCCAAAACTGGATTCACTATTATCTCCAAACCTCTACCAATTAATTGCATGTATGGGGAAACTAATCAACTGTTTCCCATCATTCAACAACTACTCTGTTGATGGAAATTAAGTTGTCAATTGAAACTTCTCACATCTAAAAATAATCTACTGAATGTACCAAGCAAAATAAGAATCTACTGGAGATATTAGAATGTCTAGCTAGGTATGTCTCTGTTGTCTGTCCAAAGGAGAAAATGACCTTGTGTCACTCCCTGGTTCTCTCCTTGTTGTCCTGTGCATTCGTTCGCTTCAGGTAATAATTCAGTTTCACTAAACTATCTGAATTGAATCTGCATCCACTCTCAGACAATTCATTCCAAATCCTAAATACATGCTGCATGAAAAAGATTTTCCTCATGTCTCCACTGCTTCTTATGCCAATGTTTAAAAATCTGCTCCTGCTTGGCTGTGATTCTTCTACTGATGGGAACACTTTCTCCCTATCTGCTCTGTTCTAACCTTTCATGATTTTGTATAAATGCTGGTGAAATTCAGCAGGTCTGGCTATATCTGTTGAGTGAGATAAAACGTTACTTTTGTGACTCTGATGCGGCTTCTTAAGAACAGTCTTTATGGCACTCCTCCCATTGTATTCTCCCACTCCCTGCAAGCCAAAGTACTGCCTCCTGCTGGGACTTCGAGGAATTTCTGGTCTCTCTTTAAAAGCCCATAATGCACCCAGTGAAATGCTGGCAGGTCACAGCTATCCTGCATGGTTTGTTTATTTGTCCCGGACATGTTGGACAGAGAATGATTGGTGCTGTGCTGGGAGAATGGGAAACTGTATATCAATGAGATGAAATTAAGTAATACTCAGGATGTTAATACATGCAAGTAGGCCACTTGTCACTCACTGGTGAGAATTTCATCTCACTATTCAACACTTGGTTGGAAAATGGGATTTTTGCTTCTCACTGGCCATCTCATGTGATTCTGCCAAACCTTTTGGCATGGCCCATGCCATTCAGGGGCTGGGAATTTATTTATTTTTATGTGTCTCAAATGCAATCAAAATTTTGCATTTTTTTTAGATCATCCACATGTGTAAGTACATTTAAAAAACTGTTGGATAATAATATTTGCAAATTGCAGTGATCTGATGTCATGTGACTGCATACTACATGTCCAGATTTCATATGCATTGGTTTTGGACCTCTAGGAATTCATCAAACCTGAACTGGTGACCATTTATGTCAGCAGTGTAGCTAATGTGCTGTGGACTGTATGGGGAAATAAATGAATGAACTCTTTCAAGAAAGAGTTGGATAGAGCTCTTAAGGATAGTGGAATCAAGGGTTATGGGGATAAGGCAGGAACAGGATACTGATTGAGGATGATCAGCCATGATCATGATGAATGGATGTGCTGGCTTGAAGGGCAGAATGGCCTACTCCTGCACCTATTGTCTATTGTCTTTGCGACATTGATGGGTGACTCTGTTAGTTGCATCATTGGTCACATTTGGAATACCAACAACATTGACATCCATTGATTAAATTTAATAAAAGGAAAGTATTTTGAAAGGTATGGAAATGAAATACATTGGAGTTAATGATGGTTGGAATGGGGCACGATGATGAACACGATAGGAAGTACGTTGTGACAATTAAAAACATCAGCAAGGCAGCCTTTGTGTTGAGCCACTGAAAATGGGGGAGATACTAAACGAATATTTTGCATCAGTATTTACTGTGGAAAAGGATATGGAAGAGATAGAAAGTAGCGAAATAGTTGGTGATACCTTCAAAATGTCCATATTACAGAGGAGGAAGTGCTGGATGTCTTGAAACCCATAAAGGTGAATAAATCCCCAGGATCTGATCAGGTGTACCCTAAAACTCTGTGGGAAGCTAGAGAAGTGATTGCTGGGCCTCTTGCTGAGATATTTATATCATCGATAGTCACAGGTGAGGTGCCGGAAGACTGGTGGTTGGCAAATGTGGTGCCACTGTTTAAGAAGGGTGGTAAGGACAAGCCAGGGAACTATAGACCAGTGAGCCTAATGTCGGTGGTGGGCAAATTGTTGGATGGAATCTTGAGGGACAGGATGTACATGTATTTGGAAAGGCAAGGACTGATTAGGGATAGTCACATGGATTTGTCTCACAAATTTGATTGAGTTTTTTGAAGAAGTAACAAAGAGGATTGATGAGGGCAGAGTGGTAGATGTGATCTTTATGGACTTCAGTAAGGCATTCGACAAAGTTCCCCATGGGAGACTGATTAGCAAGGTTAGATCTCACGGAATACAGGAAGAACTAGCCATTTGGGTACAGAACTGGCTCAAAGGGAGAAGACAGAGGGTGGTGGTGGAGGGTTGTTTTTCAGACTGGAGGCCTGTGACTAGTGGAGTGCCACAAGAATCAGTGCTGGGTCCTCTACTATTTGTCATTTACATAAATGATTTGGATACGAGCATAACAGGTATAGTTAGAAAGGTTGCAGATGACACCAAAATGGGACAGTGAAGAAGGTTACCTTCGATTACAACAGGATCTTGATCAGATGGGCCAATGGGCCGAGAAGTGGCAGATGGAGTTTAATTCAGATAAATGTGAGGTGCTGCATTTTGGGAAAGCAAATCTTAGCAGGACTTATACACTTAATGGTAAGGTCCTAGGGAGTGTTGCTGAACAAAGAGACCTTGGAATGCAGGTTCATAGTTCCTTGAAAGTGGAGTCGCAGGTAGATAGGATCGTGAAGAAGGCGTTTGGTATGCTTTCATTTTTTTGGTCAGAGTACTGAGTACAGGAGTTGGGAGTTCATGTTGCAGCTGTACAGGACATCAGTTAGATGATGTGAAACTTGAAAGGGTTCAGAAATGATTTACAAGGATGTTGCTAGGGTTGGAGGAATTGAGCTATGGGGAGAGGCTGAACAGGCTGGGGCTGTTTTCCCTGGAGTGTCAGAGGCTGAAGGGTGACCTTATGCAGGTTTACAAAATTTTGAGGGGCTTGGATAGGATAAATAGACAAAATCTTTTCCCTGGGGTGGGGAAGTCCAGAACTAGAGGGCATAGGTTTAGGGTGAGAGGGGAAAGATATAAAAGAGACCTAAGGGGCAACATTTTCACACAGAGGGTGTTATGTGTATGGAATGTGCTGCCAGAGGAAGTGGTGGAGGCTGGTACAATTGCAACATTTAAAAGGCATTTGGATGGGTATATGAATTGGAAGGGTTTTGAGGGACATGGGCTGGGTGTTGGCAGGTGTGACTAGATTGGGTTGGGATATCTGGTCGGCATGGTCGGGACCAAAGGGTCTGTTTTCATGCTGTACATCTCTATGACTCTATGAAGGAAGGAAAGTGGACGAGAGAGAAAAAAGATGAAGTATTGAATTAAAAATGTAAAGTAGGCAACTGATGGAGCTGGTCGGCATGGTCGGGACCAAAGGGTCTGTTTTCATGCTGTACATCTCTATGACTCTATGAAGGAAGGAAAGATGAAGTATTGAATTAAAAATGTAAAGTAGGCAACTGATGGAGTTCAGGTTAAAAGGGCTTGAGGTGCATCATTTTCTGTTTGGAACATTTGATTGCAGATTTGAATGTTGTTGTCAAGAGGGGTTAAAATGTGTGTTAATACCTTCCAGAGTTTGCTATTGACACAATAATGTGATTTTGAACCAAATTGTTTTTTTCTTCAAGTGGTTATTTCTTTTTTCACAATTGATATCATTATTCGTGAGTTTTGAGAAGATTTGTAGCTCACGTTGAGGTTCTAGATATAGGTTCGCTCACTGAAAGGTTCATTTTCAGACGTTTTGTCACCATACTGGATAACATCATCAGTGAGCCTCCCGATGAGAAAACGAACAGCTTATAGGAAAAGTAGGATGTCAGCTGGGAATGTGCTGGGTAGATGTTGATTGCCACATGATTAGGGATATGGTGGCAGATATATAAGGTGCCAGCTGGGTGGGTAGTAATGTGTCAGGTAGGTAGGGTGGCAGGTAGGAAAGGGGTGTGATACTAAGTAGGTAAGTTGTCAGGGTGCAAACTGACAAAGAAATTGGCACAGCGTTTAGAATAGCTGATCAAGTCTGCCCAGGGCGCAGTTCGGTTGAGTTGAAGTTGGGGAGAAGGAATAGTGTCAAGTCGGGTCTGACAGGAGAGTGTCCAGTCCAGCCCAGTCCACTGCTGGGGAAAGGGGTTATGTCTGGTCCAGCACAGGGAAGAGAGCGACAGGTCAAAGTCAGGGCATGTAAGAGGTATGGGTTGGCGCTTGTTTGTCTGTGAGGTAAGTAGTTTGAATTTCAATTTCAATGATTTATTGTCACTTGTATTTAACAAATAATTAGTGAAAAGTGTAATATACCACCATGCCCCCACACCATTTTGACTTACAGAAGATATTAAGATATAAAACCAAAATTTAGATATGAGACTTAAATATAATTTAAAAAAGAGTAATCTTTCTCTCTTCTTGTGTTCGACATTGGCGGTATCTCCACAATGGGCTCTGGGCCCACCAACTCCCCCACATCGTAGTCCAGTTCAGGCATACCAATTGCAGCTGAAGCCCAATATCTCCAATTCCAATGCCAACCGCAGAAGCCACTTTTGTCGATATTGCTGTGGTGCACCTCTGCCACTGCCAGCGTGAGACCCAACCAATGTCGAAGTTGCCAATCCTCAGGTGCCATTTTTTGCTGCTGGGCCCATGTCACTGATACCAATACCGATTCTGGGTCTCATGGTTGCCCCTTTGCCAACTCGTCTGCCATCATCTTAGAGAATCTTCTGCCACAATTCCACGCTGGGCCCATTCGTGTCTGCGCTGGGCCCACTTGAGCCTGCACTGCGCCTACTGGAGTCTGCAATGGGACCACTCAAGTCCTCACTGCACCCACTCCAGTCCATGCTGGGGCCCACTCGAGGCCATACTAGCCCACTCAAGTCCGCAATGGGCTAACTCGAATCTGAACACACCAGATGGCCTCCTTCTTTAGAGACCGCAATTTCCCTTCCCACGTGGTTAAAGATGCCCTCCAATGCATCTCGTCCACATACATTTTGGTCAAATTACACTTCATCATCTCGCCTCACTTTGCACAAAGATTATACTAGATCTCTTGAGTCTCCAGTTACAATGTCAGTACTTGCTTAGATTTACAACATATTGTGCGATTCAATTTTTCAGAGTTATATTATACTGCGATGTTATTATAATATTGTTCTTTGCCAGTTATGGATAACATGCTTGGTGCACTTGGTATTACTGATTCATAGCAATGTCCGTATTAAAGGATTGATTCTTACATAAGACTTGCAAGTTGATTTAACAACTGTCACAAGTTGATTATCAGGAAATAACATTGCCAGAGAATATAATGATATTTGAAATAAAACAGCGAATCACCAAATTAATGATTGCTACAAAAGTGATACATGCCTCAATCACAGATTCATCGAATCATAGAATCGCTACAGTGTAGAAGCAGGCCCATCGAGTTCACACTGGCCCTCCAAACAGGATCCCATCCAGACCCACTCCCCTACCCTATCCCTATAAACCTGTATTTTATTATGGCTAATCCACCTAACCTGCATATTCTTGAACAACAGGCATTCAACCATGGCCAATCCACCTAATCTAGATAAAAACAATTGTACTCTATGCTACTTTCTCCCCACCCCCACCCTCCTCTAGCTTATCTCTCCACCCTTCAGGCTCTCTGCCTTTATTCCTGATGAAGGGCTTTTGCCCGAAATATCGATTTTACTACTCCTCGGATGCTGCCTGAACTGCTGTGCTCTTCCAGTAACTCGAGTCTGCACTGGGCCCACTGGAGTCTGCACTGCACCCACTTGAGTCCGCACTGGGCCCACTTCAGTCCGCGCTGGGCTCAGTTGTCACCATTGATGCCGTCGCCATGACTGAACTTCTCACAGGAAGTGAGTAGATGAAGAAACAAGAAGGGAGAGGAGGAAAAAAAAGAAGTGTAAAGAAAAGCAAATGGAGTGGAGAAGCCCCAGGCTCAGAATCCCTACTCTGCTGACATCCCACCGGAAGGATGGGGTCAGTTCATTAGTTGCTCAGGAGCTACATAAAGGTAGTTAACTGTTTACCTTTTCCTTAGGAATTAATTTGCTCAATTTCATTGTAACCCTCCAAATTTTCTGATTTGAATGGAGATTTTCTAAAGGTTCCAGGTGCAATTCATTTTCCCTCACCACCTGCTGCAGACCTGGTCCAACAGCTTGATCAGTAATGCTGTTGCCCAGACACTCTTGGTGATGGATATTGAAATCCACCACTAGCATACACTTTGCACCCTTGCCACCCTCAGTGCTTCGCCGACACTATTATTCAACATGGGAGTGATTCACCATCGGTGTGGGATGGTATGTGGTGGTCAATAGGAGGTTTCCTTGTCCATGTTTAACCTGAAGCCATGACACTTCATGGGGTCTGTAGTTAATGGTGAGGATTCCCAGGGCAACTCCCTCCCTTCCACTGTGCCACCACCTCTACTGGGTTTGTACTGCCATTCAGACGGGACATATCCAGGGATGGTGATGGTGATGGCAATGTCTGGGACATTGTCTGTGAAGTGTGGTTCCATGAGCACAACTATGTCAGGCTGCTGCTTAACCTGCCTGTGGAACAACTCTCCCAATTTTGGCCCTAGCCCCCAAATTTTAATGAAGAGGTCTTTGTAGGGTTGACAGGGCTGTTTCTGCCATTGTCTTTTCTGGTGCCTCGACTGATATCAGCTGGTCCGTGCGGTTTCATTTCTTTGTTTATAGGTCATGGTGATTGATAGAACTGAGTGGCTTGCTAGGCCATTTCAGAGGGCAGATGAGAGCTGACCACATTGCTGTGGGTCTGGAGTGACATGTAGACCAGACCAGATGAGTACAGCAGATTTCCTTTCTTGAAGGATATTAGTTAGCCAGATGGGTTTTCCTGACAATCGACAATGGTTTCATGGTCATCAATAGATACTTAATCCCAGATATTTTGTATTGAATTTAAATTCCACCATCTGCTATGATAAGATTTGAATCTGTTCTTTCAGTTATTATTTTCTTAAGAGTTTTTTGTTTGTTTAGTCTCAAATTTGTATGGTTGGAACCTCATGTTGGAACATTTTGGATTCTTCCTGCACCTCCTTTAAGTTATTTGAGGCGTATTCACATTCCAACTGTGCATTAAGACCAAAGCAATTTCTTTTCACATTGAGTTTAAGTAGTAATGGCCAAATTCCAGAGGGAAGTTGAGTAAAACTAGCTTTTCCATAGAATCTCGTTCTGCTTTATCAAGTCTGGCCCTGACTATGGGTTCACCTCGAATGGTTCATACCAGTGCTACATGTTTAATATAAATGAGTCTTAAATATTCAACTTTCCACACAATTCAGTCTGTAAATACTGTAGTCTCATATCATTTACACCTCAAAAATCCACATTCACTTCAGTATATTCCTGTGAGTAGCATTATTCCAAAACTGTTAGAAATTAGGTCGATTCAGAACCACATCTTTATACCCAGGTTTCTGGTACAGCACTTTGAGCTTTATTACTCCCTGCTTTGACTGGGACATAAAATGTGATTGTTTTTGCTGGTTTGGCAGTGTTCGGGCCCAGATTATTTAATATTCATCAAAGTGGCATTTCACATAGGAAACTTAAATAGGCAACCATTTGCAGTAGCTGGAGAATTACGGTTCATAGTCTAAAAATGAGGGGCAGATTGTTCAGCAGAGATGTTAGGAAACATTTTTATACATAAAGGGTGGTAGATGTTTGGAATTCTTTCATAAACAGAAGTGGATGCTGGATCAGTTGTTACATTTAATTCTGAGTTGGATAAATTTTTGTTAAGCAATGGTATTAATACATGATGGTTAAAGGCAGATATATGGAGTTCGACCACAGATCAGCCATGACCTCATTGAATGGTATTACAGGCTCAAGAGCAGAATGGCCTGCTACTGTTTCTACATTCCTAAGAGAGCTGGCACCTCCTCAGCAGGTAACCTTTAACCTTTAGGTTGTGACAATGATCCCAGATATTCTCCTGTTGTATAGTTGCTAAAGACTTTAGTGGAGAATGTGGTCCACTAGTCAAGTCTGGTGCAATCTGGCACTTATTAGCTATTGGACCTTCAGGCCTTTAGATTTTAACCATGCATATGCAGAATTATTCATCCTCCTAGCAGGGAAATCTGAATTCTAGTCAGGCAAAATAAGCAGGGCTCTGTCAGGTTACTTTCCCTGCTCTGGTTCAAGATTGCTCTGACACAGCTCATGGATTTACAACAATTAATCCAATGGATGTGAAACTGGAATGACACCTTTATGAATGTATGGTCTTTATAGCTTATATTAAATGTACAAACAAAGTTAATCACAAAAATTTGCTTTCATTCATGTATAACAACTTCATGTCCTTTCAATATTTAATGGTCGTATTGTTTTCAGATCCAGCTTAGCAATGTGAAGAGTCAGTTACAGTGTTGTTCTACATTATTAAACTCTCATCTATTACACTGTGGTTATATATAATTGCCAGAAATAATTTTTCTGGTGAAATTAGAATTTCCATTGCCTAACAAATCCATTCACGTTGCTTAAAGGATTTAACAGACTTTGCTTAATCTGCAGGATTCTATCACTGGAGAGGTTATAGATTTGCTGCAACCTTACCTAGATATGGATGATTACAATCTTGAAACTGCCAAGAAGGTGTGTGGCAATGTTGCAGGTCTGTGCTCGTGGACTAAGGCCATGGCAAGCTTTTTTGAAATTAATAAAGAAGTGCTTCCTCTGAAGGTAAAGTATAAATACACAACATTAAGTAACATGTGGTTCTATATTATAACATTAGGTCTGATGTTTTGCTTTCCATCTTAGCCAAAATGATGCCCAAATCAGGCATTTCTATGGTTGCTGGAAAAAGACATATACGTGTAAAAATGTGTTTACTGAAACAGGTTCAATTTCATCAGTGGGATGTTAACAAAATTGACTTGTAAGTTTAAACTTTTCAACAAAATGTCTAAACTTGCTAGAGTTATCATACAATAATAGCATCCCCACAATGTGGAAGGAAGCCATTTCACCCAGTGAGTCCACACTGACCCTCTGAAGAGCATTGCACCTAGGCTCACCTCCTTCCCCCCACCCCCAACCCTATAATCCTGCATTTCCTATGGCTATTCCACCTAGCCTACACATCGCTGGATGCTATGGTCAATTTAGTGTGGCCAATCCACCCAACTTGCACATCTTCAGACTGTTCTTGGGAATGGTAAATTATCCTTTAGATAGGTCCAGGGACAGTTTTGGGAAAGGTAGGCTATGTACCCTTTGAGATTATTAAAAGTAGATATGAGCATACTTTAACCATGAAGGAATACAAATACTTATTTTGTTTTACAATTGTGGCAAAGTGCCTGGGCATCAAGACTTGCCTTTCAGACAGCTCATCTCTGCACCCTACGGCCATTGTGGCTGCCTCTTCACCCTTTGAAGTGGCAGCTGGCCCAATTCCTTATGAACAATTTACCCATGGAACCAAAATTAAGCTTGGGCACTTTCTCCTAAGGTGGATTTATGGAGCTGAGATTTCTCCTGTTTGTGGTCCTGACTTGGGGCTAAATGTCAGATCTAAGAGGAATTATTTGATTGACAATTTACTGGCCATAAAGCTTTTGGATTATTGATTTTATATACGCTAGGGCTGTTTTCCCTGGAGCGTCAGAAGCTGAGGGGTGACCTTATAGAGGTTTACAAAATCATGAGGGGCATGGATAGGATAAATAGACAAAGTCTTTTCCCTAGGGTGGGGGAGTCCAGAACTAGAGGGCATAGGTTTAGGTTGAGAGGGGAAAGATATAAAAGAGACCTAAGGGACGACATTTTCATGCAGAGGGTGTTATGTGTATGGAATGAGCTGCCAGAGGAAGTGGTGGAGGCTATTACAGTTGCAATATTTAAGAGGCATCTGGATGGGTATATGAATAGGAAGGATTTGGAGGGATATGGGCCAGGTGCTGGGAGGTGGGTCTAGATTGGGTTGGGATATCTGGTCGGCATGGACAGGTTGGACCAAAGGGTCTGTTTCCGTGCTGTACATCTCTATGACTCTATATTGCCATTCATATGAGAGATTAGATTTCTGTCTCTATAACTTTGTATCATAAGTTGCAACCCGCTTTTTGCATAAACATTATGGTGAAGAAATTTGGGAGTCATAGTTTAGGATTGATGGTGGCATGGTGGCTCAGTGATTAGCACTGCTGCCTCGCAGCGCCAGGGACCTAGTTTGATTCCTGCCTCAGGCAACTGTCTGTGTGGAGTTTGCACATTCCAGGTGGGTTTCTTCCAGGTGCTCTGGTTTTCTTCCACAATCCAAAGATGTGCAGGACATGTGAATTGGCCATGCTAAATTTCCCATAGTGTTAGGTGCGTTAGTTAGGGAATGGGTCTGGGTGGGTTACTCTTCTGATGGTTGGTGTGGACTTGTTGGGCTGAAGGGGCTGTTTCCACACTGTAGGGCATCTAATCTAATCTAATCTTTCCTTGGTACACGCCAGACAATTTTGTTATAAACATGTCTCGGGGGACCATTTGTTAAGTATCCTCTATGAAAAGAGGAAATTTGGTCTATATATGAGCATGTCTTCAGATGTGTTTACATGACTTGGAGGTGCCGACATTGGATTGGGGTATACAAAGGTAAAAATTACATAACACCAGGTTATAATCCAATAGGTTTATTTGGAGGCACTAGCTTTCGGAGCACTGGTCCTTTACCAGGTGATGAAGGAAACGCGCTCTGAAAGCTAGTGCTTCCAAATAAACCTGTTGGACCATAACCTGATGTGTTTACAGTAACTCAGAACAATATTTATTTATTTTTAATTTCATATGTTCCAAACATAACTGTTGAGCTTAATATTTGTGGTTATATGTAAATTGAAGGTTTTTCATCAAAACTCAAGTTTAAAGACATGATTATATTATTGTAAATGAGACTTTTTAAATATATGACTTATGATTTGATTTGCATTTCATGTGTTCTAAACTAGCAGTTAATGGATTTTTACATGACAGGGGAAATTCAAGTACCCCAACTAAGACCTTGTTTTTCAATGTTGCCTGCTTTTATTTACTTTTTGCATAAAGGCTAACCTTACTCTGCAAGAGGCCCGATTAGTTGTTGCCAAAACTGAACTACACAATGCCCAAGTCCAGCTGGATGATAAGCAGCGGGAGCTAGATGAAGTGCAGGCAATGTATGATGCTGCAATGTCAGAAAAACAAGCACTACTTGATGATGCAGAGGCCTGTAGAAAGAAAATGAACAATGCCACAACCCTCATTGAAGGCCTAGGTGGTGAAAAGGTAAAATTAAATTTGTGATAAACTGAATACTAATATTCAATGAACACCTTATATTGAATCTGCATATAATTAATTCTTAAGCTATTCTGCAATCATTGGGACTAAGACTCAAGAAAGAAGTTCAGACTCCCACATTACCAGTTATTTAATCAGAATGAGCAATCAATAAGCATCCTGAGGCCTTGAAAATACACCCTGCAGATCTGGCACATGTATATTGTGGAACACCCACTGACTTGACAGATTTTCACCTGTGACACAAATAGCATGTAATATTGCAGAATTTCAAGGCAAATTGTGTTATGCATTTATATAAACCCAGTGACAGGACTGGAGAATGAAAACAACTGCATCAATAATAGGCACACCATGCTCAATGGTAGTTCCAAATTTATAACGAAAGGACTTGCCATTACACATGACCATATAGTCACACTCAAAGTCAAGTTGCAGAGGGGCTTGTTGGAGTTGTGGAAGAGTAGTAACCTACCTGTGATATATGATAGGCTTATCCTCACAGCATGTCTACACATAAGTGGACAACTCCAAGATGACACAAAACCCACTCCCCTTTATGCCTTATTTTATCTATAGCTCTGTGTAACTTAGAATCCCTACAGTGTGAAAACAGGCCATTTGGCCCAATGAGTCCACACCGACCCTCTGAAGAGTAACCTACCCAGACCCATTCCTCTGCCCTATCACTCTACATTTACCCTTAACCTACACTGTGGGCAATTTAGCATGTCAAATTCACCTAACCTGCACATCTTTGGATTACAAGAGGAAACCCACACAGACACGGGGAGAATGTGTAAACTCCACACAGACAGTCGCCTGAGGCTGGAATTGAACTCAAGTCCCTGGTGCTCTGAGGCAGCAGCGCTAACTACTGAGCCACCATGAATTGGTCAAATGATTAAATGAGCTGTTGTAACCAGGCTTTAAATGAGTTTTCCTCATACATCATGAAGGATTCCTACACTTTTTCAAAGACCATGCAAGCCTTACATATTAAGCACAAAAGTGTGTCCATGTACGCTTCTGCCATTGCTAGATCACTTATCAAAGTAACACTGAAAGGAACCATTCACAGTTGCATTATGTCACTGTGTCACAGCAATGTGCATGTGTGCCACAAGTGTCTGAATCTGTGTGCATCAAACTCATGAAGTTAGCAATCTGAGTGATTGATTACAGTTTCAAGCACATGCATCCAAATAGATGGTGTTGCCCTGGGATCCCCTTTAGGCTCAGCTCTTACTAGAATTACTAAGAGAAGTGTGTTTTTGATGAAACGCCCACTAACCTCCTTATCCTTGTATATGTTTATTATAAAAATGACACAATTGTGAAATTTGAATCTGTGGCTGCAACAAAGAATTTTTTATATAGCTTAATAAATTTCATCCTGCTCTCAAGTTTACCTTTGAAATGGAGCAATCAAATGAGCTCCATTTCCTCAATAGACAAATTGAGAAATCTGTCAATGGATTCTCTCACACTATCCACAAAAAGCTTACATTCACTGGTCAATATACACTTTGGACTCCGACTGTTTCATGCACCAATCTTATTGGTAAATTTGTGAACAGGTCCCTATTTACACATTCTGTATGTTTGGTGCAAGGGTAGGAAGTACCAAAGCTATCCTGATGATAATGGCGACCCTGATCAAATCATGAATCACGATATATCATGGATGTTACCTTTGGCCGAGAACTGTTTCCTGTCTATCTCAGCTAATGCTAGAAGAAGAAGGTATTTCAAAAATATGAATAGGTGAACCAGCTGTCTCACACTACAACTTTGCAGTAAACACCTGAGTGGTTTCTCCACCAACAGGATGTTGCCGTAAACCACAATACAGTTTTGCCTACCATACAAATGAATAATGTGGTATACTCAGCTTCAGTGCCAGTGTTATAAAAGATATATCGGCCATATGACTCTGATTAGACCATATCTGGAATATTGTGAGCAGTTTTGGACCCTGTATCTAAGGAAGGATGTGCTGGACTTGAAGGGGGTCAGAGAATGTTTACAAGAATGATCCTGGAGATAAAAAGCCTTGTCATATGAGAAGTGGTTGATGACTCTGGGTCTGCACTTGATATAATTTGGAAGGATGAGGGGGGATCTCATTGAAACATACAGCATACTGAGAGGCCTGGGTAGAGTGGACATGGAGAAGATAGATTCACTAGTAAGAAAGACTAAGACTTAAAGGCACATCCTCAGAATTAAGGGACAACAGAGATGATGAGGAATTTCTTCAGCCACAGGGTAGCTAATCTGTGGAACTCATTGACATAGAAGGCTGTGAAGGCTGCGGATGCCAAGTCATTGAGTGTAATTAAGGTAGAGTTAGATAGATTCTTGATTGGTAAGGGGATCAAGGGTTACAGGGAGAATGAGGTTGAGAAACATATCAACCATCATTGAATGGCAGAGTAGACTCAACAGGCCAAATGGCTTAATTCTGCTCCTATATCCTATATTTATCTCTCCACGCTGGAGGCTTCCTGCCTCTATTCCTGATGGAGGACTTTTGCCCGAAACGTCGATTTCCTCAGATGCTGCCTGACCTGCTGTGCTTTTTCAGCACTACTCTGATCTAAACTCTGGTTTCCAGCATCTGCAGTCCTCACGTTTGTCCTATCATACAAAACATTTCATTGACCTTGGCAATGGGCAGTCTGCCAGTCATGTTTGAATAGCCCTTACATGCAAACCTCTGAACAGTATGCCCATCACCAGATGTGATTCAGCTATTGGATATAATGCACATCTATGTTTTATTACATAACCTGGATTGTGGTTTAAGTTACACCAGAAACCTGTTCAAGTGTATTCATCAGTCATGTGGTGTGATGATTTGCGTGAGTCAGATGCAATATGTTTTAGCACACAGGACCCAGTTTTAGTAGACAAAGGGAATTTGTGCATTTATTGCAAGTTTTCCTTTGTAAAAAAGGATCATGGACATTTAAAAGTTCTCCTGTGTTCCAATAACAACACGCAGAACAAACAGAATCTATCTGCCTGCTCTGAGAATTAAAATCGACAGTTAACTCTACTAGCTCCATCTCTATGGCAGCAATGCCTGAAATGATTACACCATATTTCCCATGCTGTATAAATTGATGAGACTTTTTCAAGCTTGCTTCTTTTATCCTAGTCCTGATGGGTGCAAGGCAAAAAGCTTTGACTTTTCTCTTTTAAGCAATATTTAATTTCAGTACTATGAAGCAATTAATTAATTAATTCTATGTAGAATAGGGATAGTCAACATGGCTTTGTACATGGGAAATCATTTCTCACAAACTTGAATGAGTTTTTTGAAGAAGTAACAAAGAGAATTGATGAGGGCAGAGCGGTAGACGTGATCTAAATAGATTTTAGTAAGGTGTTCGACAAGACTCTGATTAGCAAGGTTAGATCTCATGGAATACGGGGAGAAATAACCATTTGGATGCAAATCTGGCTCAAAGGTAGAAGACAGAGGGTGGTTGTGGAGGATTGTTTTTCAGACTGGAGGCCTGTGACCTGTGGAGTGCGACAAGGATCAGTGCTGGGTCCACAACTTTTCGTCATTTATATAAATGATTTGGATGTGAGCATAAGAGATATAGTTAGTAAGTTTGCAGATGACACCAAAATTGGAGGTATAGTGGACAGCGAAGAAGGTTACCTCAGATTACAATGGAATCTTGATCAGATGGGCCAATGGTAAATGGAGTTTAGTTTAGATAAACGCAAAGTGCTGCATTTTGGAAAGGCAAATCAGGGCAAGACTTATACACTTAATGGTAAGATTCTAGGGAATGTTGCTGAACCAAGAGACCTTGGAGTGCAGGTTCATAGCTCCTTGAAAGCGGAGTCGCAGGTAGATAGGATAGTGAAGAAGGCACTTGGTATGCTTTCCTTTATTGGTCAGAGTACTGAGTACAGGAGTTGGGAGGTCATGTAGTGGCTGTACAGGACATTGGTTAGGCCACCGTTGGAATATTGTGTGCAATTCTGGTCTCCTTCCTATTGGAAAGATGTTGTGAAACTTGAAAGGGTTCAGAAAGGATTTACAAGGATGTTGCCAGGGTTGGAGGATTTGAGTTATGGGGAGAGGTTGAATAGGCTAGGGCTGTTTTCCCTGGAGAGTTGGAGGCTGAGAGGTGACCTTATAGATGTTTCTAAAATGAGGGACATGGATAGGATAAATAGACAAAGTCTTTTCCCTGGGGTGGCAGAGTCCAGAACTAGAGGGTATAGGTTTAGGTGACAGGGGAAAGATGTAAAAGAGAGCTAAGGGGCAACATTTTCACACAGATGTAGGTATGTGTATAGAATGAGCTGCCAGAGGAAGTGGTGGAGGCTAGTACAATTGCAACACTTAAAAGGTATCGGGATGGGTATCTGAAAAGGAATGTTTTTGAGGGATATGGGCCAGGTTCTGGCAGGTGAAACTAGATTGGGGTGGGATGCCTGTTTGGCATGGATAAGTTGGACCGAAGGATTTGGTTCCGTGCTGTACACCTCTTTGACTCTATGAACTAATACAACAACTCTCGATTATAAAAATAATTAATAATTCAACAGAGTGTAACTAACAAAAGAGGGTGCTACACAGTTTGGATATAGAAATAAAAATGGTTACAAAATTGCAAGAGATATAGATGTGTGTAGGAGCAGAGACAGCCATGTTGTAGTACATAATTGAATATTGTTTAAAAGTGAGACATGTGGACAAAGCTCTTTGCCTTGCGTTCATCAGGAAAAATGCAAGAATGCCAAGTTTCAAGTGATCACAACAAGAGGAGGAGATTGGTCAACAAGATGACTTTAATTGGATGAGGCATTACCATGAAGAAAGCAATGTGGACTATAGACTTCCTTTGCCTCTGGGCAATTAAAAAAGGGAGTTAAGCTTAAACATACTCCTTTTGTTTCTAGAGATAGCACCCTGTGTATAAATTTCTGCTACTTCTAGCATAAGTGAGCCACATTATAAGTTCAACTGATTATCTCGATGTGGTGTAACTATTAGCACACTCAGGATTGCTGATCAAGTGCTGCTCGGTCATAGGGATCGCATTAAACAGTAAATGTCAGCACTCAAAACATATGGGCCTATTTTCCCTCGTAGACCCCATATGACCCAGATAAGTTTGCTCACAGGGTGACTAATGACGGAAAGGTTACCTTGTAAACAGAATATCAGGAAGCAGTGAGGAGCTGCTCCTCCAATCACAGAATGGTTCCCTCCCATTATTGCTGCTGATAGGTTCACTCATTCATCAGCAACTGACATATGATTGGAGGAGTTGCAAGCATGTTAAGTATGACCTGGCAGTGAGGGAGCTGCTTGGGAGGGAATGCTGCAGTCCTGGTTTGGGGACTAAGGTAGGGTCAGACACCTTTTGCTGAGGCTTGGAATGTGAAGATGCCTGGAAGGGGAGAGTTCCTGAGGACCAGGGCTGTGTAGAGCAGTTTCCTTTTCGCTGAGCAGTAGTGAATCACATTATTGGCATCCACTATTGGGCCTGATGCAAGGCTGGTGCAAGAGAGAGGGTGGCTCAGCTGTTTGGACCCTCCATGCAAAAATGAGGACTGCAGATGCTGGAGATGAGAGTCGAGAGTGTGGTGCTGGAAAAACACAGCAGGTCAGGAAGCAGCTGAGGAGCTGGAAAATCGACGTTTCGGACAAAAGCACTTCATCAGAAAGGGTAATGAAGGGCTTTTGCCCAAAACGTCCATTTTCATGCTGTTTGGACCCTCTGCCTCCTCCTCCTTTTTCCAGTGACTTCTACTGATTGTACACACTCTGTTTATTTTCTGAGTCACTCTGTGTTCGAAAGGGAATCTTTACTAGCACATTTAAATAGTTGTGCAGAAGCTTTGAAGTGTGTAGAATCACCCTCAAAACCTGCTTCACCATTCCCTGTAGACTTCTGCAACTTCAAGCGCTTGCCATTTTACATTGTTATTTACAGAACTGAAACAACACCCAAGAAAAAAATAACCAGTAACTGACAGCAGTAAGTGTCTGCTGCATGCTATGAGAACCTTTGATGGCTGCTCACTGCCCGCACACAAAGACCATTATGGTGTCCAATGTAATTCACCAGATCATATCGCAGCTGCCATCTCGGAGCTCTAAGCACTTGAAAGTCCTGAAAAATGGGCTCAAATGATTTCAATTTCTCACTGGCAATCTTGAATCAAAAAGCCACAGATAGCGAAACCAAACTATTATCACAATTTAAAAAATGTTCTTGGCTGAGGTCAGTAGTTGCAAGATAATTGAAACATTTGGATGATTTTGTAAGTAGTTGAGCTTTGCTCCTGTAGTTCAGAGCATTATTCAATCTCCTGAACCTCCCCCTGATATTGACCTCTCCTGCAGCATATCAATGAGGCACAGTGATTGTATTTACCATGGCCTCATACTGCTACAGCTAGGGGACAAACTGACCAAAGCAAATGAAACCCATCCAAAACTTGTTAATTAAAATCTTCTCCAATATCTCCGACTTTTGTGAAATATTGAAATGTGGGTACATTTGTCATTAATGGTATTAGGGATAACCAGAATTCAAAAGAAGACCTGCTTGAGAGGTAAAAGTTCAAATAAAGTTGTAAAACAGTTTGGTGCATCGATTTGATCTATTTCCTTTAACAATATCTCAGGTTCGGTGGACAGAAAGCAGTAAACTTTTCCAGGATCAGATTACTCGGTTAGTGGGTGATGTATTGCTAGCCACTGGATTCCTCTCCTATTCTGGGCCTTTTAACCAAGAATACAGGAACCTGCTCCTTCAAATGTGGAAAGAGGAGATGAGCAGCAACAATATTCCATACAGTGATGTAAGTGAGCTTGTAGATATATATACATCAATGTGTAACCCAATCCTTTCACAAGAAGTGGGCGTCACTGGCTGGGTCAGCATTTATTGCCCATCTTTCAGAAAATTGGTGGTGAACTGCCTTCTTGACTCCCTGCGGATTTTGAAGTTGAATTATTAAAAGCCTATGGGTTGATTAGTAACTTGTCACCTAACATGCAACTATTTTGCAGATTGGCTGCTCATAAAAACAAACTGATTTTTATTTCCTGAGATTATACTTTTTGCACTTTACGTTAAGTTAAGCATCTAATATCTAATGTCTTAGAAAAACAGATTTATTTTGAGAAGCAGAATAATAATTGTGCATCGTTTAATGATTAAAAATATTCCCTAAACAGGAGCAACATGTGTTTTTCCTTAATAAACTGACAGAAATATTGTGAAAGTTTAGCAAAACTCTTTGTTTTGCCTTTGATGAGTTAAGCTGTTTCATCCCTGAGCCCTACCCACACAAAAGTGTTGGAAAACTGAGAAGTCAGTAAATTGTCTCTGAAGAATTATCCTTCGAACTTGATTTGTATCTCTCTTTGTAGGATGGTTTATTATTGTAATTATTACTGAAAGAAAGGGCAGATTGCCAATTGAAAAAAAGACAAGCAAATTTATTAAGACTTTTATCTTTAATCAGTCAACAGAATAGTCTTTTGCAATTTTATCTTTTCCTGTCTGTATTTGACCATTTATATTTTTCTTATATTTGACTTTGCTATGCAGTTTCTTGTCATATTTTCTTGTATTTTACCTCATGTTTATTTGACATTTCACCAGGGATAGAATTGTTTGAAGCCACAGGGTTCCATTTTAGGCTCCCTGGTTAGTGGGTTTGAAGGTGAGATTGGGGTGGTTTGTAAATCCTGCAAGTAGTCTCCTTGCTTCCTATCTGCCTGACCTCTATTTTTATGATGTTGTACAGAGTATGTTGGATATAAGGACAGCCCATCCTAGGACATATCGAGGTACTTAAATGGCTACTTAAGAATTTCATCCTAATTCTGCGGCTGGAGAAAGCCCATATCATGTGGAAAATCCAGCAACATTAGCAGCATAGGTTTATGTCGGTTGAGAACAGGGGATGATTGGGTACAGCTCCCAATTACACATTGGAGACCCCTGTGAGATTACCTTCCCCCTTTACCATCCCCCCAGCTTCTCAAATATAGCTCTATTAGCCTCTTAAAGGGACTGCAGGTCTGACTCCACTGAAATTCTCCCATTTATCTTGGAGTCTGTCACTTTCCTTTGTGATCTGCCTGTAGTCCCTGTAGTGGCCACCGCTGCCATCTGACACTGCTGAACCATCGAGCAACCAGCCATTGGATCCCTGGTGTCACTGAGGCAGGACTTCCTGTCCCTGAGGAAAGTCAAATATGAGCTGATCAAAGTGAGCATGGATTTATGAAAGGCAAATTCTAACTGACCAATCTACTTGAACCTTTGGCTGGGCTTGGTGACATGGCAATTGTAGATGGTGCACTTTTCCACATGTAATTGGTGTAAACTTCAGTCACAATTCCAAAAGCATATTCAAAGGTCAATGAGTTGGTAAGAAGTCTGATGTTGGAGTGCTGAATCTAGTGCAATTTCCATCCAGCATTGAAAGGTAGTAATCAATTAAAGGCTATGTGCTGTTTAACTGATAAATAAGAATGGAACTCTTAAATCATCTCTCACAATGGGGATTAACCTTACCAGCATACATTTTGATTAATTCGCATTTGTTCTTGCAACTCCCACTCCTTCCCACCATATGCAAAGATCAATCTGGATAGCTCGTCACAAGAAGTTCAGTGAATGCTGAGAAAGGATTGACAAGTGCTTATAGAGAGTAGTGTGCATTTCGGGGGACGGGGAGATTCAGAAGTGAGTCAGCAGCTGGCAGGAGATGAGAGGAGGCGGCATATTTATCTATTATCTAAATAAGTGAGATTGTCTACAATTAGTACTTAGTTACGCTGGATAACTGTGTACTAGAGCAAAACACTGTGGATGGTTTGTTATTGTTGAGGAAATGTAAATTCATGTCGATGTTTATTATAGTTGGCAGGGTTACTTATTTATTAATTCCTATTGCAATAAGCAATTAATTGAGATAAACCGCAATATAGCTATGGATTGTATTAGTGGTACCATTTGTTTACTCTGTTACTCAGTAATTATTTTAATAATTAAAATGAAAAACAAATGTCAATACAAATATTTTGCTGCATTCTGAAGGTGAGAATAGAAACAGTTAAGTGAAATAGCTCAAAATATTTGCTCAAAGTTACTATGCCTCTTTAACCAAAGTCAGGGAAAGTGGGATATTCTCTGGGATAATTGGGAGTTAGTTACAGCTACACAAGAAGTCTGAAACACAGAATTCAAAAATACCTAAAGCAACAGACATTCAAAAACATTTTGGGTCCAGTGACCCATCATCAGAGCATTTTAATTTAATCAAAAACATAACAAATAGTTTAGAAAGCGATATCTGCTCCTTCTCACTATCTAGCCATCGGATTTTGAACAAGAAAGTTCATTGATGGTCCATTGGTCACCTTTCCAACCTTCCACCTGTTAAGGCCCTTAAATGGTCAATTAATCACCACCTTAGGGTCTCAACCTGCCTCTGATACAACTAACTGCCTTCACTGGTGCTAAACTGGAAAGAATTGGGGTACAGATGGGGCAGCTGTCACATTGGACTGCTGAAAGCCACCCTGTATCCTTGCCTAGACCTCCTAATGTCCAGTACCCGGTGACCCCACCAAGCAATATTCCTTCTTGCTGGTCCCAGACTTGGTGGCTGAACAGTCTAAGGCCTTGATGGCTGCCAGTAGCTTCTGATTGGCGGGCAACTTCAGGCAGAGTAGGACTTCATGACTATTGCATTGAGAATCCCTTCCATTAGTAGCATTGAACTACCTGAGTGGCACAAGATCTGACTGGCTTTCTTTCTAGTAGTGGTGTTATTTGCCCTTAAACATACACACTTAGAGCAAAACAAAGAAAATCCACACAACCATTAGTAATTCTCAGATGTTGCTGTTGCTGCATAAATATTTTATTTCTGCTTTTCCATGGTATTGTACCATTGCCTTCAAGCAGAGCTGAAACAAAAGGAGCATTGGAACTAAAGATTTTCATTTATTGCTAATGAATCCATTAATGATATTAGCTGCAGAACGTTTAATGGTTTTCATTTATTTTAACCTCTAGGACATCAACCTAATCAGTATGTTGGTTGATAATGCTACAATTGGTGAATGGAACCTTCAGGGACTTCCAAGTGATGACTTGTCAATCCAGAACGGTATCATAGTAACCAAAGCAACCAGGTATCCACTTCTGATTGACCCACAAGGACAAGGCAAAATCTGGATTAAAAATAAGGAAAAGAATAATGAATTGCAGGCAAGTCTGGAGAAATGGTGTTGCATGTTATAGGTTAGAATTTTTACCTTGAGATTGATTCTTGTTTTAGGCACAAATTGTACCCAAAATTATATCTGTTTTGAAAACTGGATGTGACAAAGGGGTAACACTTCAAAAGCTTATGATTTCAAATAAGCCTGTTGGACTATAACTTGGTGTCGTGTGACTTCTGACCTTGTCCATTCCAGTCCAACACCAGCACCTCCACATCATGTATCATGAAGGCTATTGTGGTGCAGTGGGAGTGTCTGTAGCTCTGAGCTAAGAGGACCAGTTTCAATTCCTACCTACTCCAGAAGAGTGGAATAACATCTCCAGTCAAATTACTTTGACAGCTATAGACATCACATAAGTAATTGAATTTAGATTTGCAGAAAGTATGCAAGAACTTTCAAAAGCTGATTGAGGGCAGATGTTCGCAGGTAAAGGGATGGCTGGAAAATGGGAAGCCTTCAGAAATGAGATAACGAGAGTCCAGAGAAAGTATATTCCTGTCAGGGTGAAAGGAAAGGCTGGTAGGTATAGGGAATACTGGATGACTAAAGAAATTTAAGGATTTGGTTTAAAAAAAAGGAAGCAAATGTCAGGCATAGACAGGATAGATCAAGTGAATCCTTAGAAAAGTATAAAGGCAGTAAGAGTATAGTTAAGAGAGAAATCAGGAGGGCAAAAAGGGGACATGAGATAGCTTTGACAAATAGAGTTTAGGAGAATCCAAAGGGTTTTTACAAATACATTAAGGACAAAAGGGTAACTAGGGAGAGAATAGAGCCCCTCAAAGATCAGCAAGGTGGCCTGTGTGTGGAGCCGCAGGAGATGGGGCAGATACTAAACAAGTATTTTACATCAGTGTTTACTGTGGAAAAGGATATGGAAGATATAGAATATAGGGAAATAGATGGTGACATCTTGCAAAATGTCCAGATTACAGAGGAGGAAGTGCTGGATGTCTTGAAATGCATGAAAGTGGATAAATCCCCAGGACCTGATCAGGTGTACCCTAGAACTCTGTGGGAAGCTAGGGAAGTGATTGCTGGGCCTCTTGCTGAGATATTTGTATCATCGATAGTCACAGATGAGATGTCGGAAGACTGGAGGTTGGCTAACATGGCGCCACTGTTTAAGAGGGGTGATAAGGACTATAGACCAGTGAGCCTGTCGTCGGTGATGGACAAGTTGTTGGAGGGACAGGATGTACATGTATTTGAAAAGGCAAGGACTGATTAGGGATAGTCAACATGGCTTTATGTGTGGGAAATCATGTCTCACAAGCTTGATTGAGCTTTTTGAAGAAGTAACAAAGAGGATTGATGAGGGCAGAGCAGTAGATGTGATCTATATGACTTCAGTAAGGTGTTCAACAAGGTCCCCCAGGGGAGACTGGTGAGCGTGGTTAGCTCTCCTGGAATACAGGAAAACTGGTCATTTGGATACAGAACTGGCTCAAAGGTAGAAGACAGAGGGTGGTGGTGGAGGGTTGTTTTTCAAATTGAAGGCCTGTGACCAGTGGAGTGCCACAAGGATTAGTGCTGGGTCCTCTACTTTTCTTCATTTATATAAATGATTTGGATGTGAGCATAAGAAGTATGGTTAGTAAATTTGCTGATGAAACCAAAATTGGAGGTGTAGTGAACAACGAAGAAGGTTACCTCAGATTACAAAGGGATCCTGATCAGATGGACCAATGGGCTGAGGAGTGGCAGATGGAGTTTATTTTAGATAAATGTGAGGTGCTGCATTTTGGGAAAGCAAATCTTAGCAGAACTTATACACTAAATGGTAAGGTCCTAGGGAGTGTTGCTGAACAAAGAGACCTTGGACTGCAGGTTTATAGCTCCTTGAAAGTGGAGTCGCAGGTAGATAGGATATTGAAGAAGGCATTTGGTATGCTTTCTTTTATTGGTCAGAGTATTGAGTACAGGAGTTGGGAGTTCATGTTGCGGCTGTACAGGACATTGGTTAGGCCACTGTTGGAATATTGCGTGCAATTCCGGTCTCCTTCCTATTGGAAAGATGTTGTGAAACTCGAAAGGATTCAGAAAAGATTTACAAGGATGTTTGTAATTTTTATTAATGACTTGGATGAGGGAGTCGAAGGGTGGGTCAGTAAATTTGCAGATGATACGAAGATTGGTGGAGTTGTGGATAGTGAGGAGGGCTATTGTCGGCTGCAAAGGGACTTAGATATGATGCAGAGCTGGGCTGAGGAGT